>NC_092384.1:26245277-26564230 GCF_030028105.1 Mobula birostris | reverse complement strand
GTTATTTTGAAACTGTAAAAGATGGAAATAAAAAAAGTATTCTTAAATTATTAAAGAAATGTGCCATCTTTAACTTTATGCCTTTTGGAAATCAGGTCATCTTATTCGCTTAGCTATTCACAGTAACAGAAATTTTGACTGGGGTGCCCAAACTTTTGCATGCCACTGTATATATCTTACAAAGTTTATGGTTGACTAAAAGAAATGTTGATTCCCACAGCTACTTGTATCACTTGTAATGCTTTGTCAATAGAGGTTATGTTTAAATTCATCTATTGATAAGAGTTTTTTTGTGCATTTATTATCAATTCCTACTTGTCCTTGAACTGAGAAGCTGTTTGAGTTAAACATGTTCTGGGGTAAGGGCAGTAATTTATTTCCCTGAAGAACATTAGTGAACTATTCTGATAATCCAGTAATTTCATGATTTCTCTGGCTGAGGCTAACTTTTTTTTTAAATCCCAAATTTAATTTATTTTGAACTGCTTGATTTTGTACTCTTATCAATTTTCTGCTTGTTGACAGCATTTAGCTCTAAACAAAAATGACGTAAATGCCAATTGTAGTTTAATTATGCATTCACTACAAAGGGAACACTGAATTCAAGAATAATACTTACGTCATTATTGCAATGAGCTTAGTGAAATTTCTTGTTTCTAAATGCATTTTGAAGAGTTGTGAACACAAAATTATTCAATCTTTTTCATAGCTATTTCCAAAAGTTTGGAGCCAGTGTCTGGTCAGTTGAATAATCAGATTGCAGCCAAGCTTGCAGCGATTGAAGGAGTATTAAAAGAAAATGTAACAAAAATGGTAAAATCTAAGGTAGGAATTTTGAATATTTAAACATCAAAATATTCTCAGTTTCACCTTTTATATTATGACATGAACAATTTTAAGATGGATTTTTTTATTATACAATTTATTTGTTTCTACAAGTTTGTGTTTCACACCTCAATCACATTTTCTGTGCTGGGCCCATTACACTTCCACTTTCTCTGAGATTTCCTTTCCTCCTGTCAATTACCACCTCCATGTAGGCTGTCTAGATCATTGACTTCTCCGTGGCCATTGTCAATATTACCCAATATTGAGAATCTTACAATGCAGACATCAGTTGTATTATTTCTCCTCTGGAAACTACTTCCTATGCCATGATTCATCTTCACTGCAGTAACCCATCCAATGGGAGCAACTGGCCTGCCTCTGAGTGGTCAAAGCTTTTCATCAAAAACAGGTAAGTTCAAACCTCAGTCACGGATAGAATTTGAATGGCAATCCTACAGATCCTTCATTCTTGTGTTCAGCTTCACGAACTGCTTGACTTTCCCTAGTTCACGTCATGTTTGTAATATATATAATTTTAGAATCCATCTTTATTGGGATGAACTTCTGTGGTTTTACAGCTCCAGATATTCTAGTTGCAGCAGTATATTAGATGATGGTACAATGGCTTTTGTAAATGAATGGAATTATAAAACACAAACCAGTCTAGTCCATAGACTCTGACATTTTCATTGTATTGACATGTTCCTAAAGGACTTGGTAAAAAACTTTATGGGCACGGCCCTTTTATCAGGGTAAATTTTGCTTTGCGAGCGAAGCAAAACTGATGTAAGAAGCTGTGCCTGTGGTAACATTTCAAGTTGTTCAATCATCTTTATGAAGTTCACTTTGCATCGACCTTACTTTAGTCCCTTGGGAACAATATATTTGTGAATGAGATTTGGATCTCAGCTATTGGTGTTTGTGTTCCTCATTGGGGGAAGGAGGAGGAAAGAGATGGTGGGGACTGTATGGTTTTTCTGATCCCAAAGTGACTTGATCAAGTTAGTAATACCTTTGACATGAATTTCTTGGGAGAAGGAAGGGCTGATACTACACATTTTTACGGGGGGGGGGTGTAAGAACCCATATGCGGGAGCCCAACCATAACCTCAAAAAGCTGCCGGCATCTAATAGTTCTTTAAAGTTTTTCTTGGGTGTTTGTTTTCTTCCCCCCCAGTTTGAATGTATCAGCTCTGTTTGGTTTATTGTTTTCTTTTCTGGCTTGTGGTTACAGAACACTGCAGAAAGTATTGGAAGAGCTGCGGCTGATGCTTTGCAAGGACCAATACAATCTACGTACAGAGAGGCATTCCAGAGCATAGTTGTACCCGTGTTTGAAAAAGCATGCCAGTCAATGTTCCAGCAAATAAATGACAGCTTCAAACAGGGAACACAAGAATGTAGGTGTCGCTTTAACCTCGGTATTCTTTATATTCACAGAGTCAAAACCGAGATTGGGAGGTTGTGTGTAATTAGTCCTGCTGAAGGGTTTCAGCCCAAAATGTCGACTGTACTCTTCTCCTAGATGCTGCCTGCTGAGTTCCTCCAGCATTTTGTGTGTGTGGTTTCCAGCATCTGCAGATTTTCTAGTATTTGTAATTAAGACAAGGCTTTGATACTTTTAACAGTGGTAATGAAGGTTTCTTCTTACCCCATTTCATGGTAAAAAGAAAGATCTATGGAATTGGAGCAGTACTGAGCAGGCAAATCAGATTCAGTTAGTATTCCAGGCTGAATTAGCTGATTTATGTTATGCTAGTGTCTGTGGAGGGTTGGAAGATCAGGAAGGGAAGAAATCTTGATTTGGGCAACTTGTCAATAATTCTTTGTATTGTTTTCAGGCAAGGAAAAATTGACCTTTGGTACGTTGAGGTAAATGGCTGAGGGGGTCAGATTAACAGAAAAAGGGGGGGGAGGAAGGGGTTGGACAGATGGAGAGGAGGAAATAGGAATAAGGGAGGGGGTTACCCAGGGGAAGGAGAGGCCATAGAGACAGGAGGGGAGGGAAGTACATGGTTGGATGGACACGAGATGGGAGGGAAGAGTAAAATAGAGGAGAGAAAGGATTGGGAGGTTGTGTGGACGTGAGAAGAGTTGAATTGGGTCAGACACAGATGAGGGAGGGGTGTCTGGAAGCGTGGAATCAATATACTAGTGGACGAGAGAGGGTAGAGGAAGATAGGAAGGAAAAATGTGTTTAATGGACAACTTGGAAATTATTTGAAATACAGTGCATAAGGAAGCAATAAAATGGCTTAGTGAGCAAAATTCGTAATAGATAGGGTGGTGTGGTGTTATGAATGGTAATTCACTGATGCAGGGTGATATAAGCTTCTGTGCCCTGCTGATAGTTACTGTCTGAACCATTGTAAAATCATATCAAAAGACTCATTAGGTGCAATGAATTGAAAGTAAATTGTGCACTGATTTATAGATTACATCAAAAACATCATTTCATTCACTAATCTGGAACATTAATATTTTTAAAAACGCACTTCACCCATCCAGATATCCAGCAACTTGAGACTCACCTTCAGTCAAAGAAGGCCCAAGAGCAAGAAAGCAGAGATCCAATGATCAATCAGCTGCAGCAAATGACTGATCACTTCCAGAACGCCACAGATCATCTTGCTGCTACCATCACAAATGGTATGCGTTCAGAGATGCAACATCAGCTTCACATCATTGTTGGCAAGTGAGTAGCAAAAGGCCTGTTGTGTTGCTACTTAGTGTTGTGTTAAAATGTGGATACTATGTATGTATTGTCATGATGTCACGAGGACCAAGGCTTAAATTAAACCAGTATGTCAGTAAATCCTCCATTGTAAAGTTTTTTGAGCTGTACCAATCAAATTGTTGAGCATACAATGTTGAAAATAACTTTGTACTGTTGCAGAGAACATTTTGAGCTTGGTTACATGGCACTTCAGTATAAATCTGATATTAGTTTGCCAAGATGGTAGCTTGTTTGTTTCAATAATCTGTATAACATACATTTCCGTCTAGATTTTGGGACATATTTATTACTAATATATAGTTTTCCTCAAGTCAACAGGTACAAAATCAAAATGTTTTGTGTTTTGCAAATATTAAAAAAAATAGAGCATAACCCCAACAACCTCGCATTCTCACGACTTTGGTGCTGGACTAGTAAGTTTTCTGGATTATTATAGGTTACTGCAAACACACCTACACCTATGTCATTGTTCTGATAGTATAATGAATTTCCCATTGAGTTTAAATGGATTGGGGGAATATACAGTACAAGCATATTGGGCCCCAACTCCTGTCACACAGCTCATAGGCCAGACTCAACCCACGTAATGGACTATCGTCCCAGCTAAACTTTGAGTGTAAGGAAAAATGAAGATGTGCTCCTTGATGAGAAATTTTGTAAATCATGACAGTTTTTCAACACAGTTTCATAATCATTTTTAGACCATAAGGTATAGGAACAGAATGAGGCCATTTGACCCATCGAATCTGCTCCACCATTACATCATGGCTGATTTATTAACCCTCTTAACCCATTCTCCTGCTGTCTTCCTGTAACTTTTGACACCCTGATTCATCAAAAATCTATCAACTTCTACCTTAATTATATAAATGAATAACAACATTACATTTGCTTTCCTTACCACAGACTCAACCTGTAAGCTTATCTTAAGAGAATCCTGCATGAGGGCCAAGTCCCTTTGCAGCTCTGATTTTTTTGAATTTTCTCCCTGTTTAGTAAATAGTCTACACAAATATTCCTTTTACCAAAGTGCATGACCATCGAATGTACACTATATTCCATCTGCCACTTCTTTGTCCATTCCCCCAATCTAAGTTCTTCAGCAAATGCCTTGCTTCCTCGACACAGTCTGCCCTTCCACCTGTCTTTGCATCATCCACAGACTTGACCAAAAAGCCATCAATTCTGTTATCCAAATCACTAACATATAACATGAAAAGAAGCTAAACCCTGTGGAACACCACTAGTCACTAGCAACCAAACAGAAAAGGCCCCCTTTATTTCCACTCTTTGCCAGTCAGCCAATTTTTGATCCATGCTGGTACCTTTTCTGGAATACCATGGGCTCTTACCTTGTTAAATAGCCTCATGTGCACACCTTAGCAAAGGTCTTTTGAAAATCCAAATAAACAATATTTACTGGCTCACCTTTGTCTATCTTGCTGTTTTTTCCTCAGAATTCTATCAGATTTTGGCCTATTTTATCATGTGCCTCCTAATACTCCAAAACCACATCTTTAATAACAGATTTGGAATATCTTTCCAACCACTGAAATCAGGCTAACTGCCTGGTAATTTCCCTTCTGCCTCCCTCTCTCATTTAAAGAGTGAAGGTGACATTTGCAATTTCTAGCCCTTTGGAACCATTCCAGAATCTAATGATTCCTGAACGATCATTAATAATGCCTCAACAATCTCTTCAGCCACCTCTTTCAGAACCCTGAGGTATGATCCACCTGGTCTATATAACTTGTCTACCTTCCGACCTTTCAACTTCCCAAGCACTTTCTTAGTAATAGTAGCTACACCCACTTCTGACCTCTAACGCTTTGGAATTTTTAGCATGTTGCGAGTGTTTTCCACAGTGAAGACTGGTGTGTAATTCTTCAGTTCATCTGCTTTACCTTTGTCCTTCATTACTACCTCTCCAGTGTCATTTTCCAGTGGTCCGATATCCACCCTCTTCTGTCTTTTGCTCTTTGTGTATCCTTTTGCTCTTTGTGTATTTGGGAAAAAAAAGTTTGTATCCTCACTTATATTATTGACTAGCTTTCCTTATGACTTTTTAAACTGCCTTCTGTTGGTTTTGAAAAACTTTCCAATCCTCTAACTTTCTACTAATTTTGCGATATTATATGCCCTCTCTTTAGCTTTTATGCTGTCTTTGCCTTCCCTTGTCAGCCAGGGTTGTCTCATCCTCCCTTTAGAATACGACTTCATCTTTGGATGTATCTATCATCTGTAACTCCCTTTACTGCACTAAAATACTGATTTTAGCTTCTCCTTCTCAAAAAACTGTATTAAGTTAGATCTTAAGTTCAGGTGTTCCAATATTCAAGAAAGGTAGCAATGACAGACCAGGAAATTACAGGTTGGAGAGCCTGACTTCAGATGTAGGGAAGTTATTGGACAGGTCTCTGAAGAACAAGATCCTCCCATTGCTTGGATAGTTGAGGCTTGATTCTGAATAGTCAGCTAGTTTGTGTGTGGCATGTCATGTCTGATGAATCTTTTGAAGTTTTTCAGAGGTAACTAAGGGAACAGATGCAGGTAGTGCACTGGATATTGTCTATATGGGCTTTGAAATCCTACAAGTCATGTTATTCTAGAAGATTAGGTCACATAGTTTTGGGGGGGTGGGGAGCCTATGAAGTATATTCATAATTGGTTCATTGATAAGAAGCAGAAAGTTAGTTCTCTGTGTAGTGGGTTTGCCCCAAGGGTCAGTGTTGAAACCTTTGTTATTCATTATTTATGTAAGTGATTTGGATGTGAAGGTATATGACATGATTACCAAGTTTGCTGATTATATTAAATTAGGGGGTCTTGGAGCAGTTTACAGTGAATTACAAAGAGATCTTGATCAATTAGGGAGATGAGTTGAGGAATGGCAAATAGATTTCAATTTAGATAAGAGTGAGGTGATGCATTTGGACAGTCAAACCAGGGTAGGACTTGTGCAGTGAATGACTGGGCACTGATGAGTGCAGTGAAACAGGGGGATCTGGGAGTACAAGTGCACAGTTTGCTGAAAGCAGCTTTGCAAATAGACAGGCTGGTGAAGGTGCTTAGACGCAGGCCTTCATCAGTCAGCTTTGGAGTAGGGACAGTGTTTCAGTTCTCTAAGTCATTGGTGAGACCACACTTGGAATATTGTGTACCGTTTTGGTCATCATGTTATAGGGAAATACATTGTTGCACTTAAAGAGATTGAAGGATGCTGCCTGGAGTAGAGGGCCTGAATTACAGGAAGAGGTTGACCACACTGAATCTTTATTCTTTGGAGCATAGGAGAATGAGGGTTGACCTCAGAAGATAAAAGGAGACATGAGGGTAATGAGCACCTGGAATGAACCAGAGGAAGTGGTCAAGGCAGGTACAATCGCAACATTCAAGGCATTTGGATAGGTATATGGATGTGAGCAAGATGAAAAAAAATCAGCATAGAATGTGGCACAGTACAGCACAGGAACAGGCTATGCAGCCCATAGTGTTGTGCTGAACCAGGTAAAAAGCAAATCAAAAACACTCAAACACTAATCCCTCCTACTGACGCAATGTCCGTATCCCTCCATCTTCCTTGCATCCACGTGCCTACCCAAACGTCTCTTAAAAGCCTCCTATGTATTTGGCAGCAGATTCCAGGCATCCACCACTCAGGGGAAAAAAATAAGTAAAGGCCAAGTTCACTCAACCTGTTTTCAGAAGGCATGCTCCCCAATCCAGGCAACATCCTTGTAAATCTCCTCTGCGCCCTTTCTATGGTTTCCACGTCCTTCCTGTAGTGAGGCGAAATGAGCACAGTATTCCAAGTGGGGTCTGACCAGGGTCCAATATAGCTGCAACATCACCTCTCAGCTCTTAAACTCAGACCCACAGTTGATGAAGACCAATGCACTGTATGCCTTCTTAACCACAGAGTCAAGCTGCACAGCTACTTTGAGCGTCCTATGGACTCGGACCCCAAGATCCCCCTGATCCTCCACACTGCCAAGAGTCTTACAATTAATACTATATTCTGCTATCATATCTGACCTACCAAAATTTACCACTTCACACTTGTCTGGGTTGAACTCCATCTGCCACTTCTCAGCCCAGTTTTGCATCCTATCAATGTCCCGCTGTAACCTCTGACAGCCCTCCAAACTATCCACAACAGCCACACCCTTTGAGTCATCAGCAAATTTACTAACCCATCTCTCCACTTCCTTATCCAGGTCATTTATAAAAATCACAAAGAGTAGGGGTTCCAGAGCAGATCCCTGAGGCACACCAGTGGCTCTACCTTCATCAATGTGATTAGTCACATCCTCAAAAAATTCAATCAGGCTCATAAGGCCTTTGACAAAGCCATGCTGACTATTCCTAATCATTATGCCTCACCAAATGTTCATAAATCTTACCTCTCAGGATCTTCTTCATCAATTTATCAACCACTGAAGTAAGACTCACTGGTCTATAATTTCCTGGGCTATCTCTACTCCCTTTCTTGAATAAGGGAACAACATCCACAACCCTCCAATCCTCTGGAATCTTTCCCGTCTTCATTGATGGTGCAAAGATCACCCAAGGCTCAGCAGTCTCCTCCCTCGCTTCCCACAGTAGGCTGGGGTACATCCTGTCTGGTCCTGGTGACTTGTCCAACTTGATGCTTTCCAAAAGCTCCAGCACATCCTCTTCCTTAATATCTACATGCTCAAGCTTTTCAGTCCGCTGCAAGTCATCCCTACAATCACCAAGATCCTTTTCCGTAGTGAATACTGAAGCAAAGTATTCATTAAGTACCTCTGCTATCTCCTTCGGTTCCATACACATTTTTCCACTGTCACACTTGATTGATCCTATTCTGTCATGTCTTAACTCTTGTTCTTCACATACTTGTAGAATGCCTTGGAGTTTTCCTTAATCGTGTCTGCCCCTACTGGCACTCCTAATTTCATTCTTAAACTCCTTCCTTTTAGCCTTGTAATCTTCTAGATCTCTATCATTACCTAGTTTTTTTTTTAAACCTTTTGTAAGCTCTTTACCTCTTGACTAGATTTGCAACAGCCTTTGTACACCATGGTTCCTGTACCCTACCATCCTTTCCATCTCATTGAAATGACATATGCAGAACCCCACGCAAATATCCCCTGAACATTTGCCACATTTCTTCCATACGTTTCCCTGAGAACATTTGTTTCCAATTTATGCTTCTAAGTTCCTGCCTGATAGCCTCATATTTCTCTTACTCCAATTAAACGTTTCCCTAACTTGTCAGTTCCTATCTCTCTCTGATATTCTGGTAAAGGAGATAGAATTGTGATCACTATCTCCAAAATGCTCTCCCACTGAGAGACCTGACCCCTGACCAGGTTCATTTCCCAATTCCAGGTGAAGTACAGCCTCTACATATTGTGTTAAGAAACCTTCCTGAATACACCTAACAAACTCCACCCCATCTAAACCTCTCGCTGTAGGGAGATGCCAATCAATATTTGGGAAATTAAAATCTCTCACCACAACAACCCTGTTATTATTAGACCTTTACAGAATCTGTCTCCCTATCTGCTCCTCAATGTCCCTGTTACTATTGGGTGGTCTATATATTAAAAAAAAACAACCAGCAGAGTTATTGACCCCTTCCTATTCCTAACTTCCACCCACAGAGACTCTGTAGACAACTTCTCTATGACTTCCTCCTTTTCTGCAGCCGTGACACTATCCTTGATCAACAGTGCCACACTCCCACCTGTTTTGCCTCCCTCCCTTTCCTTTCTGAAACATCTAAAGCCTGGCACTTGAAGTAACCATTCCTGCCCCTGAGCCATCCAAGTCTCTGTAATGGCCACAACATCATAGCTCCAAGTACTGATTCACAGTCTAAGCTCATATGCTTTGTTCATAATACTCCTCGCATTAAAATAGACACACCTCAAGCCATCAGTCGAAGCGCGTCCCTTCTCGATCACTTGCCTATTCCCCCTTTCACACTGTCTCCAAGCTTTCTCTATTCGTGAACCAACCTCCCTTTCCTCCAGTCCCTTCCCTTTCCTCCACTTGCCAGTCCTCTAGGACATCACCTTATCAATGATAATTGAACAAATTGCATATCCACACTACGTAATCTAAACCTCAGTAGCATGTGCCATTGTCATGTTTAGCAGGATCACAATTAATTTCTAGTCTTTAATTTAGATGCACACAGGTATTGGCCTGCTTTTTCCTTTGTCTGTTAGGTAGTGTAATTCTTTTGTGAGTCACCTGTTTCAGTATTTTGAGATCTCTGGATTAAGTCCTCATGGGGGAAATCTCAGGTGGTGCTACTGCAGCTGAATACATGTGTAGTGAGAAATTTTTAAAAACAATATTTCTAGCTGCGTACAGATTGTTTTGGTATTATTCCATATATAATTTCAGTTGAAAGGCATCATATAAACAGATTAAAAGTTGATATTTTTCCTTTGTCATAAATGAAATGCACAGTTCAGCATGCTAATTTTTGGATAAGAGACAGTTTGTTTATTAAATGTATCCACAGCTACAATATGTAGGACTTAATGGAAAAATGCTTCATGACATTCATATTGATTTTCAACAGTTTGCAGGAATCGATTTTAACTCAAGTGCAGAGAATCGTTAAAGGAGAAGTTGGCCTTGCAATGAAGGAACAACAGGCTGCTGTTGCTTCTAGCATAATGCAGGCCATGCGATCAGCTGCTGGCACTCCAATTCCATCAACTCACATGGATTTCCAATCCCAACAGGCCCATATTTTACAGCTGTTGCAACAGGGACAACTGAACCAAGCTTTTCAACAGGTTTGTGTAGGAGATTGAGCCTATTACCACAAAGTGACAAACGAATTTCTAGTGGAGATGAAATTTTAGATATTTGCTGATACTCAGATCAGTTGGTATAAAGACTTTTAGCATCTTTGAGTCTAATCATTGCTGCACAATTTAGCATTTGTATTTAACGTCATATACAAAAGACGGGCTCATGTAAAAAGAAATTCTCTAAAGCAAGGATACTTTCAAAAATAACAAAATGAAAAGTTTCTAAATATCAAAAAATTAATAAAGCAGTAAACAGTAGAAAAACACTAAAAATCAATATTTGTTGTAACCACCCTTTGCCTTTAAAGCTGGACCAATTCTCTTAGATATACTGTCATGCAGTTTTATAAGAAAATTGGCTGGTAGATTGTTCCAAGCATCTTGGAGAGCTTGCCGTAGTTCTTCTGCAGACTTTGGCTGTCTCACTTGCTTCTGTCTCTCCAGATAATCTCAGATGGCCTTGATTTTGAGATCAGGGCTCTGAGGAGGCCATACCATCTGTTCCAGAACTCCTTGTTCTTTTTGCTGAAGATAGTTTATGACATGGGTTGTGTTTTTGGGGTCATTCTCCTGCTGCAGAATGAAGTTGGGACTGATCAGATGCCTCTCTGTTGGTATTGCCTGATGGATGTGAATCTGCTTATACTTCTCGACTTTGAGGATCCATTATTTTTGACTAGATCACCAACTCCATTTGCAGAACTGCACTCCAAACCAGCAGGGAACCTCTGCCTTGCTTCACTATTGGCTGCAGACACTTACCCATGTAGTGTGCTCTGACTCTTCTACCAGCAAAGTGCCTCCTGTTTGAACCAAAAGTTTCAAATTTGACTCATTGGTCCAGAGCACTTGCTGCCATTGTTCAGCATCCCAGTCCTTGTGTTTTTGTGTGTAGCTGAGCCTTTTGGTTTTGTTTCCACTTTGGAGGAATGGCTTTTTGGCAGCAACTCTTCCATGAAGACCACTTCTGACAAGACATCTCCAGAGTGTTGAGGGGTGTTGTGGGTTTCAGTGGTTTCTGTAAGTTCACTTCATTTCAGATTTAGAAAGGATATCAGTTTGATGTATTTCTTGTCTGTTGCACTCATTTTCCATAGCTGACTGTTGTGTTTCTGGTCCTTGACCATGCCTATTTCTTTGTGCTTCTTCACAAGAGCTTGGACAGCATATCTTTAAAACTACCAGCTGCTGCGAAATTTTTGTTTGGGAGAGACCTTGCTGATGCAGGTTGACCACCTATTGTCTTGTTGCTCTGCTCATTTTTGCCATGGTGTAAGAATTGATGATTTGAAGGTTGAACTGTTACATCTGCCATACCCTCTCCTTTTAGCTTGGTTGTTCTTTGCCCAGTTTTCTGGCTTATGGGCCTCTGGTTTCCCTCTCCTGAAGTCTACAATCTGTTCCTTGGCCTTGTTGACATTGAGTGAGAGGTTGTTGTTATTACACCACTCAGCCAAGTTTTCAATCTCCCTCCTGTATACTGATTCATCACCACCTTTGATGCAGCCCACAACAGTGGTGTCATCAGCAAACCTGTACATGGTGTTGGAGCTGTACTTGAGTCATAGGTGTAAAACGGTTAGAGCAGTGGTGCTCCTGGAGATTGTGGAGGAGATGATTTTGCCAATCCGAACTGACTGGGGTCTAGAAGTGAGGAATTCTAGGTTCTAGTTGCACAAAGGGGTACTGAAGCCCAGGTTTTGGAGTTTACTGATTAGTTTTGAGGGGATGATGGTGTTGAATACTGACCTTGAGATATTCAAGCATGTTAGCATTTCGATTGTCTTTAAAAGTATAATTGCAATTAATTTTAGTTCCTTGACAAACATCCATTTTTAAAAATCGTGTAGCGGCTCTATTTTTCCCAGTTCATCAGTACTTTTGATTTACTGACTATGTTCCACAGTGAGCCAGTAATGTGACTACTTTTAATCTTTCAACATTAAAATGAAATATATGACCAATTCAGTCTGTACTTCTCAGTCCCTGTGTGGCTCAGCTGGCAGGGGTATTTGCAGGTAATTTTAACCCCTCCCTGCTTCAGGCTGTGATTCCTTGCTGCTTTAAGAAGTTTGCTGTCATCCCAGTACACAGGAAAAACAGGATAATCAACCTTAATGACTACTGCCCTTTAACATCTTGCCATGATGCGGGTTGAGAGTTGGTCATGGCACGTAACAACTCTAGCTTTCCAGACAACCTCAACCCCCTGTGATTTACCTCACTGGCCCTACACATCTCTGGAGCATCTGGACAGTAGAGACACCTATGATAGACTATTGTTTATTGACTACACTTTGTCCTTCAATACTGTTATTCAAAGCAAACTCATCACCGAACCCTGGGAATTAATGCCTCCCCCTGAAACTGGATCCTTGACTTTCTGACCAACAGACTCGAAGCAGTAAAGGTTGGCAGCAACATCCTTACCACAATTATTCTAAACACTGGTGCTCTACAAGGTTGCGTCCTCAGGCCCCCACTCTTCTCCCTATACACTCATGACTGCGACGCTAGATCATGTTGTAACTCCATCTACAAGTTTGCAGAAGATACCACTGTATATGGGGTGGTCACCATGTCGAGATCTGAAAGCGGAAGACAAACCTGTGGTCGGCTCCATTACTCTGTCAATTAAAGCACTGAGCAAGATTAAAATCATTGAGAGTGAGAGTGGAAAATGAATAGATGTTCAGCACCGTTGCCTGGTGTTTGACCGGTCTCCCCCACTTCTCGTTACTACTGTTGGGCGGGAAGTGCTAGTGTCTTGGGCCCCACGCCGGCAGGTTCAGGATCAGTTGTGGCCCTGCAGCCACTGGGCTTCTGGATGGGCTCTGCAGCTGTGGTCACACAGGGACTCTGCAATACATGTTCATGTGCTTTTGTTTACAATTTTTTAAATTATTTGTGCAAGTTGTCCACTTGCAAATTGGATATGTGGCTATCTTGTCTGTTTTTTAGTGAATTCTATTATGTCTTTGTTTTGTGAGTATCTGCAAGAAGATGAATCTCAGGTTTTATATGATATACATACTTTGATAATAAATTTGAACTGTGAGCTTTCCCTCAATGACAACAAAAGCCGGTAATTGTCTTCAGATTGGGAGGTTGTGTATTTGGCCATCTCCATCAACAGTGTTCAAGTTGAATGGTTCAAGTTCCGAGGTGTGAACGTCACCAGTGGCCTGTCCTGGTCACCCATGTTGATATCACAGCCAAGAAAGCTCACCAATGCCTCTGCTTTGTCAGGCAGCTAAAGAAGTTCAGCATGTTCCTGATGACTCTTAACAATTTTTAATGATGCACATAGAAAGCATTCTGTCTGGAGGAGTAATGGCTTGGTATGGCAACTGCTCTGCATTTGACCCTAGTAAATTGCAGAAAGTTGTGGTCACAGCTCAGCACATCACTGGAACCAGCCTTCCCCTTGTGGACTCTTTCTATACTTGCCACACTGAAGTAGCCAGCATAATCGTAGGCCTCACCCAACCTCAACATTCTCTCTTCATCCATTCCCCATTGGAAAGAAGATACAAAACCTGAAAGTATACCCACCTTGCTCAAGGGCAGCTTCTATCCCACCGTATTCAGACTCTTGAACGGCCCTCTTGTATAATGAAATAGATTCTTGATTTTCGTATTGCATAGTTAGAGCAACTGCTCTTGCAGGATGTGGGAAGGCTGGAAGATCTCCATTGTCCCTGGTGACTTTATCTGCAAGAAGTGTATCCAGCTGTGGCTTCTTTCAGTACGTGTTAAGGAATTGGAGCTGGAACTGGATGAACTCCGGATCATTTGGGAGGCTTGGGGGTTGATCAACAGGACATACAGGGAGGTAGTTATACCCCAGGTGCAGGACACGGGTAACTGGGGAGAGGATAGGCAACCAATGCAGAGTACCCCTGTGGCCATTCTCTTCAACAACAGGTATACCACTTTGAATTCTGTTGGGGAAGATGACCTAGCAAGGGAAAGCTACAGTGGTCAGGTCTCTGGCACTGAGTCTGGCTCTGTGGCTCAATAAGGGAGGAAGGAGAAGAAGAGTGCAGTTGTGATGGGGGATTCCATGGTTAGAGGATCGGACAGGGCATTCTGTGGACCTGAAAGAGACACCCAGGTTGGTATATTGCTTCACAGGTGCCAGGGTCAGGGATGTCTCAGCTTGGGTCCACAACATCCTAAAAGGGGAAGAGTGAGCAGCTGGAAGTTATGGTATATGTTGGTATCAACTACATAAGTGGGTAAAGAGAGGAGGCCCTGAAGTGAGAATATAAAGAGTTAAGTTGGAAGCTGAAAAGCCGGATTTCCAGGGTAGGAATCTCTGGATTGCTACCTGTGCCATATGTCATTGGGGGTATGAATAGGCTGATCTGGCAGATAAATGTGTGGCCAAGGAATTGGGACAGGCTTTCAGCTTTCTGGATCATTGAGATATCTTCTATATGAAAAGGGCTGGTTATACTTGAACCTATGGGGGACCAATATTCTTGTGGGCAGGTTTACTAGAACTTCGGGGAGGACTAAAATTATTTTGGGAAGGGAATGGGAACCATTTGGTATAGTTGGTATACAAGTAGATACAATGTGTAGTGAGACTATGAGGAAGGACAGGCAGATGATAGGGCAGACAGTGGTATGAGTTGAAGTGGAGCAAAATTGAAAAGGATGATGAATACAGGACTAGAGGTGTAATATTTGAATGTGTGTAGTATTTGGAATAAAGGAGATGATCTTGTAGATGGAGATCTGTTTTTGGAGACCTGTGTACAGTCAAGATGTTTCAACTGATTGTAGTAAAAATTGTCCTGTAACTGGAAGGTCCAGCTGCTGGTGAGTCAGTATCCTGGCAAAAACTACACCATGTAAACAAAAGAACACTCCAGCAACTCCATGAAAAGGTTATTGAAAAGCACAAGTCAGGACATGGATAGAAGAAAATTTCCAAGACACTGAATATCCTTTGGAGTACAGTTAAGTCAGTTGTCAAGAAATGGAAAGAGTATGGCACAGCTGTAAATCTACCTGGAGCAGGCAATCCTCAAAAACTGAGTGATTGTGCAAGGAGACTAGAGAGGGAGGCCGCCAAGAGACTTATGGCAACTCTGGAGGAGTTAAAAGCTTAGTTGCTAGGATGAACGAGACTGCGCATACAACTGTTGCCTGGGTGCTTCACCAGTTGCAGCTTTATGAGAGAATGAGAAGAGAAAAAACTCATGAAATATCAGCTAGAGTTTGCTAGAAGGCATGTGGGAGACTGAAGTCAGCTGGAAGAAGGTTCTGTGGTCTGCTGAAACCAAAATTGAGCTTTTTGGCCATTAGACTAAACACCATCAAAAACACACCATCCCTACGGTGAAGCGTGGTGGTGGCTGTATCAGGCTATGGTGATGCTTCACTGCAGCAGACCCAGGAAGGCTTGTGAAGGTAGAGGGTAAAATGAATGCAGCAGAGTACAGGGAATCCTGAAGAAAACCTGATGCAGTCTGCAAGAGAACTGCAACTTGGGAGATTTGTTTTCCGACAAGACAATGACTCCAAGCATAAAGCCAAGCTTCACAGCAGTGGCTTAAAAACAACAAAGTTAATGTCCTGAAGTGGCCGAGTCAGAGTCTCCAATTGAGAATTTGTGGCTGGACTTGAAAAGGGCTGTTTGCTCACGATCTTCATGCAATCTGACAGAACTTGAACAGTTTTATAAAGAAGAATTGGGGGAAATTGCACTGTCCAGATTTGCAAAGCTGATAGAGCTATCCACACAGAATCAAGGCTGTAATCGCTGCCAAAGATGCATCCACTAAATACTGACTTGAAGGGAGTGAATGCTTATGCAATCAATTATTTGGTGTTTTTATTTGTAATTAATTTAGATCACTTTGTAGAGCTCTGTTTTCATTTTGACACAAAACTGTCTTTTTCTGTTGATCTTGTCAAAAAAGATAAATCCACTAATTCATTGTTGTAAAACAATAAAACCTGAAAACTTCTGTGGGGGGGGGGGCCGGTGAATATTTTTACAGACATGGTGATTGTGAGCTTAACATCCAAAGTTACACATATTAAAAGGACAGGTGGGTAGGCAGAGGAGGAAGGGTGGCTGTTTTGTTAAAAATTCAAATCAAATCGGTAGAAGGCGGTGACACAGGATCGGAAGATGTAGAACCCTTGCGGGTAGAGTTAAGAAACTGCAAGGGTAAAAAAAAAAAGCCCTGATGGGAGTCATATACAAGCCTCAGAACAGTAGCCAAGATGTGGGGTACAAATTACAACAGGAGACAGAAAAGGCATATAAAAAAAACAAAACACAATGTTACAGTAGTCATGGGGGTTTTCAATATGCAGGTAGATTGGAGAAAATCAAGTGAATTACAGAGGCATGAACAAGAAGCTGGCTAAAGTTGCTTTGAAGGGGATACTAGCAGCAATGCTGGAGTTTCAGGGAGCAATTCAGAAGTTGCAGGATAGATACATCCCAAAGATGAAGTATTATAAAGGGAGGATGATGTAACAGTGGCTGGCAAGGGAAGTCAAAGACAGCATAAAGCAAAAGAAGGCATATAATGGAGCAAAAATTAGTGGTAAGTTAGAGGATTGGGAAACTTTTATTTTTAAAAAAAAAAACAGGCAACCAAAAAAGCCATAAGGAGAGAAAAGATGAAATATGAAGATAAGCTAGTCCATAATGAAAGAGGATTCCAAAAGTTTTTCAGACATAAGGAGTAAACAAGAGGCAAGAGTGGATATTGGTCACTAGAAAATGACGCTGTGGAAGACACTAGCATTATGCCAGAAGTTCAAGAGTGTCGGCCAGAAGTGAGTATAGTTGTTATTACTAACAAGATGCTTGTGAAGCTGAAAGGTCTGAAGGTAGAAAAATTACCTGGACAAGATGGACTGCACCCCAGGGTTCTAAAAGAGGTGGCTGAAGAGATTGTGGAGGTGTTGATGATCTTTCAAGAATCTCTGGATTCTAGCATGGTTCTGGAGGCCTGGAAAATTGAAACTGTCACTCAATTCTTTAAGAAGGTAGGGACACAGAAGAAAAGAAATTGTAGGCCAGTTAGTCTGACCTCAGTAGTTGGGAAGATGATGGGGTCAATTGGTAAGGATGAGGTTTTGGTTACTATGAGGCACTTGATAAAATAGGCCAAACTCAGCATGGTTAAGGGGAAATCTGACCTGATAAATTTGTTGGTATTCTTTGAGGAAACAGTAAACAGGATAGACAAAGGAGCATTATTGGATGTTGTATGCTTGGATTTTCAGAAGGCCTCTGACAAGGTGCCACTCATGAGGCTGCTTAGCGAGATAAGAGCCCATAGTATTACAGGAGAGGTATCAGCATGGATAGGAAGGCTGACTGACTACCAGGAGGCAAAGAGTCACAATAAAGGGGCCTTTTCTGGTTGGCTGCCAGTGACTAGTGGTGTTCCGCAGGGGTCAGTGTTGGGACTGCTTCTCGTCATGCTATATTTCAGTAATTTGAATGACAGAACTGATGACTTGTGGCCAAGTTTGCAGAAGATACGAAGTTAGGTGGAGGACAGATGGTGTTGAGGAAGCAGGAAGTCTGCTGGAAGGTCTTGAATAGATAGGGAAAATGGGCAAAGAAATGGCAGATGGAATATAGTGTAGGGAAGTATCTGGTCGTGCACTTTGGTAGATGGAGTAAAGGTGTAAACTATTTTCTGAACGGGAAGAAATTTATTTAGTATATTTAAAGCAGAGGCTCCTAGGTTGATAGATTCTTGATTAGTCAGGGCGTCAAAGGTTGTGGGGGCGGGGGGGGGGGAAGCAGGAGAATGGGATTGATAGAGAAAATAAATCAGCCATTAGGAAATGGTGGAGCAGACTTGATGGCTGAATGGCCAATTCTGCTCTGGTCTTATGGTCTTTATTCTGCTTTATTGCTTTGACCTTATTCTAGCCCAGTGCACTGTGTAATGATTTGATGCAATATATGCTTTGCACTATATCTTGTTACATGTGACAGTGATGTATCAAGTTTTAGATTTTTGTAGAAAATTTCCAACACCAGGTGGTTATTTGGCCCATGGTGCCTCTGTCATTTCAAAGTAAGCTCCCAGCATAACTTTGCTTTCCAGTAATTAGCACATAGCCTTGCAGGTCATGGCTCTTTAAGTACTTGCCCCTTTTCAAGCAGTTAGTTCCAGTCCCCTCTCACTCTTTGATCTTTCTCTCTCATCTCTCTTCTAATTTTACAAGTAATTATTTTTTTAAATCTAGCCTACTTGTTTCTATCCCCCAATTTTTTTTCCTCTAGTCTCTCCTCTGGACATCCCCTTTCATCCCATGGTTAAGAGAACTAATCCCTTCCTTTTGACTATGTGTTGGACCCTTAATATTTTTTTTTTAACCTCAGTTAAGGCTTCTCCACAGTTGCCTTAATTGCAAAGAGGGCAATCCCAGCTCATACTATCTTTCTTATCTAAATCTTTCCAGCCTAGCAAAGTCTTTGTAAATCTCTGAAACTTTACTACAGTCACCTCTTTGTAATCTGTTGACCAAATGTGCCCTGATGTTTTTAAGAATGTGTGGATATACATGTCCATCTGGAACCTTGTCAAATGATTATATTGCACAGTACAGCACAGGAACAGACCATTCAGCTCACAAGGTTGTGCTAAACCAGCTAAAAAGGAAATCAAAAAACACCAAACACTCATCCCTCCTATCTACACCATGCCTATATCCCTCTACCTTCCTTACATCCATGTACCTATCCAAACATCTCTTAAAAATCTTTAATATATTTGCTTCTACCACCATACCGGGCAGTGCATTCCGGGCATCCACATCTGAGTCAAAAAAACTTGCCCCTCACATCCCCGTTGATCCTACCACGTCTCACCTTCAATGCAGGCCTTTTGGTGTTAGTCATTTTACCCTGGGAAACAGATGCTCTCTGTCCACTATATCTGTATCTCTCATAATCTTGTAAATCTCTTATCAGATCTCCCCTCAGACTCCGGCACTCTTGAGAAAAGAAGCCAAGATTATCCAGCTTCTTGTGAGAGCACGTACACTCTAAACCAGGTAGCAACCTGGTAAACCTCTTCTGCACCCTCTCCAAAGCCTCAACATCCTTCCTATAGTGGGGTGACAATATTCCAGACATGGCCTAACCAGAGTTTCATAAAGTTGCCACATAACCTTCTGACTTTTGAACGCATAAAGTAAATTCTTGATGACAATTCGTGGTTGACTTGTTGTGGCCATCATCTATCTGGTCTTGCATGCAAGTGAACCGACTTGTTTCCTGAGAAATATTTCAGAGTTGTAGTGTTTTGAGTTTTTCTTCCATTTGGGAGCTATGTAATTCATTTTTACATGATTACAAATTGCCCAAAGGTAATCTGAAAATCTCAGTATAAAATTGCTTAGAGATGTAACTACTGTAAAAATTACTGGTTGCAAGAAATTGAATCTCAAGGTATGGTGACATACGTACCTTGATAATTTACTTGGACTAATGTCTACTGAAGGCAGGTTCATTGAAGCTAATCTACTGAGATTCTGCTTTATGTACAGCTTATAGAAATGATTGCCTGGCAATAACCGACTGTTAAATTAGCAAACAGGTTATTACTTTCTATAAATTGAGCTTTCTCAAGGGAACTAAAATAAAGCATCAAGCCTTTTTCAACTAGTTTAATGTTACCTCAAATAAGGTTAAAGTTGCAAGTAATTAAGATTGTGTAGGTTGACAGTGTTTCTTTTACTGGATGCTGCTTTTATGAAGTTATTAGTGTAGCATTGCATCCTGCCATACAAATAAAATCCTAAAGATGAGAACATGCTCTGGTTTGAGGACCTAAAGCATGAATGCATTTTTGTTGATTTGGAACTTTCCTGACATAGCACTACCGTCTATTGTTTACCTTGTGAGCAAAGTCTGTTCCAATTTGGTCCAATGCTATTCTTCTAGTATTATATGCATTTTTATTTTGTTTGTGACTAGTGGGATTTACGCTGGGACTTTTGTTATTTGTTATGTACATTAAGGACTTGGATGTGAATATAAAAGTTTGATTAAAAGTAGATGGCATGAAAATTAGTGTTGATAGTGAGTAGGTGGTGTTAGATTATTGATTAGCTAGTAAGTTGAATAGGGCAATGGCAGATGAAAATTCATCGTGCCGAGTGTGATGTGATGCATTCTAGAGGATTAAAGATGTGCACAGTGAATGATAGGGTCCTAGGAAATATTAAGGAGCAAAGGGACTTTTGTGTACAAGTCCAATAGATTCTTGAAAATGGCAGCACAGGTAACTGGGGTGGTGAAGAAAAGCTTCAGTTCAGAGAGGTCTTAGAACAACTTTCTGAAACATTGGTTAGGCCATAGAATATTGCAAGCAGTTCTTGTCATGCGTAAGAAGGACATGATTGCACTGTAGAACAGACAGGTGTGATTTACCAGGATATTGTCTCAGATGCAATGTTAAGTTATGAGGAGAGGTTGGATAGGATAGGTTTGCTTTCCTTGGACCATAGGAGGCTGAGGAAAGAACCAATAGAAGTACAAAATTGAGGGGCACAGATGGGAAGAAACTTTACCCCATGACAAGCGTGTCTAAGAAAACATTTAAGAAACATCCGGATGAATTGCCAGGCATTGTAGGTTACACTCCATGTATTGGTAAATGTGATTAGTGTAAAGAGGTACCTAGTGGTTTGCATAGACATGGTAGGCCAAAAGATCAGTTCCTGTACTGTATGCTATACTGAAAATAAGCTCTGTACCAATAAGGTTGGACATATAATTAAAAGGAGAAGCAAATACATATGAAATGAATGACGTTTCAATTCATGGAAAGGCTTTATAGGGTCTCTGAGTAGATGAAAATAAAAGTAGCAGCCACCATGTACACAGCATTTAATAATAACTTAGAAACCAAATTTTCCTTGATTTGTAAATGGGTTGTTAATGTATTCTTGCAAAAAAATATTAATTTGACATATTGGATTTTGCAATATAGCAATGAGAGAAACTGAGCCACCAGATTTTGACAAGATAGTTTCCCACAAGAGCTCCTAATTTTTGACTTGGTGATTTGCAAATGATATTAGTGTTATAGTGTAATATGAATTGGGGATTGTTGAAGAATAAAAAGGAGATCTTGTCTCCCAGTGCCACTAATTGTGAGATGACAGGTGTTTTTTTTAACAGTATTAAGGTATGTGACTGAACACTATTCTTAAATTCCTTTTATTTAAAATTTAAAACTTTTACAGAACTGGTTCATTTACTTTTGCTGCTCAAATTATTACACTAATTATTGAACAACTGCAGTAAGCTATGAGTAAAAATGTAATGATTTGAGCAGGAAACATTTGCTTATGACTTTGGATTAAATTTAACTGTCAACTTGCTTCATTAATTCTTTCTGTTCTGTCAATCAGGCCTTGACTGCGGCAGATCTCAACCTGGTACTTTATGTCTGTGAAACTGTGGATTCTCACCTAGTCTTTGGTCAGCATCCATGTCCCCTAACCCAGCCAGTTTTGCTTTCACTTATTCAACAGCTCTCCACAGATCTCAACTCTCGCACAGAGTTAAAACTCGGGTAAGGTGCTAAGAAAAAATAAGGAAAAATTATGAGTGCTGTTCAGCTACAATATTGAAATTAATAATTAGTAAGCAATCAGTTAACACTGGAGAGAAAAGGGTTAATGTTTTAACTGGTATCTTTTATTAGAGTTACTTCCAAGGAGCCATCTTCCATAATCAGGATCCAAATAACCATTGACACTCCAGTGCAATGCTACATTGTAAATGGTGCTGTCTTTCATATAATGTATTAAACTAAGTTACAAGTAGAACTTAAAGGAAATTTACATTCAACCAATCCCCATCATCTTCAGGGGTTTAAGGGTTATGGGAAGAAAAGGAGACAATGTGGTTTAAAAATGCCATGATTGAATGGCAGAGCAGACTCGTTGGGTGGAGAGGCCTAATTCTGCTCTAATGTTACCTGTGGTTTAAACAAAGTATCAATGATTTAATGATTCATTGTGGAATCTTGCAAATTATGTTTTAATTTATGCCCAAAACATGATCATTCTGAGTGTGGAATATTTAAAAATTCAATGTCAATAATCACTTTTTAGGCATTCTGACAGTGTGAAGGGCAGTTTATGAATAAATCCAAGGTCATTGTTTTTATCTTTTCTCTCAATGGTTGTTTGTGATACAGTTTTCCATATTTTTATGTGAAAAATATTAAATTATTTATGGTGACTACTACCTGTTCTGACAGGGTGGATGTGCGGGTTATGTTTCCCATGAGGGGTTTGGGAGGTATCGAAAGAGAAGTGACGATATGAGTTATGATGAGGGTAAGTCCTGTTAGACAGATGAAGAGAGATCTCTTCACTTGGATGATGGAAAACCTGTGGAAATCTCAACCACAGAAAGTGAAAGCCATGTCACTGCATAGTTTTTAGGAGGTCTATAGATTCCTAGACATGAGGCATGAAGGGGTCTGAAAAGAAAACAGGAATCTAATATTCAGATGGACAATCAGTCATGATTGTATTGAATGGTGTAACAAGCTCAAATGGTCAAAAGGCCAACTATTTTTTGTTTTTTTTTTAATGCAATAATTAATCTTTGCTTTCATTTCAGTTACCTGGAAGATGCAATCATGAATCTAGATCACACAGACCCAGTTGCCAGGGATCATATGGGTTCTGTTTTAAATCAAGTGAGACAGAAACTGTATCAGTTCAACCAAGCAGAACCTCCCAATAATGTGAGTAAAAGAGCTCGAAGACTTACGATGATGCTTCAGGGACTGATGACTCCACTGAGTTAAATTGAACTCTATGGCTGATGTGCTTCTGCCACCTGTAATGATTGTGTAATAACTATACGATTCACATCTGTACGTTACGAATTAACATAACTGTTTTATTAAAAAAAATGGAACCTCCCTTATCTGTGGTAAGAAAATTGGTTTGGAGCCACAGTTCAGTCCACCTAATGCATTAGTTAGTTTAAAAAAATAATAATAATCTTTTCTCTAATTTGGATAATGCATTTTATATGTTGGTCAGTTTAAAACAAAACTATGTAAATATAAGCATCCTTTTTCCTACTCCATAGTTACATTTATGATACGGTAAAACTGTATCTGCATGTTAGCATAAGTGTATCAAACACATAATTGAACATCAACCTTCTGTTCTCACATTCTTTAAGCATTAAAAAGCATTTCACTATAAAATTCTGACCTCGACTTAGAGTTGAATACAACTGTCACGAGTTGAATGAGCATCCAAAATATATTTTCAGAATATTTCTAATTAGTGTTTGACTGTTACTGCTTGAAATTTCACTCAGCAAATAGTTTATTTCCATCATGTTAGTTCAAAAAGAAGAAAAACAGGTTTGTGTTAATTGATGTTTTTCAGCATTTACAATTTTGTTGTAATTTTAAGTTTGTTTTTTTTATCTTGAATATGGAAATTTCCTGTTTGGATAATGTTTCAAAAATGTTCACAATAAAAAGATTTTTTGGAAATTATCTGGATTGGTTTATCTTTAAATTATTAGCACTGATTTGTATGTTTTAATATTGCAAAATGTTCCATTATTTGTTTTATCAAGGCAGTTGTCAGAGTAAACTGCTGCCTTTTGTGTAACACATAGTAACTTTTTGATTGTTCGTATGATCGTTCAAAATGTTATAACTTTGGGGAAAACTTCTGTAGTTACTATTTTAGAAGTGTAATCTTAAAAATAAATACAAATTTCAAACAAAACAATTGCAAAAAATCCATAATATTTCAGGATATGGTTACTAAAAATGTTACTTAAGATAGTATTCTGATTGCCTTTGCCTTTTGCAGTGTTATGTTATTTGAAAGCCCTTTTAAATAGTGCCCTGAATAGTTGTTTGTTTTCACTTTTAACATGTCTAAATTATTGCAGTCACAGTTATAACTTGATTTTAAATTGAAAACAAAATTGCAAAACCCCATAAAATCACAACTGGTTTTAGTTGGGCTCTGTGAAAGTGTTTTGGTAAGTAACTAGTATTGACACTGTTTACATATCTCTGAAGCTTATTTGATAATTACCAATATTCTGCTGTTTACTGATAAATTCTTGCCTTCCCCATTTTCTGTAAATTTTTGAAGTTGAAAAGCCCATTGCACTGCAAATTCAGAAAGTGTACATCTAATATACCCTTGTTTAAATGCCTTTTCCATATCTTGCCAGAATCTACATGATTTGGAGAATTTTTAAAAAACATTTTACCAAATTGTTACATGTCATTTTAATATTGATCTCTAATCATTTAGTAACATATCTGGAATCAATCTGGAATATCTGATAACAATCTGGAACATTGTCCAGTATTGGAGAATTAAACAAAATAGACTGGCTCCATCTGTACTCGAGCCCATTCATTCTCTGTGCGAGCAAGCCAATAGTTGAAAGGTTTCTTAAAATCCAGATGAGACAATTTGTGTAAGCCATTTCCAAAGTAGGAAAATAGTAGGTAGGATGGAATAAAATAAGCGTTTTAAAGCCTAGGTTTATACAGAGGAAGGAAGTGATATGCTGAATTGTCACAAAGCAACAATACAACGTGATTTACTCCTTTCTGGGAAGATAATGTAAAAATGATGAAAAAGAGGCAACAGCTGTCCTCCAGAGATTCACTATAGTATTTCATTTCTCTCATTTACATATGTTGCTAGTGTGATCAAAAGAAACGATAGCATGGTTGTCATTTGGGACCAAATGCCAGATGGTGTTCTGCTGCAGATTGGCCAATTCAGTGAATGCTGGAGTATAGCTGCATGCATGCTCACCCTTCATTAGCTTTTTTAAAGTCAAGCTGAGAACTAACAACAACTATTGGGAATGTCTGAATTTTCACGTGCGTGTGTGTGTGTGTGTGTGTGTGTATATATACAATGGAATGTACTAAGAGGGCTTGTAGATTTTGTTTTCACTTAAAGGACTTGGGCAAACATATTACAGTTAAAATAGAAAATGGACTAGCAATTTAATGCTGCTGAGTAACAATGAGATCAGCTCGCTCCTTAGTTTAATTTTTATGAGCATATTTTCTCAAAGGCACCTCTGTTTGAATTATTCCATGTTTTTCAAAGTACTATTGCCTTGGTAGCAAAATATTTCTGCCTATTTTGAACAAGGTGAAATTCAATTAGTGTAGATATAGAATAATATGTTTATATTTCTAGGCCAGATTGAATGGGGCAGGAGGCTGTTCTAGGATTAAATACATGAGATGATTTAATATATGAAATGAACATGGTTTGCAGAGAATGAAGAACCTCTTCCCACGATCCTCTGAACTTGCCTTTTCTATACCAGAGTTCTTGCTTATATGACTAGTCTAGGAACTAATGATGGGCCTGGAATGGTCTGGTGCAGTTGAGTCATACCAAACCCTGATCACAAAACTCTTTTGAAAGCCTTTTACCTATCACCAAGGCCCTTCCACACTATACTACGGCAGTGGATTCAGCAAACCCTCTGCTCATCAGTTGCACTCCTTGTGAAGTCCAATGGTGGAGCACAGCCAGTAAGATGGGAATTCAATTGAAGTCCCAAAACATGTCAACAATAATAGAGAATTTTCTGCACTTTTGTGAGAAGCATTGGTAATAAAGGTAGTTACAGAATACAAAGGATTGAAATTGGGTTAGGCTGCTTTTCTGTAAAGATAAGCTAAATGTCTTCTGTCAAAATTTGTGTGCTACTTGGCTGGTTGTAGGTAGATTTTGATTACCAAGCAGTAAAATTCACTTGAATGGTTTGTTTGGCATGATAAACTAATGGAGCAAAGCTTGACTGGTTTATGTTCATCCAAAGGTTTTAGTTGGTTTACTATTCAGTCCTGTTCATAATTAGTAGATTTATGATGGTTTTTAGCAGTTAATTTTTGCGATTGTATTAAAGTTGCAGGTAATATGCTGCTCTTGATAGAAATGGATTGAGGCATGAAAGTGCAACCTATTAAGTGTTACCAGAATACTTTAATGCAGTTCACATGAGACTTGCTGAGTTATTTATTGCAGAGTAGCAATTGGAACCATAGAATGAAACAGTGTAAGTGTGGAATGTGGATGGTTCTTTAAAAGAGCCCTATTGCCCATACCCTGGATTTTTGTTGCCTCCATCTACTTATCCAATACCCTAATGAAAATTATGATCAAATCTGATTTAATCACCATTTTAGACAATGCATTCTAGATTTAGAAAGCCTGTTGCATAATTTATCTTTCCCTTTTCCCTTCATAGTCTTTTGCTTATCTTAAATCTTTGCCTCTGGAAATAATTTCTTCTCATTTACGTTGTTGCCAATACTGCACTGTTGAAGATTTTGAGCCCACTTTGTTTTCATTTAAACTGATCTTCTCCAAGGGAAACAATTCACTATCTCCAGCTGAAAGTATCCCTCATCTCTGGCACCATTTATATTGATGTCTTCTGTGCATTCTGAGGTCTTCCTCATGTAGAGTCTCAGCCCGAAACTTTGCCTCTATTCATCTCCATAGATACTGCCTGAGGTCTAAGTTCCTGCAGCAATTTTTGTGTTACTCTGGATTTCCAGAATCTTGTGTGATTCTGAGGTTTAGTTGCTCTCCCTAAAATGCAGTGTGTGATATTGAAAGCTATTACAGCTGAGGTTTAATTCTTCTCCAAAGACTTCAGATGTTTGTTTTACTCCACTCCACTATTCATCAAGCCAAGGATACTGTGATTTGCTTGAAAGTTGCCTTGTCCTGAAAGATTTGGGTACAGGGACACCCAGTTTAATATTATACAACTTAGTGTATATTGTCTTTTATTCATCCTATTAAATGCTTAATATTTTTTCTGCGGTGAATTTAATTTTCAATTTCTTCACTTCCCCAGTTGGTTTTGATTCAGTCTGTTATTAAATTGCCTTATTGTTTTGTGTTTTCCCTGAAATAGCCACGTATAGTAAAATTTACACTTAGTCAATAGGATTGTAGCCATTATACTATCTTCTAGGGAAGATAATTCTGTGTTATTCTATCCCACCCCAGCCTCTGAAAACATCCATTCCTCATTTCTGTCCTTTCATATTCACCCTGCTATTATTGTCCCTTTAATCCTGCAAAGATTTAATTATGCTTACAGTTTTTGTTACTCTTTGGAAGACCAGCCACATAATATCCACTGCTCTAATTTCTTCAACGACTGGTATTGTAATCAAAAGAAAACATATTTAACACAATTATGTTAAACTACAGTCAGTTTTACCAGATTCCCCTCTCTGTGGAATCAAGGAAAAATACTAATTTAAAAAAAGTCTGCAAGTTGGTTTCATCAATAAGAAAAAGTTAAGGTTTTCCAGACAGTCCTTTGTATTCTCAGTCCAAAGTATTCAACTTGCACTTTTTTGTACATCAAGTTTACTGCTTATTCCCCCAAATTTGTTTTTCTGAAGTGTCCAAACATTGTATTGAGTTCTTCCTCCCTTAAAAATATTTAATAACTGAAAAGATGAATTCCTCTTGTCTAATGTTTAAGAAAGCTACATAAATGGGGGAGGGGGTGTCTGATGAGTTCTGCTGGAAGTACATTAAGAAAATATATAACATAAGATGAAAGGCTTGTTAATGGAATAGCAGGGCGAGTGTTGACTTCAATTAATAATAAATACTTGTGTTCAGAGAACAGTAATTGGAAGGGGATTATGTTCCCCTATTTGTAGATGACATTTAAGTTTGGTTTGCCTTAAAATGAAGATGTTACAGGATTGTGTCAGGCCATGGAGATAGGTAGGAAAATAAGAAGTGAGGTGGTGCATTTTGGCAGAAATGGTGTGAAGGGCATCCTGGGCATTCTACCCACGCCGAACCTTCACCGGGCCCCGTCGCCTGGGGAACTCACCACCGATCTCTGTCCCGTGGAAATCAGAGGCAAAGAGGTACAGAAAACGATGGGCCTTACGTAACCATACTTGGTCTGCTACCGGCACAGCTGTAAAGAATGTGCAGGAGCAGATGAATGTGGGAATTCTTGTGCGTTGGCCCTTGAAGGTGGGGATGAGAGTGTAGAAAGATGATAGGTCTTTGCCGGAGGACCTCAGTGAAACAGGTCTTTTCTATGGCAGATGTATACATAGTCAAGTAATTAAGTTTAGAATAAAATCACCAGTTGAAACTCAGTTCTGAATTAATATCTGTTGGTCTGAACTATTGTAATTCAGATATTACGATATATATAAGTGAAGTGAGTTCCCCGTTCCTCTATTTACCGGTAGTAAAACCTTAGTCGCAGCCGTAAGCAAGACGAACCAGATTTCTTAGGTTGAACGTTTTAAAAATGAATAACTCTGCTTAATTGCCGAGGGCGGCATATCTATTGAGTAAGCCACACGTAAACAGGGCATCCGGAGTTGCATGTCACAACAAGAGGCGAGTGCTGAACCTCACCCCAAACACACGAGTGACTTGCAGGCAAGTCGTTGCAACTGTCCAGAACCCAGCGCTGTTTGGGATTATGCCTGCACAAATATTTTTTTCCTGGAAACATTGATCAAACATGCAAGATTGAATGAATAATCAACCAGTTTCCAACCCAGCTAAGCCATTTTCAAAGCAACCTCACATCTTCACGTGGGCTGCCTTCACTAATCCCGCACCCTCGCCGGGGAATCACCCTTCAGCTTTTTGCTTCTCGCTGTCCGAACTCAGTTCAATCCTGCCCGCAATTTCCTGATGGTAGTAAGAAAAACAAAATAAAGATGAGAAAACGATGGGCTTCACGGAATTATAATAGGATTGTTGCCCGTAATCACAGCCCAACCCTCACACCCGCTCTACTGGACACGGTGAGTCTAACTCTCCCTAGAGCTGTTCCTTACGCCACCGACCCAGCGCCGCAGTCCTACAGCGCTCCCTTCGTCAAATCATTTCCAGAACACTGCCATTTCAGACCTAACCCCTCAAATCCTTTAACAGGGCAGATTTCACAATGTTTTAGCCAAAGTCATACGGAAATGAAATTTTAATCCGCCAGCAAACTGATATTATGTGAAAGCTCCTTTCCCTGAAGAGTTAAATCATAGCCTGCTGTTGGGGGCGTGGTTTAGACATGATCTCCATCTAATCCCACTTCTTCGTAGCTTTCTGATTTTTTTTTGTTTTAAACGTGGCGTTTGACTTCCAGCAAGTTAGCTGCAAAATAGATAGGTCGGCTCCCTCTCCTCGCGATGGGTCACCGCTTGGGATCCCTATACATTCGTCTGTCAATGCTTATTCAACTGGGTAAGTCACGGCTCACTTTAAAGATGCTAATTGGAATAATTTCTGACAGGAACTCTTTGTGGTGGCGGTGTTAGAAATATCATTGTACCTTTTTATTGGTGTTAAATGTCTTGCTGATCGAGAGGAAGTCAAGATTGCGGATCTACACGGTTTAAGAGCAGAAACCTGTTACAAGTAATAGTTAAGTTCACGGATACCAAAATTGGAGCCAGATATACTTCTAGGTTTTCAGATTTTGAGTGCGAGAGAAACTGTAGTCGATGGCCACTACTCTCAGTTACCTCTGGGTCCCTGTGCCGGCACCAGTATTTGGGATGTTTCGGTTTGTTCTGCGCCTTTAAAGTGTTCAAAACGACATTTACCAATGGTTCACTGACAAGTGAAGTGACTGTAGATTAAACCCTCGTAGTATCAAAACTTCCTTATACACAGCTAAGACTTTAGCTGCATTCATTACACAAGAGTTAACAATGTCATTTATTTTGCGGGAACATAAAGCTTTTACTTGTTTCACCATTACCCAGAGGTAATCGTGACATTTGAAACTTTATCACGGCTCGGCGTTACCTTTACAGCTCTAACTAATTACAGTGGAAACAAAAAGGCCTATAGAGGAGTAACTTTGCGAGGAGCAAAGGTGCCATACTACGGAATTAATCATTTGCTTCAAATATAATGCAACAAATCGGACCCGATCTCAGCACGGATTGGCGCATTGTCGGTGCCTGTTCATTCTTATTGATGGCTACACTAGCGGATTTCTCCATGGTGCTGAATTCAACCAGGTTAAATGTCGTGTGGACTGGGCGGTTGTATCTACATCGGGCAGATTCGTGTAACGCACAAAATGTTGGAGGAACTCAGCAAATCGGGTAGCATCCATAGAGGGAAATAAAAAGTCGACGTTTCGGGATGAGGCACTTCATCAGGACGGCACCTTTCTCTACACACCTTCTTTCCTTCTTACTTCTCTTCTAATATTTGTATACCTGTGCACTTGTATTACTGTGACACTGTAATTTCCTTTGGGATCAATAAAGTATCTATCTATCCATCCATCTATCTGTCTCGTTACTTTATTCCTGTTTCGTTGCCCTAGTGGTTTATCGACCAAAGCTTGTTCAGCGCTTTGGAATTTGCAATTTAGTGGGAGTGCTCCCAGACCTTTTCACTCCAAAGGGCATTTGTCCACCGTAAAGTTACATCCAGTCTGTAGGAACTGGTGGGCTGCGTGAGGGTTCTTCCTTTAATTTTCGCCCAGGGCGCTACAGGCAAAAAGAAAATCAAGTTAAACTAATTTTTAGCAATGTCCCAAGGTCATCACTGGGCAGCAGGCTGTCCATTAATTTACGTTTTATTGTTATTTTGTACCTTATTTCCTCCAAGAAGATCACAACCTTGTAGCGTTGGGAGGCTTGCGTGCCTCAATGACCCGGAGATGTTGGCTGGAGTCAGGGCCTTGTGCTTTCACTCTTGTAGGATCACCAACGCCAAACAAGTCAAACCAGACTAAGGGTGGTTCACCGGTCCTCCAGTTTCGAGGGATCAGCTCAGGGCTAACAACTCTGACGGGTAAAACAAAATTGTTATGGAAACAGCAATGAAGAATCCTTCTATATCTGAGCACGACAGTATGGACAGGCAGAGATGGAGGACCTTCATTGCTGCCCTAAACGTTCAACAAGTAATGACTTATTTATCAGAAGCATGTGCAATTCTATCTTAAAAAGTAAATTATACTCATGCTTCGAGGTGGAACCAATATTTTTCAAATATTCGCGCTGTAAATCGGGATTTCACCGTTTCCCATTTACTTGTCAACAAACTATGTTGTGCTGCCGACGCTGGCCGCTAGCCGGCATCATGGAATGTAGTGTGATGTCCCTTCCCCCAAACCAAACCGTGCTGACCACTTTCTTGTAGACCACTGTCAACCATACCTGCTGGTTATATTCACCCGGCTTAGGGACAGATCCAGAATATATTGTATCCGTTCCCAGGCACCCCAACCTCCAGTAGGCATCATCATTATGTTGATGGGAAAGTGTTTATCAGTAGGAGTTTGAGGAGGATTAATATGTCACCAAGGACATTCGCAAATTTCTACAGATGTACTGTGGAAAGCATTCCCTCTGGAATGGAGGGCCCACCCCACAGGATCAAAATAAAACTGCAGAAAGTTGCACCAGCCTCCATCGGAGACATCTTCAAAAGGCAATGCCTCAAAAGGATGGCATCCATCATTAAGGACCCCCATCACCCAGGACATGCCCTCTTCTCACTGCTACCATCAAAGCGGAGGTGCAGGAGCCTAAAGGCACAAACTCAACGTTGCAGGAACAGATTCTTCCCCTCCACCATCAGATTTCTGAATGGAGAATAAACACATGAACATTACTTCAGTATGTTTTTTCTATCTCTTTCTGTATTACTTATTTATTAAATTATATATATGTGAGATGTCTGTGTATGTGCATATGTATATATATATATATACTATATTGTAATTTATACTTTATAGTTATTTATTATTATATATTGCACTGTACTGCAACCACAAAACAACAAATTTCATGACATATGCCAGTGATATTAAACCTGATTCTGATTCTCATTCTGAATGCTAACAATATTTTGAAAGGGGAGAAGTTCAAAGTTGCAGACAGATCTCTTCACTGTGAATTGTGCTGGGAAATCTCTAAGGGCAAAAGAGTTATCTATTCAAGAAAGAAGAAAGTGTCATGAGAGGTTTAACCTGCAACGTGGTCTAAATACAACTTGCTCTGGGATTTTCCTCAGTAGTGGGCTCTGTATCGAGAATGCTAAAATTAAGTATTGTTTTATAAGATTACAGATTTAGAGACGCAGAGTGGACTGGAATAACAGGTGCCAGCAAGCTGTTCTTATTTAATATAAATTTGATTTCATCAGTATAGTCAACATAAAAGGTTCTTGTCTTAACTGCATTCATTGAAAAAGTGTGTCTCATCCTTAATGTCAAGTACAATGATAACAAAAGACTTCTACTGTGCACCATATCAGAGAATCGAATAAATGCCAGAGTCTTCAGCAAGAAAGATGTGAGTGCTACAGTGCCATTTCAGTGACTGACTCTTGATGGCTGTATGATGGTCAATGCATTTTCAGGTTAGGATTTCACATTCTGCTCAAACTCTTCACTGATCTTGAATTCATCTCCATTTTACACTTCTACATTACTGGCTGCTACTCTTGCCCCCTCACCCTCTCCAATAAGGAAAGAATCTACATCTTCCTTATTGGGGACAAACACTGAGATGGTCTGCTTAGTAAAGTTAATCCATGAGATTCCATTGGATAATGTTGGGACACTGCCTCCATCTTCTTTCATTTGTATTCCTCTACTTCATTTGACTTTCTAAATATGCCATCTACTTCAGAGCAATTAAACTCAGCATCATTGGGTCTTTCTTCATTCTCTCAATTTTGGTCCAAATGTCAACCCTACATCACTGTCACTTCTGTACTTCCTCTGGGTCCTCTGTGCTGCTTGTTGGATGGGTCATAATTGGTTGAGGTAATCACTGGGAGGTCACAGTGCTCTCACAGTGAATCTTAGCAATCTCCTCAGTTTTAACTTGATGCAATTCCATCTCACCCCTCACTCCTGTCTGTTCATTGCTTTTCAGTCCTACCTCCAACAACGTAGGTTAAAAAATTCTCAGACACACTTAAACTGCTTTACAGTTTCCCCATCTTTGTCACTTCTCCAGTCCCAGGATATCCTGCCAAACTTCAGATTCTTTTGTTGACCTATTGACCTCTTTGCCCTACTATTGGGGACCAGGGTTCCATTTACTAAACTTCATGGTTTGGACTACACTCTCCAAACTCTCAGTACATCTTTCTCTTTCTCTCAAGCTCTCTTTGAAATCTAATTCTTCCACAGGGATCTTAGTTCTTTCATCTAAGATCTTTTAATTTGGGTCAGCATCTATTTATACCTACAGTATATTCTCATAAATTATCTTGGGACATGTTTTATGCATTAAGTGCACTAACAACTGCTTTGATATTTGTTGCTGTTATATCTCACTGAAACACAAAATGTCGCACAAAATATGGAAAACATCCTTGCCTCCAACCTTTCAAAAAATGTTCCAATACTCTGAGAGACATCAAAATCAAAAGTCCAGAGCTGCTTTCTGACCACTTGGTGGTTTTCGTGGTTCCTAAGGTAAGCCAATATTTTCCGATTGTAACATACCAAGCCACCTCTAAGGGATGAATTGAACATTTAGTTAGGTTCTAAACTGAAATGAAATTTATCTTCAGAAGTAATAGGTGTTGGCACTGGGTCCATATTCGAGCTAATGGAACCATGATGAGATGATACCAAACCAGCGTAAGTACGGTTCTGAATCAGAATCACGTTTATTGCTTTATTATTCTGGCATATGTTGTGAAATTCACACAAAATGCTGGAGGAACTCAGCAGGCCAGGCAACATCTATGGAAAAGAGTAAACAGTCGATGTTTTGGGCAAAGACCCTTTACCGGGACCCAAAGCTCTTTTTAGTCTTTTCCCCAGATGCTGCCTGGCCTGCTGAGTTCCTCCAGCATTCTGTGTGTGTTGCTTGGACTTCTGGCATCTGCAGATTTTCTCTTGTTTATGTTGTGTAATTAGTTGTTTTGCAGTAGCAGTGGAGGGCAATACATAAAAAACTATAAATTACAACAATAAATTGAAACATTGAGCGTGTGCCTTCAGGCTCCTGTACATGAGATGAGGGCATGCCCTGAGCATGGAGGTCCTTAATAATAGCTGTCACCTTTTTGAGACAGTACTTCTTGAACACGTCCTCGATGGTGGGAAGGTGAATCTCCGATGGGCAGTTGTTCAGATGAGAGTTAAATGTAAATTCCTTAATGCCTTTTCATGTTAAAAACCCCATGAATAATGTCCTTGCCAATATCCATCCATCAAAACAAGTGAAGCTAGAAATTAAGTTTTGTGATGCCTGTTTTCCATAAACATTACATGATTGAATCAAAGCAGAGAAAATTATTCTGAAATGTGAGTGGCACTTCTGTGATCTGTGTAGTGAAATTGCGTTCCAGTGTCTCTGCATGCAACAGTCACTTACAGCTGGAACTGCTTGCCAAGGAATACTGATGTCGATCAACTCGTGAAGCAGATTAGATGCCAGAATCCGGAATGGTGATGCCTGCTGGAGAAACTACAGGGGTGTTGACTAAAGAACTGGCCTTGGTTAAGCCAAAGAGAGATGATATGGATGTGACGAGATGCTTTAAGGAGAGATTGAGTCACCTGAGACTGTACTCGCTGGACAACAGAAGGATGAGGAGATCTGATAGAAACATATAAAATTATGAAAGGGATAGATAGGATAGAGGTAGGAAAGTTGCTTCCAATGGTAGGTGCGACTAAGACTAGGGGAAGTAGGCTCAAGATTCGGGGGAGTAGATTTTATACTTTATACTTTGTTGTCGCCAATCAATTGATACTAGAGTGTACAATCATCACAGTGATATTTGATTCTGCTCTTCGTGCTCCCCGAAGTACAAATCGATAGTAAATATTAAAAATTTAAATTATAAATCATAAATAGAAAATAGAAAAGGGAAAGTAAGGTAGTGCAAAAAAACCGAGAGGCAGGTCCAGATATATGGAGGGTACGGCCCAGATCCGGGTCTGGATCCGTTCAGCAGTCTTATCACAGTTGGAAAGAAGCTGTTCTTCAAGCTCCTGAGCCTTCTCCCAGAGGGAAGAGGGATGAAAAGTGTGTTGGCTGGGTGGGTCGTGTCCTTGATTATCCTGGCAGCACTGCTCCGACAGCGTGCGGTGTAAAGTGAGTCCAAGGATGGAAGATTGGTTTGTGTGATGTGCTGGACTATGTTCACGATCTTCTGCAGCTTCTTCTGGTCTTGGACAGGACAACTTCCATACCAGGTTGTGATGCACCCTAGAAGAATGCTTTCTACGGTGCACCTATAAAAATGAGTGAGGGTTTTAGGGGACAGGACGAATTTCCTTAGCTTCCTTAGGAAGTAAAGGCGCTGGTGGGCCTTCTTGGCAGTGAACTCTGCTTGTTTGGACCATGTCGGGTCATTTGTGATATTGACCCCAAGGAACTTAAAGCTTTTGATTTAGGATGGAGATGAGGAGGAACTGCTTTTCCCAGAGAGTGGTGAATCTGCGGAATTCTCTGCCCAATGAAGCAGTGGAGGCTACCTCGGTAAATATATTTAAGACAAGGTTGGATAGATTTTTGCATAGTTTTTATGCAAAATTAAGGGAATTAAGGGTTATGGGGAAAAGGCAGGTAGGTGGAGATGAGTGCACGGACAGATCAGCTATGATATTATTGAATGACGGAGCAGGCTCGACAGACCAGATAGTCTACTTCTGCTCCTGTTTCTTATGTTCTACTCATTCAGGGCAGTCCTACTCACGTGTAGTGAAAGAATCAACACTTCTCTAAGCTCTTGTTGAGGAGATGGTAACTAATGGGTGTCACTAGAACAAATGACAACACATCAGTATGATCAGGAGGAGGCCACCTTGTTCCTTAACTGGCCAGAACCCCTGCCAGATTGCCTGTTGGAGTTGCCTCTGACACCTTCTGATGCTCCTGACTCAGGGTTTCTGCTGACGCCCATAACCAGAGAGTTGGGCCCCGCTGACTTATGGGTGCCTGCCTTGTCAGAAGATCATGCACCCTAGCCTGAAGTCGTGTGCCTTAACAATGTACGCTGGAGCTTTGGGGAGTGCACCGTTTAAATCCACCACAGTTTGCTCATGGTTTTGTGTAGGCAAGTAGCAGCCACACAAGACCCTGGCGGTGGGGCTTTTTGAGGATCGATGAGGGCAGGGCACTAAGCGCCGGCAAGGCCACTGACAAGATCCCACACGGTAGGTTGATGCTGAAGACGGGAACAGATTGGATCCAGGGTGAGTTAAGCAACTGGTTACAAGATTGTCTTGGTGGTAGGAGGCAGAGGGTGGAACTAGAGAGTTGTTGTTCAGATTGCAGGTTTGTGACCAGAGGTCAGTTCTGAGTCCTCTGCTGCTTGTCATGCACATTAATAATTTGGATGAGAATGTAGATGGCGTGGTTGGTAAGTTTGCCAATGCAATGGGCAATGAAGGAGGTTGTCTAAGGTAACACAGGACTTAGACCGAACAATAAGGTGGGAATTTAACTCACAAAAATACAAATTAGTGTATCACAGGAAGTTATAGCAGGGCAGGACAAACACAATGAGTAGCCAGGTCCTGTCCTGAGGAGTGTTCTTGAACAGAGGGACCTTGAGGTGCAGGTACATAGTTCCTGTAAAAGGGAACACAAGTAGATGACATCAGTGGAGGGATGTCATGTAATAGTCGTACAAAACAGTGTTTAGGCCATACTTGGAGTGCTGTGTGTGGCTCACATCACTACGCTGAAAGCAGTGCCTGATTCGATCAGGAAGGGGCTCACACAGATGTTTCTTGGACTGGAGGGCTTGAGTTAACAAGAGAGATTGGATTAGCTGGTTCAGTTCTTTCTGAGCAAAGGAAGCTGAGAGGTGATGTGACAGAGACGTCCTGTATAAAAGTGTGAGAGGCACAGATAGGACAGACAGCCAGAATCTGCTTCTCATGGTAGAGGTATCTGAAATTATAGGGCATAGAATAGAGCAAGTTTAAAGGAGAGCTGAGGAATATATTTTTCACACAAAGAGCATCTGGAATGGGCTGTCAGAGGAGAAGTGGAGACAGGAACCAACAGTGAAGTGATAACTTGAAAACTATTTGAAAGAGCAAGACACAGAAGGATATGGAATTGGTATAGGAAAATCGGATTGGCACTGGTAGGCATGATGGTTGGCACAGGTGTGATGGGCTGAAGCTTGTGTTGCCAAGTTGTACAACATCATGACTCTACGAGGGATGAACAGTGCACCTGTTACTTGCTGTTAATTTCTAACCCATGATATGGTCAATTTCTTTGACTGCTGGTTGAGGGGCCTCACACGGTGCATGTTAACTACCCTACATCACACAGTAACTACCATTCTTTCTAATTTAAAATGATAAAAAAAGAAAGATTACGACTTCTGCCAGGCTCACTAAAAGCAAAAGAGAATGGGACGTGAAGCATGACTGAAACAGCACTGAATAAGTAACAAGATTTTCTAATCCAAAGTATTATGAGAATGCTGATAAGCTGAGCAAGCTACTAGCTTATGCCTGAGGCATCTGGCCGTCAGCTATCGCTTTGGAATGACTGCCAGGTACATCTCTGCCATCTCACTCATCAATCTTTAGCTAAGATCAGAACTCCAGAGGTAACTGACTCTCCCTGAACAATCAGTCAAAGGCAGGAATTAAAACTCAGGCATTTTGAGAGAAGTAATCGGTGCCTGCTTCTTAGTCCAGTACCAGGAGCAGAACAGAAGCTACATTCAACCTTATGTTTGTCAATGCAATATTAATCAGAGCTGGTCAACACACTGAAGATGAGCAGATGTCTTCTTGCAGTCTTTATAGTATAAACTCGTGTGTTAAAGGCTGAAGATTAAAAATATTGATAACAATATAAAGTAAGAAGATGAAGACAAACTACAAACTCCACAAGTTCCACAAGATCCACGAGATCTACAAGTTCCACAAACTCCACAAGTTCCACAAAAGGTCCCAACAAGATAAAGTGGAAAATTGGAGTAGTATGAGGGGTGATTGATAAGTTCGTGGCCCAAGGTAGAAGGAGTCAATTTTAGAAAACCTAGCTCATTTATTTTTCGACATAGTCCCCTCCTACATTTACACACTTAGTCCAGCGGTCGTGGAGCATACGGATCTTGGCCCTCCAGAAAGTGTCCACAGCAGGGGTGATTGACAAGTTCGTGGCCTAAGGTAGAAGGAGATGAGTTATACAGCTCTCGTTACATGCACATGCAGGTCAGCTCTGAGTGATTACACAGAAAGTTTGAAGATAATTCATCTCCTTCTACCTTAGGCTACGAACTTATCAATCACCCCTGCTGTGGACACTTTCTGGAGGTCCAAGATCCGTATGCTCCACGACCGCTGGACTAAGTGTGTAAATGTAGGAGGGGACTATGTCGAAAAATAAATGTGTTAGGTTTTCTAAAATTGACTCCTTCTACTTTAGGCCACAAGCCTATCAATCACCCCTCATAAACAAAGGAAGAAAAATGACATTGTTTAAGGTTATAAGTGGAAGGACAATGGACCCTGTTCATTCTAAGGAGTCAGTTTCGGTGCTTTGGCTTCAGGTTAAGATTATCAGTTCAAACCACACAGCAAAGTACGGAACTCCCAGTCCAGACTAGTACTCGAGTATTGGCACTGAGGGAGTGCCACACCACTAACGTTCAGTGGAAACTGACACCCAGCCTGATATCTTAGGAGCACGTGCAATATTTTACTGCGTCATGTGAAAAACATAGGGCACTTTCCAGATGTGCTAAACAATACTCATCCCTCAACCAATACCAGAAACAAAAATGACAATACACAAGACTACAGATGCTGGAATCTGAAACCAAAAATAAATGGCTGGAGGAACCCTGTGGACCAGGCAGCCTCTGCTGTGGGAATGGATCATTTCACTCCACAGATGCTTCCTCACCTGCTGAGTTCCTCCAGCATTGAGTCGTAGAGAAGTACAGCACAGAAACAGGCCCTTTGGCCCATCTAGTCTGTGACGAACCATTCAAACTGCCTACTCCCACCAACCTGCCCTCCATAGTCCTCCATGTCCCTACCATCCATATACCTGTCCCAACTTCTCTTAAACGTTGAAATCGAGCTCACACGCACCATTTGCACTGGCAGCTTGTGCCACACTTCCATGACCCTCAGAGTGAAAACGTTTCTCCTTGTGTTCCCCTTGCAGTTTGTTTTTCTTTTGCTAAAAAGAATGATTGAAGACTGTTCACCTCCACGTCCCTACAATTGTCACGGAAACAGCATTGAAGAATCCTTCTACATCTGAGGGTGAAGGCATTCCTGAGTCTCCACCTTGGACTTGCGTGACTGACAGTGGTGAAAACTGAGAGAAAGCTTCTGACACGATGAAGGAAGCTGTGAGCACCCCAGAGCTGGAGGACCTTCATTGCTGACCTAAAGGCCAGTGGTCTAACATGCAGTGAGAAGATTTCCCTGCAATAAGCACTTGTTAATAATTTTTGGAAGACTTTTGTGCAACTGTGTTTATTGTACTGAACAGAGATGAGGAGGAACTTCTTTAGTCAGAGGGTGGTGAAGTTGTGGAGTTCTTTGCCTCAGGTGGCTGTGGAGCCCAAGTCTTTGGGTGTACTTAAAGCAAGGGTTGATCTGTCAGGGTGTGAAAGATTATGAGGCGATAGCAGGAGAATGGGGTTGAGAGGAATAATAAATCAGTCATAGTGGAAAGATAGAGCAGACTTGATGGACCGAATGGCATAATTCTGCTCCTGTGTCTCGTGGTACTGGAGATGTTCATAACACTTTGGATGACCTGAAGTAATATTTGAAACAGGATCTATTAAGAATATGGTTTGAGAACCTTAACTCACTGAGCTCTGTAACTCTGGAGAACGTCCCAGTGCGTGCAGTGTACCAGCTCGCACTGGTGAGTTCGTCTTCACGAAGGACTTGTTTCACATGAGGGCCATCTGAATTTCTGGAGGGAATGAAACAGGAAATTGGCAAGCTCTACACAAGATCTAAAGGCTCCATAAAAATAAAAAACTGTTCTCAGATTTAAGGAATATTTTCCTGATATTGAAACATAGCATAGCCTGAATGAGGGAGGTACAAACCTGTTAATTGTTACAATTTGTGTAGAAAATGGACAAGGTTGAAAACCAAGTAGAAACTGTGAGAATAGTGAGGTGTACATTTGGGTACTTCCAAGTGTGAAGAGAGGATTGAAAATAAATTTCTTGGGATATGCAGGGTCTGTTTGCCCTAAATGTCAAATTCTGTTTGTCTTCAGCATTGGGAATCAGGGGTAGGAAAGGTTACTGTAAACTTCCAGTGACTTAAACTATTGGTGTATCCAAATATCTGTTCATGATTTTTAATTCATTGGCATCTAACTGGCAGTAGAACAAGCCTGTACAAGGTTTGGGATGGATTTGAGTAAAGGGGACACAGACTGGAGGGATGGTGAACCATTGCCACAGAGTGTGCTGGTGACACACGGCGAGTATCCCTTCCCATGGGCTTCTGGATTAAACAGTAGACAATGAGGGGGCCTGGAATGCGTCACCGGAATTAAATGTCAACAGCATCAAAGTGGTTGTCATAACAACTGTGTAAGTCATCCTATTGTGTTCAAAAAATGAAGCCCTTTTAACGGTCATCAAGCCTAAGAAAGAAGTTTCACCCACAAAGAATATTGATAACCGTCCTCTTGAAGTCCGAGCAAACCATCTCCTAAAAAGACCTTGAAGGAATAATGATGTTGGATCAGGTCTATTATATCGTAGTCCTGTTTATGACGCTCACACTCCGCTCCCCAAGGGACCTCTGGTTTACCCCATCGACACTTATGTCTGAAGTGGTTTGGTTTTAGTGCTGTGTCTCTTGAGTGAAGAGTTTGTAGGTTAGAATTACTCATTCCTTGGTATCTCCAGTTATAGGCATCTAAAAATAAATAACAACACTGCAATAACTTCAAACATTGGCCGTTAGGATACATAGCATGCACAACCAATGGCACGAGGCCTGAAAGCTTAAATATTTGTGGCCTCAATCTATCCTGGTGTTCACCAACATCACTTAGCTTCACGTTCAAGGGACAATGAATCAGAATCAGATTTAATATCACCGGGCATGTCGAGAAATTTGTAGTTTTGTGGCATCAGTACATTGCAATACTTAATAATAATAAACTATAAGTTACAATCAGAAATGTATTTAAACATTTAATTAAATAAGCAGTGCAAAAAGAGCAAGAGAAGAAAAATATTGAAGTTGTGTTCATGGTTCATTGTCTGTTTAGAACTCTGCTGGTGGAGGGGAAGAAGCTGTTCCTAAAATGTTGAGTGTGTGTCTTTAGTCTTGTACCTCCTCTTTAATGGTAGCAAAGAGAAGAGGGTATGCCCCAAGGTGATGGGGGTTCTTAATGATGGATATCACCTTTTTGAGGCATCGCCTTTTGAAGGGGTCCTCGATGCTGTGGAGGCCAGTGTCCACACTGGAACTGGCTGAGTTTACAACTTACTGCAGTTTTTTCTGATCCTGTGCAGTGGTCCCTCCACAGCAGACGGTGATGCAACCAGTTAGCGTACTCTCCATAGTACACCTGTAGAAATTTGCCGGAGTCCTTGGTGTCATACCAAATCTCCTCAAATTCCTAATGAAACATAGTCGTTATTGTGCCTTCTTTGTAATTGCACCAATATGTTAGACTCAGGGTAGATCTTCAGAGATGTTGACACCCAGGAGCTTGAAACTGTTTACTCTTTCCACCCCTTGAAACTGTTCACCCCGACCTCCTCTTGAAGTCTATAATTAATCCTTGGTCTTACTGATGTTGAGTACAAGGTTGTTGCTGCGACACCACTCAACCAGCTGATCTGTCTCACTCCTGTACGCCTCCTCGTCACCACCTGAAATTCTGCCAACAATAGTTGTGTCGTCGGCAAAATTATAAATGGCTTTTGAGCTGTGCCCAGTCACACGGTTGTGGGTGTAGAGAGAGTAGAGTCATGGGCTAAGCACGCATCCTTGAGGAGAGCCAGTGTCGATTGTCAGTGAGGAGGAGATGTTATTTCTGATCTGCACGGACTGTGGTGTCGTAATAAGGAAGCCACAGATCCAGTTGCAGAGGGAGGTACCTAGACCAGGTTTTGGAGCTTGCTCATTAGTACTGAGGATATGCTGGTATTAAACTCCAGTAGCTCTGGGCACTTTGACAGGAAGAATTCAGGAGTCAATGACACTGGCTGCATTAGGTACAGCAAATATAAATAAATCTAAGAACCATACTCCACCAAGGTGACACAAAGCTGCGACCTCCATTTCACAGCTCAGATTTAGTTGTTTATTAAGCCTGATTTATACTTCTGCGTCAACTCGACGCCGTAAGTACTGTGTCGCCGCAAACCCTACGCAGAGCCGACGCGGATCCTTACGCCAGAGCCTGACGCGCACCTCTCCCAAATGTAACCGCGCGTCGCAGCAACGCAGACCGCAACAACTGTGATTGGTCCGCTTGGTAGCATCGCCTGTCAGCCTGCGCTGCAATAGCTTCCCATTGGGCGACTGAAGGGCAGGGAGGGGACTCTGGCTGCAATGCTTCCATAAAGATTTACAGACCTCCGAAATTATGGAGGACACATTTCGCTTTTACGAAAAAAGACGCTCGCTTTAAACTTGTTTACCCCGAGAAAGACTACCGTGACCATGAAGCCTTGCGTGGGCAGGTGCGTGCGCATGCGCGATGTTCCCAAATTGCAGAGTGACGCAGACACACCAACGCAGAAGTATAAATGCTCACAAAGTGTGTCGGTCACTTGCGTAGGTTACGGCGTCAAGTTGACGCAGAAGTATAAAGCAGGCTTTAGTTGTTGTAGTCTTGGGGACAGAGAGGGAGTTAAAGGTCAGGTTAGGGTTTAGGGACAGGGATATGGTGGAACTAGAGGTCAGGCCTGAATTTAGGTCTTTGCTCCACATTCGAAAGCCAGTGACGTGGACGTGGGCCATCTGTGGACTGGGCTGGGATGTCTGGCTGGATGTCACACTGGCAGACCAGTGTGGATCAGGGCTTATGGCTACCCCAGGGTCAATGAGGTGTCGTTGGTTTCTGCAGTCGGAGTTCAGTGCAGCAGGAGGAATGAGATCCGGTGACCCCCCCCCCCCCGGCTTCACTAATCTGTGAGACCGGAGCTTGAAGCCTAGTGTTCGGGGTCCCGTCATCAGTGAGTCCAGAATCCGCGGCCTGGTGTTCAGTGTTCAGCGGGTCCTTGTGGTTGATGCTGAGGATCGAAGCCCAGGGGTTGAATCGGGAGTCCCGGAAGTCGAGGCCTGTTGGCTGCGTTGCAAGTCCACTGGGGAAGTTACAGCCCAATGTTTGTGAGCCCAAGTCCGAGTCTGCTAGAGGCTGGAGGCTTGTAATGGGGTTAGAGGACAGGGTGTGTGGGTAGTGAGGAAGGGGGCTTGTTTTGCTGTTATTTTATTGCTTGTTCTATTCCATTTTGTCGTGTTTTGTGTTGTTCGGCTGAGCATTGTAGGCACGTTATATTGGTGCCAGAATGTGTGGTGACACTTGGCAGCTGCCCCCAGCACATGCTCGGCTGTGTTGGCTTCGAACACAAACAATGTAGTATGTTTCGATGCATTCGTGATAAATTAACTTGAAACTTAAATCTTATTATTCATTTTTCTCCTGTTCTGATCAGTGTGGGTGTGATCTTCACAAACCCTCAGGAACTTCATTATATCTCCAACTGTTCTGATCGGCCTTGGTCTGATCTTCACAAACCCTCAGGAACTCCATTACACCTCCAGCTGTGAGGCCTGCCTCAATTGTTGCCTGACCGCCTGTGAGTGGCAGGTACGACAGCTGAATCTGCTTCTATCCTCACCCAGCAACCACAGGGCTTCCAGGAGGGGCCTCTGCATACTAATAAGGACCTGAATTTTGGCAGATCTTCGTGCCGCTCCTGGGAGATTCTGGCCCAGTTTCAAAATGGCGGAATTAAACGTTATCGGTTGGAGAAGTTACAAAAAGATGCTGAATGGGAGGGGAACACTGACGCTGAAGCGTCAATAAACTATTTGCTTTCAGAATGGCAAAACAAGAACCCTTCATCATGCATGCCTGCTTCCGTAGTCTGCTCCAACCCTGAATTCTAATGAGCACTTTGCTGATGAAATTTGTTCCTTAGCGTGGCTGCTGTGGGAGGACCTGATGACTCGGCACCAGATCAGGAATGAAATGAATTAATTTAATCTGAGCTAGGTAACTAATTGAGACCGTGCACCTGGGACCAGGGCTGGTCCCTGTCCATGCTAAGCCCCATTATCGAGTCATTGTCACGCACAGGAATTTCCATCAAGCCAACCTTCATGAAATGGGATTGAGCAGACTGAGAGTACTCACTGCAAAGAACCATCGTCTGGCGAAGTTACCCGTGCCACAGACTCACCAGAAGAAGTGAATGCGACCGCTTTGCACACATATTTTTGTACAAGTCTCCAGTTCATATTACCTGAAACTTAAAAGTAAGCAGCTTTAAGTCAAGTGTGTGAGTGTTAAAAATAAATCTGTCATTTGTCCACTTTCACAGGAACCTTCACTTCCTCCATTCAGTTTGAATGAAATGTCTCTATTATCAACTCAAGATTATGTTCTTAACATTCTGATTGTTTGCTTGTCACAGTCATTGGGAACAAGGATAAAATATGTTAATTCCAATAAATCCTTTCCGCACATCCGAGAAGGATTGTCAAATGTACGATTGAGATTGTGGTGAAAAGCACTTTCCTAATTGACTTTGCTCACTGGGGACTCATTTGTGTAATTAGGGAATTGAAGTAAACAGCAGAGTTTGCACGCAATGTTCAACTCTTCAATAACACAGCATGCAACTGGGAGGGTCTAGACTCACCAACACACTACCTGTAGTATTTAGTCCATTTGTGCAGGTTAGAATACTTGACATCATCATGCATGGAAATTTTGTGCAGAAGCAGGTTCGGCAGATGCCGGTTACAGAGTGGAGCTGGATAGGTAAGAGCTGTGTTTTCCAAATGTACACACCATGTCAGTGTTGTAGCAGTGACATTTTCATTAAGGAGTGCCATTAAAAGATGTCCCCCATGGGAAAGGAAAGGGAAGCAATGGTGATTTTGATCCTGGACTGCTTACACGCAACCTGGGGCGATAGAGAGCTGGGATGTTTAATTAGCCAGCTTTGGTGATGGATTTACAATGGCTAAAAGGGAAAGGAAAGACTTTCCAGCTGGCCAGAGAGTAATCGTCCTGTTAGGAATTGTGCCCAGGCACATGGTTCAGCACATTCAACGGTTTGAGGCTTGATCGCTGTCCTTTCAGCAGATGTGGACAGCTGTGGTGCTTTACTAACCTCAGTTGGGGGATACAGTTTCGTTGGGATAAGAATTTACGCTGGAAGATGTATGTGAGTGGATTTGACACCACGGAGTTAGTGTGTACTTTAGATTAGATTAGATTATGAGGACATGCAGTCCTCTTTTATTGTCATTTAGTAATGCATGTATTAAGAAATGATACAATTTGTTCCTCCAGAATGATATCACAGAAACACAAGACAAACCAAGACTAAAAAAACTGACAAAAACCACATAATTATAACATATAGTTACAACAGAGCAAAGCAACACAGTAATTTGATGAAGAACAGACCATGGGCATGGTAAAAAAAAGTCTCAAAGTCTCTCGAAAGTCCCATCAACTCACACAGACGGTTGAAGGGAGAAACTCTCCCTGCCATGAGCTTCCAGCGTCGCAAACTTGCCGATGCAGCACCCTGGAAGCACCCTGACCACAGTCCGACTCTGAGTCCGTCGGAAAACTTCGAGCCTCCAACCAGCCCTCCGACACCGAGCACCATCTCTGCTGAGTACTTCGACCCCGACCCCAGCCGCCAAGCAATAGGCAAAGCCGAGGATTTGGGGCCTCCCCCTCCGGAGATTCTCGATCGCACAGTAGCAGCAGCAGCGAAGCGGGCATTTCAGAAGTTTCTTCAGATGTTCCTCCATGCTTCTTTACGTCTGTCTCCATCAAATCAGGATTATGCATGGCCTCTACTTAACAAATACGATATCATTTGGAGTGGCCGTGTGCGCTGCGTCACGCCGCCATCTTCTCCTCCCCTCTCCTCTATGATCATCCAAAGCCCGTGGTGTTCTGGAAAGCCTGTGGGGTTCTGGAAAGCCTGTGGGGACTGGGAAAAATGCACATACAGTCCCTATTCAAGAAAGCAGGAAAACAGGAAAATTGACTTCACATGTCACTGATACCAACATATCCACTGTCGGGTTAAGGTCACACTTAGGTTGGAGGAACAACACTTTATATTCCGTCTGGGTAACCTCCAACCTGATGGCATGAACAGCGATTTCTCACACTTCCAGTAATGCCCCCCAACACCCTCCTTCACTATTTCCCATCCCCTTGTCCCTCTCTCATGTTATCTCCTCGCCTGCCCATCGCCTCCCTCTGCCCCACCCCCTTTCTTCATCTTCCAATCAACTTCCTAGCTCTTTGCTTCATCCCTTCCACTCCAAGTTTCACCTATCGCCTGGCGTCTCCCTCTCTCTCCCCTCCCCGCACCTTTCAAATCTATTCCTCAGCTTTTTTTCTCCAGTCCTGCCGAAGGGTTTCGGCCCGAAACGTCGACTGTGCTCTTTTTCCATAGATGCTGCCTGGCCTGCTGAGTTCCTCCAGCATTTTGTGCATGTTGCTTGGATTTCCAGCATCTGCAGATTTTCTCTTCTTTGTCACTGAGAGTTGCTGGAATTACTTGTTAAGTAAGTAGTGGCAATATTTTTACAAGTGAAGGCTTAGAGGTCACAGCCTAGTGTTTGGGGTCCCATCAGTAGGTCCACAGTTCAAAGCCTGAAGTCTGGGTTCCTCACTCGTCATCGGCGAGCTTTGGGGTCGATACTGGAGATCAGAGCCGGAAGGTGGAGTGGAATTCTGGAAATTGAGGCCCAGTGGTGGGAGCCCAGAGACTGCAGAGTCAAAGCCCAAAATATGCAAAGGATCTGGGCCTAAACTGTGAGCCCCCTTCCTTCTCCTGATTTTCCCCCAGTCCTCACAGGCACATGGGTAATCAAAGCCTATCACTTTCAATCAATGCTGACTCGACATAATCTGGCTTCCACTGTGTTCATATGTTGCAGGAAGCATGGTCTGATATGTTCCTAGTGAAGGCAGACTGAAACAGTGGTCAGCTAACCAAACGGTCTGTGCATTTGTGCGTGAGTGTGGAAATGTGTATGTGCGAGTGTGTTTTATGTTTGTATATATGTATATGTGTTTGGCTGTGTGTACGTGTATTTATGTGTGAGTAAATAAAACATGCATGTTTGTGCCTCTGTGTTTGTGTGTTTACGTGTGTGTATATGTGTGTGTGTGCGTGTGTGTGCGTGTGTGTGTATGTGTGTGTGTGTATGTGTGTGTGCGTATGTGTGTGTGTGCGTGTGTGTGCGGGTGTGTGTATGTGTGTGTGTGTGTGTGTGTGTGTGTGTGTGTGTGTGTGTGTGTGTGTGTGTGTGCCCTTGTATATAAAAGAATAACCCAAGCACACACACTAGGTGACACACCCTGTGACTGCAGCGACTTGGGAAGGAAGGAATGAACGTATAGTGATGTGAAGGTGGGTCCAGCCTAGAAGTCTAAACTACAGAAGTTAATGTAGTGGAAAGCTTTGCTCATTGCCAAGGGCAGGTAGTTAAACCCTCATTTGCCGGAATGAAAATTGCCACTGCTACTAAATCTGGGGGCCTTCTCCCTTAAGCTGAGGCCAAAGATGGATGTGAGCAAAGGCCCAACCTGTCACCTCAGAACCAGATCTCTGAACATCTACCTCAAAGAGGTTAGAAATATTGGAACCATTAGTGTGGATAACTCCCCTGGCCCTGCTGGGATATACCAAGATGTTAAGGGAAGCAAGAAACGGTTCTGGAATTTGAGACTGGCTTTGGGAGGTGGAACCAGAGGAAATTTGGCTGCACCAGTACAGTTGGCTGTGCTATTGACTGCCCCTTCTCGCCATTCTTCCTTGTGGTTTATGACTGTCCCAGCGAGGTGCGTGGTTGGTAATGGAAAAGAGCATGGCAGTAGTGAGGGCCTGACATCGTGAAGGGGAGCAGCCGGTAGACATGTGCATGTAAGTAACATCAAAAATGCTGCAAATCCGAAGCAAAAACAAAGTGGTGGGAAATCTCAGCAGGTCAGAGAGCATCTGAGTGTGAGATTCACAGCTAACAGCTCAGGTTGAAGAGCCCTTTTCAGTTCTTGTATCTGGGAACGCCGGTGGGCTCTGGCAGAGTAGGAGGCACCTGAACAGTTAGGTTTCACTGCTTTCTGTTCTCCCTTCCAGCAGCAAACACCCTGCAAAACCACAGACCCCTGTCTCCAAGTCTGGCCTCTCACAAACCGGCAGTGCGAGGACGATGCAGGCTGGGTTCGACACTGAGGCACTTGGCTGTAGGAGGCTGGGGTTGGGATGGTGCTCCAGGTCAGGAAGACTCCAGTAAGGATGACAACAGAGACAGCTCCAGCTTACTACTCCCCATCTCGAAAATTCTGAACAAATTTATTGCTCTTTTTTTAACTCAACAGGAACTGAGAGGGCACAAGAGTTTGGACCCTTTTCTCTGAATACGTTTTGCTCCTTCATTTATCAATCTCTTAAGAAGCTGATAAAAATGTGAATGTTCCTGTGTATTTGATTCAATGCAATAATATTGTAACAGCCTGAGATTGTAACTCTGAGCTTTTGCATCAGCTCTGAGCAGTAGGATCTTCAATGGAATTGCAACGTTGAGGTTTGATGGGTAGGTAGAGGAGGGGAAGGGGATGAGGAGAGGAAGCTATGATATTGCAATGGGAACAGCTGGATAGGGTTGGGTTCTGTTTTGGACAGGAGAACAATGGCGGAGGGTGGTTGAATGAAATTTACTGCAGAATGGAGTAGGAGGAATTAGAACGTAGAACCGCCATTTTGTGCTGACCTTTTAACCTACTCTAATATCGATCTAACCCTTCCCTCCTACACAACCCTCCATTTTTCTACCATCTAAAACTACTCCCTCTCCCTTATCCATCATCCCTCCTGCAACTTAGGGGCGGCCGCCTCCCTGTGGCTCCTGTCTCTCACCTCCTCATTCCCCCTAATGAACCAAAGGTCATCTATCTGCAGCTCCCTGCAGATCATGTTAAGGAACTGGGACCACAGCTGGATGCCCTTCAGCTGAAAAACCATTTGGCTGCTGGAACCGAAGGATTTAAAATTCCTAAATGACTTCCTATCTGTTAGATGATTCAAGTTTGGATGGGCCTGACCTTTAAACAAGTACTCTGGACCTACCTTGCGCTATGACCAATCAAGAATCTATCCACCTCCGCCTTAAATATACATACAGACTTGCCCTCCACAGCTGCCTGTGGCAATGAATTCCTCAGGTTCACCACTCTCCGGTTAATTCCTTCCGATCTCAGTCCTAAAAGGACACCCTCTATTCTGAAGCTGTGTGCTCTTGTCCTAGACTCTCCCACCATAAGAAATGTCCTCTCTACACCCACTGTATAAAGTCCTTTCACCAGTCGACAGGTTTCAATGTGGTCACCCCTCATTCTTCTGAATTCCAGTGAATTCAGGCCCAGAGCCGTCAAACGCTCTTCGTCTGACAAGCCATTCAATCCTGCAACCATTTTTGTGAACCTCCTTTGAACCTTCTTCAGTGTTAGCACATCCTTTCTAAGATAAGGGGCCCAAAACTGCTCACAATACTCCAAGCGAGGCCTCACCAGTGCTTTATAAAGTCTCAACATTACATCCTTGCTTTTATATTCTAGTTCTCTTGAAATGAGTGCTAACATGGCATTTGCCTTCCTCACCACAGACCTGACCTGCAATTTAACCTTTAGGGAATCCTGCACAAGCAGTCCCAAGTTCCTTTGTGCCTCAGTTTTTTGTATTTTCTCTCCATTTAGAAAATAGTCAACCCTTTCATTTCTTCTACTAAAGTGCATGGCTGTACACTTGCCGACACTGTATTATACCTGTCATTTCTTTGCCCATTTTCCTAATCTGTCTAAGTCCTTCTGCAGCCTCTCTACTTTCTCAAAACCTTTGACACCAGCACAATATATATCCAGAATGATTTTTTCCATTGGCTCTTTCCTGCCACCTTTCCTCCCTTCACATGCCCCCACCAGCTGAGGTAACTGGACAGGGTCTGACTAACTGTGAAGTGATTGGCCAGGGAAAATTAAACAATAATTGGAAAATTAAAATGAAACAGAAAAATTTGCTGAGAAACACAAACAAGATGCGGAGGAACTCAGCAAGTCAAGCAACATCTATGGAAGTGAATACACAGTCGATGTCTTGGGCCGAGACCTTTCTTCAAGACTCAAGAAACTGCTGAAGCTGGAAAGCTGAAATTTCCATTGTACGATGTTATTGTTCTTTCAAAGTCTGGTGAACCAGTAATGAATTTTACCTTTATTTCTAGTTCTTCTATTCAACGAAGCTGGCGCCTCTGGCAGAAAATGCAGCCATATATACAAAGGATTTGCTGAATGTCTGCTGAAGCTGGGAGACAGTCTGGCCAAAACTATTGAAGGGGAGAGTGAAGAGGTGAAGGAATTGGACACAGTGTGTCGGTGAGCTAATGGTTTTTCACTACCCCAGGAGATTCATTCCCTCTGCATTCTTAGGGATGTTGCTTTAACCAGAGAGTGCCAGGCCCCTTTCTGCTTTATCATTATATCCAGATTTAGGCAGCGTCTGTGGGTAGGAATCCCATTTCTACAGGAAGTTAGGGGAAGCTAGAAAAAAGTGACCCTGGGTTTAGCCTTCCACCTCTCTCTGTGGAATTCTTCCTAGTCCTTCTTGTCGGTTCAGGGGACTTGTATAGTAGGTAATTAAAAGTGAAACCATAGAAACCATAGAAAAACTACAGCACAGAAACAGGCCCTTTGGCCCTTCTTGGCTGTGCTGAACCATTTTCTGCCTAGTCCTCACTGACCTGCACACGGACCATATCCCTCCATACACCTCCCATCCATGTATCTGTCCAATTTATTCTTAAATGTTAAAAAAGAACCCACATTTACCATCTCGTCAGGCAGCTCATTCCATACTCCCACCACTCTCTGTGTGAAGAAGACCCCCCTAATGTTCCCTCTAAACTTTCCCCCCCTCACCCTTAACCCATGTCCTCTGGTTTTTTTCTCCCCTTGCCTCAGTGGAAAAAGCCCGCTTGCATTCACTCTATCTATACCCATCATAATTTTATATACCTCTATCAAATCTCCCCTCATTCTTCTACACTCCAGGGAATAAAATCCTAACCTATTCAACCTTTCTCTGTAACTGAGTTTCTCAAGTCCCGGCAACATCCTTGTAAACCTTCTCTGCACTCTTTCAACCTTATTAATATCCTTCCTGTAATTTGGTGACCAAAACTGAACACAATACTCCAGATTCGGCCTCACCAATGCCTTATATAACCTCATCATAACATTCCAGCTCTTATACTCAATACTTCGATTAATAAAGGCCAATGTACCAAATGCTCTCTTTACGACCCTATCTACCTGTGATGCCACTTTTAGGGAATTTTGTATCTGTATTCCCAGATCCCTCTGTTCTACTGCACTCCTCAGTGCCTTACCATTTACCCTGTATGTTCTACCTTGGTTTGTCCTTCCAAAGTGCAATACCTCACACTTGTCTGTATTAAACTCCATCTGCCATTTTTCAGCCCATTTTTCCAGCTGGTCCAAATCCCTCTGCAAGCTTTGAAAACCTTCCTCACTGTCCACTACACCTCCAATCTTTGTATCATCAGCAAATTTGCTGATCCAATTTACCACATTATCATCCAGATCATTGATATAGATGACAAATAACAATGGATCCAGCACTGATCCCTGTGGCACACCACTAGTCACAGGCCTCCACTCTGAGAAGCAATTCTCTACTACCATTCTTTGGCTTCTTCCATTGAGCCAATGTCTAATCCAATTTACCACCTCTCCATGTATACCTAGCCACTGAATTTTCCTAACTAACCTCTCATGCGGGACCTTGTCAAAGACCTTACTGAAGTCCATGTAGACAACATCAACTGCCTTTCCTTCATCCACTTTCCTGGTAACCTCCTCGAAAAAATCCAATACATTGTTCAAACATGACCTACCACACACAAAGCCATGTTGACTCTCCCTAATAAGTCCCTGTCTATCCAAATGCTTGTAGATTCTGTCTCTTAGTACTCTCTCCAACAACTTACCCACTACCAACGTCAAATTTACTGGCCTATAATTTCCCGGATAACTTTTCGATCCTTTTTTAAACAACGGAACAACATGAGCCATTCTCCAATCCTCTGGCACCTCACCCATAGACACCGACATTTTAAATATATCTGCCAGGGCCCCTGCAATTTCAACACTAGTCTCCTTCAAGGTCCGAGGGAACACCCTGTCAGGTCCTGGGGATTTATCCACTTTAATTTGCCTCAAGATAGCAAGCACCTCTTCCTTTTCGATCTGTACGGTTTCCATGATCTCACTACTTGTTTCCCTTAATTCCATAGACTTCATGCCAGTTTCCTTAGTAAATACAGATGCAAAAATCCCATATAAGATCTCCCCCATTTCTTTTGGTTCCGCACATAGGCGACCACTCTGATCTTCAAGAGGACCAATTTTATCCCTTACAATCCTTTTACTTTTAATATACCTGTAAAAACTCTTTGGATTATCCTTCACTTTGATTGCCAAGGCAACCTCATGTCTTCTTTTAGCCCTCCTGATTTCCTTTTTAAGTATTTTCTTGCACTTCTTATACTCCTCAAGCACCTTATTTACTCCCTGCTTCCTATACATGTCATACAACTCCCTCTTCTTCTTTATCAGAGTTGCAATATCCCTTGAGAACCAAGGTTCCTTATTCCTATTCACTTTGCCTTTAATCCTGACAGGAACATACAAGCTCTGCACTCTCAAAATTTCTCCTTTGAAGGCTTCCCACTTACCGATCACATCCTTGCCAGAGAACAACCTGTCCCAATTCACGTTTTTTAGATCCTTCCTCATTTCTTCAAATTTGGCCTTCTTCCAGTTTAGAACCTCAACTCTAGGACCAGATCTATCTTTATCCATGATCAAGTTGAAACTAATGGTGTTATGATCACCGGAACCAAAGTGCTCCCCTACACACACTTCCGTCACTTGTCCTAACTCGTTTCCTAACAGGAGATCCAATATTGCATCCCCTCTAGTTGGTACCTCTATATATTGATTTAGAAAACTTTCCTGAACACATTTTACAAACTCTAATCCATCTAGACCCCTAACAGTATGGGAGTCCCAATCAATATGTGGAAAATTAAAATCCCCTACCACCACAACTTTGTTTCCTGGAGTTGCCTGCTATCTCTCTGCAGATTTGCTCCTCCAATTCTCGCTGACTATTGGGTGGTCTATAATACAACCCCACTAATGTGGCCATACCTTTCCTGTTTCTCAGCTCCACCCATAAGGACTCAGTAGACAAGCCCTTAATCTGACCTGCCTGAGCACTGCTGTAATATTTACCCTGACAAGCAATGCTGCCCCCCCACCTTTCATTCCTCTGCCTCGATCACATCTGAAACATCGGAACCCTGGAATATTAAGCTGCCAGTCCTGCCCCTCCTGTAGCCAAGTTTCACTAATTGCTATAACGTCATAATTCCACGTGTCAATCCACGCCCTCAACTCATCCGCCTTCCCCGTAATACTCCTAGTATTGAAATATATACGCCTCAGAAGATTTTTACCACCACTCACAACCTTTCTATTTGTGGCTTTGCTTGAACTTTTAACATCATTTATTTTCACCCCAGCCTCACTGTCAGCTCTAGCACTCTGGTTCCCATCCCCCTGCAAATCTAGTTTAAAGCTTCCCCAATAGCACTAACAAACCTCCCTGAAAGGATATTGGTCCCCTTGTAGTTCAAGTGTAACCCGTCTCTCTTGTACAGGTCCCACCTGCCCCAGAAGAGGTCCCAATGATCCTGAAATCTGAAACCCTGCCCCTGTGGAAAACATAAAAAAAATTAGAAACACTTAGCAGTCAGAATTAAAGGTCTCCATCCTGAGATATTGACCCCATTTCTCTTTTCACAGATGCTGTCTGGTCTGTTGAGTGTTTCCAGCATTTAAGTTCCTTGTAGCTTTGAGCATACTTATTTTTGTGCCAGTACAACTTTTACAATTAACAAAATGTTTTTGATCCAAGCCTCTGGTCATTCTCTACAGCTCTTCGCTTCTGAAGTAGGTAACTATTTCTCTTTTAATCTGTTTAAACTGACCCATTAAGGAATAAAGCCCAGTAAGGGCAACACTTTAACAGTCTCACACTCCTGTGTGTGGAACATTTCAGCCCAGATTCAACTTGAATGAGTGTGGTTCCAATGCTGAGATGTTCCCTTATTATTGATGCCCCTCTTGAATTGAAGAGGTAATTCCCCTCCCACTTTCTTAATTTCAGTGAGATCACCCTGTGACCTCTCCTCTAGACTCTAACATTACTGTACATTATAGCTTGATATGCCCTTTTTAGCAATGTTCACTGTTTCTCCATCAGACTATTTTGTGTAGAAGCACCCATATTGGGTACAATTCAATCATTGCCAATGGGGAATGATAAACTGTAGATTATATCTGAGGTGACCATGTGGTGGAGACGGTAATTGTGAGGGACCTACTCTGTTAATACAGGAAGCCACATTGCCAGCAAATGTATCCACAGCAACTAATTTCTACTGTCCTTGCTTTAATCTTACCACTGAAGTAATTCATTTCCAGATTCTGGGAATATTACACGCTTTACTTTTGTTATTCTGCTCTTTCTATTTACGGTCACTTTACTGATTCTATTTTCCAGTCAGATTCATTAAACATTGTGGGAGTTTAAATGCTGGCCGCTGATAATAATCATAGAAAATAGTTTAATGTAGTTCTGAGAGTAAATATGTCATTAATACTTTAAATGCTGCAGTCATGGTACTTTTGACTGACTCACCGGAAGTATTAAACCACCCTGGTGCTGTGTTGATGCTGGCCGGTATCTCTTTCTGCTGGTCTGCTTGAAGATCTGCAAAAGAATCTGAGTGATCCCATCAGGGCTATGAGGCAAGCTCTGTCATCTAGAACACTGTTAAACATGATGCTCAAATCACTGTTTCATCTTCTGAAATGTGCGGCCTTTTGACCTGTGGCCAACCTTGAAATAGCATGGCAACACTGGGTTTACTATCCAGGGTACCATGGCAACACTGGATTTACGATCCAGGGCAACACAGCAACACTGGGTTTACTATCCAGGGCAGCATGCCAACACTGGGTTTACTATCCAGGGTACCATGGCAACACTGGGTTTACGATCCAGGGCAACACAGCAACACTGGGTTTACTATCCAGGGCAGCATGCCAACACTGGGTTTTCTATCCAGGGCAACACGGCAACACTGGTTTTACTATCCAAGGCAACACGGCAACACTGGGTTTGCTATCCAGGGCACCATGGCAACAGTGGGTTTGCTATCCAGCAGGCGCAGTCATTTTCTACAACGGAGGCCATTTCTCGTATGAACCTGACCCAAGGTGGTCAATGTAGTAGAAGGTGGCCAAGTGCATTTTACTCGGCCAGATTTGGAGAATTAAACCAAGTGCTTTCATTCAGTTGTTATAATTTTGGCTATTTAAAGAATCCTGCACAAGGACTCCTTAGTCCATTTCTCTCTATTTAGAAAATTGTCAACCATTTCATTGCTTCTACCAAAGTGCATGACCATACACTTCTCAACACTGTATTCCATCTGCTATTTCTTTGCCCGTTCTTTTAATCTGTTTGTCCTTCTGTAGCTTCTCTAATTCCTCAAAACAACCTGTCACTTCACCTATCTTCATAATGTCTGCAAACTTTGCAACAAAGCCATCAATTCCTTCATCCAAATCATTGGCATATAACGTAAAATGAATTGGTCCCAGCACAGGTCCCTGTGGAACACCTCGGGCTCGTAGTTTGTTAAACAGCCTCGTGTGGCACCTTGTCAAAGGCCTTCTGAAAATCCAAATACACAACATCAACTAATTGTCTATCCTGCCTGTTATTTCTTCAAAGAATTCCAACATATTTGGCAGGCAAGATTTTCCCTTGAGGAAACCATGCTGACTATGGCCTGTTTTATCATGTACCTCCTAGTACACTGAGACCTCATCCTTAATAATTGACTTCACCATTTTCCCAACCACTGAGGTCAACCTAAGTGGCTTAAAATTTCCTTTCTTCTGCCTCTCTCTCTTCTTGAAGAGTGGAGTGATATTTGCAATTTTCCAGTCTTCCAGAACCATTCCAGAATTGAATGATTCTTGAAAGATCATTACTAATGCCTCCACAATGTCTTCAGCCTCCTCTTTCAGAACCCTGGGGTGCACACCATCTGGTCCAGGTGACTTATCTACCTTCGGACCCTTCAGTTTCCCCAAGAACCTTCTTCCTAGTTATGGTAACTTCACACACTTCATGCCCACTGACACCTGGAACTTCCACCATATTGCTAGTGTCTTCCATAGTGAACACTGGTACTTATTCAGTTGATCAATGATTATCAATAAAAGTGAATGAACATTCGGATAGGAATGTGGGACGACTGTTGTTTGGTTTGTCAATGTCATGTGTACCAAGATACAGAGAAAAGCTTGTCTTGCCTATTGTTCATGCAGATCAAATCATTACACAGTGCTTTGAGCTAGAATCACGTAAAGCACCATTCTTAGCCATGGATGAGGTGCTGGAGGTGTAGAGGATAGATAATATTGTTCTGTTAATTAAGAAAGGATCAAAGAATAAACCAGGAAATTTATAGTCCAGTGAGCCTGACATCAGTAGCAGGTCAGGCAGTCGATGTTGTCTACATGGGCTTTAGCAATGCCTTTGACAAGACCCCATATGGGAGGTTGTTCACGAGGTTCAGTCGCCTGGCATTGATGAGGTCGTAAATTGGATTAGACGTGGGCTTCGTAGAGTGGTTGTAGATGGCTACCTCTCTGACTGGAGGCCTGTGACTAGTGGTGTGCCACAGGGATCGGTGCTGAGTCCGTTATGGCTTGCCATCTGTATCAATGACCTGAATGATAATGTGGTAAACTGGATCAGCAAATTTGTGAATGACACCAAGATTGGAGGTGTTGTCTACAGCAAAGAAGATTATCAAAGCTGGTGAAATAGGCTGAAAAATGGCAGATGAAATTTAATGTAGACAAGGGCGAGGTTTTGCACTTTGGTAGGGCCAACCAAGGTAGGTGTTACAGTGAGTGGTAGGGCACTGAGGAGTGTGGTAAAACAGAGGGATCTGGGAATACAGGTTCATCATTCGTTGAAAGAGGCCCCATGTGTAGATAGGGTCGTAAAGAAAGCTTTTGGCACATTTCCTTCATAAATCAACGTTTTGAGTACAGGAGTTGGGATGTTATGTTGAAATTGTATAAGACATTGGTGAGACCCGATTTAGACTACTATGTCCAGTTTTGGTCACCTACCTGCAGGAAAGATATAAATAAAATTAAAAGCGTGTAGAAAATATTTACAAGGATGTTGCTGGCCCTTGAGGAACTAAGTTATAAGGAAAGGTTCAATAGCTTAGGACTTTATTCCCAGGAACGTAGAAGATTTGATGGAGTTATACAAAATTATGAGGGACAACTAGGCTTATTTATTCATTTTTTAAAAAAACTATTTAAAAATGAGGCCTTTCTGGGCCTTTGAGCCACACCATCCAGCAACCACCTCCCCCCAGTTTAATCCTAATCTAATCACAGGACAATTTACCACGACCAACTGACCTACCAACAAGTGTGTCTTTTTTGTCTGTGGGAGGAAACCAGAGCACGCAGAGGAAATCTGCGAGGTCACGGGGAGAAGGTATAAACTCCTTACAGGCAGCGGTGGGAATTGAACCCATGTCCTCTGTACTGTAAACCATTGTGCTAACCACAATGCCACTGTGGCTTTTTCCACTGAGGCTGGGTGAGACTAGAACAAGGGGTCATGGGTTAAGGGTTAAGGGTGAAAGGTGAAATATTTAAGGGGAATGCGAGGGGGAACACATTTAAGAGGAACTTGGAGAGGTACATGGATGGGAGAGGTATGGAGGGCGATGATCTGGGTGCAGGTCAATGGGTCTGGGCCAGGTTAATGGTTCGGTACGGATTAGATGGGCCAAATGGCCTGTTTCTGTGCTGTAGTGTTGAGTTACTCTAGAATAACAATGTGGAATAAAGTATAAAAACTGCTGAAGGAGTGCAGAGTAGGAAAACAATACAACACAAAGTGAAGAAGTTGTATCCTCTGGCCAGTACCAGAGGGGAGAGGAGAGAATGGCCGGGTCGGGTGGTGAGTTTGGCTATGCCGGCTGCTTTAGAAGTGTAGACAGCGTTCATGGAGGGTAGATCGCTCCTGCCGTGTGCTGAGCTGTGTCCACGGCTCTCCGCAGCTTCTTATAGTCAGGTGCAGAACAGCTGCAGCATACTTTCTACGGTGCATCGGTAAAATTGGCAAGGGTCGCTGGGGACGTGCAGAATTGTTTCACCCTCCTGAGGAGGTGAGCTCTCTTGGCTGTGACATTAATGTGGTTAGAGGGGTATTGCCTTATTGCCGCTGGCATTTTGTGCTCCCATCCCTTTACAAAGACCCTTTGCTGGACACCCTATTCTCGCTTCAACCAGTTACATCTCAAACTTGAGTGTACTCCTCGATGGATGCAGAAGCCCCTGTCCAAGCAAACCCCTCAGTATCCACTCCCATCTTCCTTTGGTTCTAACCCCCCTCCCTTCTCACCTGCTGCGCTTTGGCATCTTTCGACCCACAGATCAGAGGCACGTCCTCACAGAGGCTGGTGCCGAGAGAATTTTCAGTTCCGAGGTCACGAGGGAGTAACGGTGGTCGGCATTCCCAGCTGATCTGGAGATACAAGAGACGGCAGACGCTGGAACTTGGAGCAGCAGACAAGCTGTTGGAGAGCTCAGCGGGCTGAGCTGCATCTGCAGAATTCCCTCCTCGCAGAGTTCTCCAGCATTTTGGTTGTTGCTCCCAGCTACTCCCACAGCTCTCCTGCAATGCGGGACGGTTAAAACGACTTCCCATCCCCTTGTCTCCTCACAGCGCAGTGCATTCGTATTGTCTGTAACTGCTCTGAGACAGAGATGTTTGATCCTGCGGACAGGGAGGGCCAGTGCTGTGGTTCGACTGTAAGCCATGGCTCTGCTGGTCGCAGCCCGACCTCTGAATCAGTAACTGTGCGTTCACGTCCCATTCCTCAGACAGCCATAACAAGCGAAGCCAGTATCCCAGAGCAGCACTGAAGGGGGCTGCATTCAGGGGGACTGGTGCTTAGATAAGTTGTTAAACCCCTCAACTTATTGAGCTCTCTATTACTACCTACCCAATCCCTCATTAATCCAATGACTTCTTGCTCATGTTGATACTGACTAGATCTGATCACCTCTGTCCCTTGTGTGGCCCAATTACTCTCCGTCTTACCTAATGACCACCAACCCCACCATCTACAAGAGACGTTTGCGTCTCTTCAATCATCCACTCTGTCACATCCCTTAGAGCATATATACCTTTAATAGTCTAGGCTTGAAGCTCTGGGACTCTCCCCATAAACCCCTCCACACCTCCACACCTCCACGATAAATAGCTATGGGTGTAGGTGGGTATTTGGAGGTTCAGAGGGAGCTGAAAGTTTGTAAAAAACTTTAGACACTGGAAATTAAAAATGAATAGCAGTAAGTTGTGGAAGTGCTTGGCAGGCCAGGCAGCATCTATGGAGAAACACAAATCATCCTTACAGGTTGGAAACATTTTGTCAGAATTGGGAAGGAGAGAGATAATTGGTATAATGTTGAGAAGAGGATGGGATAGAGGGAATATCCCCAATAATGTGGGGCCAGGGTTTTGCTGTAAAGCGGGTCATCAGGTCAATGGATTAGTGGAAGCAGTCCAAGGTATCTGGACTTATGGGAGTTGAGAGGCCTGTCAGGGGGAACGTGTTTTCAGCAAAGTAGTGAGGTGGTGAGGGATTCAGATTAGTGGGATTGCAGTGAAATTGGCAGAAGGGCTGAACTGCCTCCTTCTATAGTGAGTGCTGTTCAAAAGTTCTTCATTGATGGCAGCGTGGTTTGGGACATTCTGAGGTCATGCACGGTACTATAAAAATGTAAGACCTTTGTGCGTGGTTTTTATTTCTTCAGTATGCACTCAGTGAAAACTTTGTTAGGAACTTTCTGTACCCAATGAACCGGCCACTGAGTGGACGTTCTTGGCTATCTGCTGCTGTAGCCCGTCCACTTCAAGATTTGACATGTGCGTTCAGAGATGTTCTTCTGCACACCAATGTGTGGTTATTTGAGTTACTGTCATCTTCCTGTCAACTTGAAACACCTTGGCCATTCTCCTCCAACCTCTCTCATTAAACAAGGTGTTTTCACAAGCAGAATTGTTTTTTGGGGTTTTTTTTTTGCACCATTCTCTGTTAATTCCAGTGACTGTTGTGATAAAAATCCCAGGAAATCTGCAATTGTTGAGATACTCAAACCACCCCACGTGGCACCAACAATCATCCCACAGTAAAAGTCACGTAGATCGCATTTCTTCCCTGTTCTGATGTTTGATCCGAACAACCAACAAACTTCTTGCATTCCATGTCTGCATTGATTTGCTGCCAGATGATTGGATCATTAGGTGTTTGCATTAATGAACAGGTGTACAAACGTGTGCACTGGGTGTACGTCACCTCTCTGAGTCAAACAGCAGGGACGTCCCACAGTGATAGTCGGAACGCTGCAGGGCACTCCCCTCCCCGCCCGACTCTGACTGCTTCACAGATCCTGTGCTCCACCGAGGCTCAACCTGCTTTTAGATGGACAGTTCCTATTCCATCTGCAGAGACTGAGCCTTCCTGTCCTTCCCCGTCACCGGCAACCATTCTCTTCCTTGCCTATCACGGTCATAGTGTGACATTCTATAAAACCAGATCACTGAGACCACACGGGACAGTGACAGTTTACATCGATTCTCCTGTGTTTTAGAAACACAAAAATCGACACAATTGGAAAAATACTAATAGTCAAAAGGAAGCTGCTCTGGAATTGATCATTTCTGAGACAGTTCTCATTTCTAGCAAACACTTGCAGCTCGATCTACAGGACCATACTTTTTGGAATCAGAATCAGAATTGGGTTTATTTTCACTGACGTGTTGTGAAATTTACTGACTTGTAGCAGCAGAACAGTACAAGACAGAAAAATTACTTTCAGCTACTAAACTAAATAACTAATACAAATGACATTCTATTCCAACATACCAATCTCCTCACTCCCTCATTACCTCAGTCCCCTCACACTCCCCTCACTCCTCTCATTCTCCTTACTCCCCTCACTCCCCTCACTCCCTCACTCCCCTCTCTCCCATCACTCCCTCACTCCCATCACTCCCATCACTCCCCTCGCTCCCCTCACTCCCATCACTCCTATCACTCCCCTCACTCCCCTCACTCCCTCACTCCCATCACTCCCCTCACTCCTCTCACTCCACTCACTCCCCTCACTCCCCTCACTTCTCTCACTCCTCTCACTCCACTCACTCCTTCCCTCACTCCCCTCACTCCATTCCCCCACTCCCCTCACTCCCCTCACACCCTCACTGCCCTCACACCCCTCACTGCCCTCACTCCCCTCAATCCCCTCACCCCCTCACTCCCCTTGCTCCCCTCACTCTCCTCACTGCTCTGACTCCCGTCACTTGCCTCACTCCCCTCACTCTTCTCACTTGCTTCACACCCCTCAGTCTCCTCACTCCCCTCAATCTCCTCATCCATCTCACTCTCCTCAATCTCCTCAATCCCCTCACTCCCCTCACTCTTCTCACTCCCCTCATTCGTCTCACTCCACTCAATCTCCTCATCCGTCTCACTCCCCTCATCCGTCTCATTCTTTGCACTCCTCTCATTCCTCATATTCCCTTCCACCATTCCATCATGGCTGATCCTGGATCCCACTCAACCCCATACAGCTGCCTTCTCGCCATCTCCTTTGATGCCCTGACCGATCAGGAAACTATCAACTTTTGCCTTAAATATACCCACGGACTTGGCCTGCACTGCAGTCTGTGGCAGAGCATTCCACAGATTCACTACTCTCTGGCTAAAAAATTCCTCCTTACCTCTGTTCTAAAGGGTCAATTTCGAAGCTGTGCTTCTAGTTCTGGATACCCCATCATAGGAAACATCCTCTCCACATCCACCCTATCTAGTCCTTTCAACATTCGGTAGGTTTCAATGAGATACCCCGCATTCTTCTAAATTCCAGTGAGTTTAGGCCCAAAGCTGCCAAACGTTAACCCCTGCATTCCCAGAATCATCCTCGTGAAACTCCTCTGCACTCTATCCAATGACAACACATCCTTTTTGAGATATGGGGCCCAAAACTGTTGACAATATTCCAAGTGTGGCCTGACCAGTGTCTTATAAAGGCTCAGCATTGTCTCCTTGCTTTTATATTCTATTCCCCTTGGAATAAATGCCAACATTACAACTCAACCTGTAAATTAATGTTCTGGAAGTCTTGCACGAGGACTCCCAATTCCCTCTGCACCTCAGATGTTTGAACTTTCTCCCCATTTAGATAACAGTCCGCACTATTGTTCCTTTTACCAAAATGGATTATCGTACATTTCCCAACACTGTATTCCATCTGCCACTTTTTTGCCCATTCTTCCAATTTGCCTAAGTCCTGCTGCAATTGCACTGCTTCCTCAGCATTACCCACCCCTCCACCTATCTTTGTATCATCCACAAACTTTGCCACAAAGCCATCAATTCCATTATCCAAATCATTGACAAACAATGTGAAAAGTAGCGGTCCCAATATTTACCCCTGAGGAACACCGATAGTCACCGGCAACCAACCAGAAAAGCCCCCCTTTATTCCAACTTTCCCTCCTCTCACTCCCCTCCCTCCTCTCCCTCCTCTTATTCCTCTCCCTCCCCTCCTCTCCTTCCTCTCACTCCTCTCCCTCCTGTCACTCCTCTCCCTCCTCTCCCTCCTCTCCCTCCTCTCACTCCTCATTCCTCTCCCTCCTCTCACTCCTCATTCCTCTCACTCCTCTCCCTCCTTTCCCTCTTCTCCCTCCTCTCACTCCTCATTCCTCTCACTCCTCTCATTCCTCTCACTCCTCTCACTCCTGTCACTCCTTTCCCTCCTCTCCCTCCTTTCCCTCCTCTCCTTCCTCTCCCTCCTCTCATTCCTCTCCTTCCTCTCACTCTTCTCCCTCCTCTCCCTCCTCTCATTCCTCTTCCTCCTCTCCCTCCTCTCCCTCCTCTCACTCCTCTCCCTCCTCTCATTCCTCTCCCTCTTCTCACTCCTCTCATTCCTCTCCCTCTTCTCACTCCTCTCATTCCTCTCCCTCTTCTCACTCTTCTCATTCCTCTCCCTCCTCTCACTCCTGTCACTCCTCTCATTCCTCTCCCTCCTCTCATTCCTCTCCCTCTTCTCACTCCTCTCATTCCTCTCCCTCCTCTCCCTCCTGTCACTCCTCTCACTCCTCTCATTCCTCTCCCTCCCCTCACTCCATTTGGTTTCTGTTTGCTATTCATGGACTTGCTCTTCATTATTCTCAGCTCTGAAATCACAGACCCTTTCTCACTGCCTGCAGCCTGTGATATCAAGAGAACCGTTTCCTTCTACCTGATAATTAACAAGCTAACTCAATGAGTTGCCTTCTCAGACTTTTAAATACATTCATTTGCTACAGAGTATCTAGTTTGCATTCCTCCAAGATGGAATTCAGTTTTATAGTTCAATTACCAGTGGTGGGGAGAAGACCCCACTTGCTCACTTTGTCAAGCACCTGGATCACTAAGGCACATTTTAACAGGATGCACCACGAGCCTCACCCAGGGGCGGTACACTTGGCGGCATAACCAAGTTCTCAGACAGCTGGCATCAATCTTGGAACAGAGGCGAATCACCACAAATGCTCTCCCACAAACATCAGCAGGAGATGTCCACATCACACGATTTGTACCAGCAGGCCAACCTCCAGAGCACCATACAACATCAAAAGACATAAGCATTCTGCAGGTTGCTCGGGATTGGAAAATGGATGTGGAGTTGTAAAAAAAGCTTGTGTTTCCCCCAGACATTGCGGCTACAACAGTCCAGCCAGACATGGTCCTGTGGTCCACAACAGCCAAGCTGGCATATGTTGTCGAATTGGCAGGACCATGGGAAGATGGTGTCGAAGAAGCTTATGAGAGGAAAAAGACCAAGTGCTCTGAACTGGCAACTGAAGCTGCCCAGAATGGCTGGAAGACCAAGATTTTCCCTGTAGAAGTGGGATGCAGGGGATTCGTGGCTACATCTTCGACCAGTCTATTGGAGAAGATAGGGGTGAAGGGTCACTCCCTCCAACAAGCAATTAAGTCCTTGTCAAACGCAGCAGAAGAAAGCAGCAATTGGATTTGGATTAAAAGGAAAGACAACAACTGGGCTGAAAGATGAAGACAGGAGGGATTGGAACTGAGGGGGGTGTACCTGGGACACCAGGTAGCACCGTTGAGCCCTCTGGAGACGTCGTGGGCTTATCAAAGAAATGTCAAAGAAGGAGGGTGCCCACCTGATGACCCCGATGACGTACCTACCCTCCCTCCTTGTCACCACTCCAAACCCACTGCCAACATCGAGAGTGCCGACTTACCATAAGGATTGAAACACCAAGTCCTAGTAGCTGTACTTATGATTCATGAAATATATTCAGAATCAGAGTCAGAGTCAGGTTTAATATCACCAGCATATGTCGTGAAATTTAACTTTGCAGCAGCGAGACTAAGCAATGTAGGATAAATATAGAAAAATAACTGTGAACTACAGTAAGTATATAAATGTATATTAAGTAGTTAAATTAAAGAAGTAGTGTAAAAACAGAAATTTTAAAAAACGTCGTGAGGTAGTGTTCATGGGTTCAATGTCCATTTAGGAATCAGGTGGCAGAGGGGAAGAAGCTGTTCCTGAATCACTGAGTGTGTGCCTTCAGAGCACTCTGTACATGTAGTAATAAAACTTGATTTAAATAAATTATCTTACTGATTTTGTAAATTAATAATTCATTATTTTTTTCATGATATGTCTGGTTGTTTTCTATAGTTAGCTAACTATCCATTTAAAAATAATGTTGATTATTTGCTAAATTTTAAACAATCTGTCCATACGGAATGAATTCATTTAATAACTTAGAAGGTTAGAAGAACAACTGTTTTTGATTTCCTAAAAGGAGAACTGCTCCATCAAAAGCAGTTCTTTCCACCACTTACACTGTGCAGTTTCATCACAGGTGAAGCCCATGTCAAAAAGTGCCAATCCTTCCCCAGAGCACTGATTGCCAAAGCCATGTTGACAGGTGTGGCAACTATTTCAGGCAGATTTTGTTACAGAATCCTTTCTGATTCTTTCATCCCCGGCTTTTGTTCATCTTAGCCTAATTAGAAACAAATGGAAAGGGAAACAGATAACATTTCAGATCAGAGACCCTGCAACAGAATTCATTTTTCATACATGACAGAACTTGATTTTTATTTATTTCTTATCTTCTGACAGCTGCTTCTATTTCCTCACTTGCCGAACCTCTCTGGTAGTCCCCCGCGATGAGGACATTGTCAGGACTGCAAAAGCTTGGGTCATAAAGAGAGACTTGGTTAGTTGGGACTCTTCTCCCTGGAGCAAAGGAGACTGAGAGATGACCTTACTGAGGTTTATAAATTATGAAGGGCATGAATAAGCTGAATAGTCACTGTCTATTTCCCAGGGTAGAGCAGTTTAAAACTACAATCCATTTTAAGGTGAGAAAGGGAAGATTTAACGGAGGTCTGAGAGACAATTTTTCATGTAGGTAGTGGGGCGATGGAACAGGCTGCCAGAAAGAGATGGCAGAGCCAGGTATAATTACACTAAAAGAAATATTTGGTCAGGTACATGGAAAGGAAAGGTGCAGAGGAACGTGGGCCAAAGACAAAACGATACTTTCAACAGGCATCTTGGTAGGCATGGGCGAGTTGAAATGAAGGCGCTGCTCTATAACTCTCTCCATCAACTTATTCAGACTCATGACTTGGGCCACAGTCACAGAAAGGCGAAAATCGATCTCCGCTCTGCCCAGATTTATCATTGTCCGATATCAAGAGTGGGAAAGTCTTCATGACACCTGAGATAAAGTGCAGGGACTGTATATCACCGAGACAAGGGGGAGACAGACCAGGAGAGCTCCTGATTCAGGGCAGAGATGGTAATACTTGGGACACCAGTAAACAGCAGGCTCAGGAGGATAAATAACTATGTTCCATCATTAGTAAACCAAAAATTGTGGTAATAGGGTGAGGTTGGCGTGTGGCCAAGTGGTTAAGGCGTTCGTCTAGTGATTTGAAGGTCGCTAGTTCAAGCCTTGGCTGAGGCAGCGTGTGTGTCCTTGAGCAAGGCACTTAACCACACATTGCTCTGTGACGACACCGGTGCCAAGCTGTATGGGTCCTAATGCCCTTCCCTTGGACAACATCGGTGTCGTCGAGAGGGGAGACTTACAGCATGGGCAACTGCTGGTCTTCCATACAACCTTGCCCAGGCCTGTGCCTTGGAAACCTTCCAAGGCGCAAATCCATGGTCTCATGAGACTAACGGACGCCTATATTATTAGGGTGAGGTTTTAAATCAATACGCAAAACTATTGAAAGAATATCAAAAAAAGTCTTTCCATATTTTTCTAAAAGAGGGCAGGACTAGAACATTTAAGAGTCAAAGAAGCAACCTCAGTAAGTAGCCGAGACCCTTCATCGAGACTGGACAGGAAGGGGAGAGAAGCCAGAATTACCAGTATCTGCAGAATCTCTCGTGTTTATGGTGTTGTAACAGGCTCCTCTTGCTTTTGGCGTTTCATGGGAATGAGCTGTTTCTGGGGGTTTTACATCGTGCCTGCACCGCCCGAGCAGATGAAATTACTCTGTCTGTGCTTTGCCTCCAGGTCCTGGGATGATTTTCACGCATGCGCAGACTCTGTTCTGGAAGGCTGTCCGGAGGATGCGGCCTCCATCTGGGAATCTCTGCGGAAGGAGTCCAGGAAGCTGCAGTTCCAGGGCAACTTGCACGAGCTGTGCAGCCTGAGGGTGCGGCCTCCTGGCACCATGGGCAGCTCAGACGGGAGAGAGTCCAACAGCCAGAGCCTGACAGGCTCTGCCGGCTCCCTGTGGAGTGGACTTACAACCCCCGTCCTGTCCATCGCTGTGCTGGTGGCCAACTTGTAGCAACGTCACCCAAACAGGACTCGGGTCAGCTCCCTTCACCGGAGAGACAAGACCCTGATGACTCTGGACACGGGCACAAAGATGGTTGTCTTCGGATATTGCACCTCCCTGTTGGCTCAAGACAGCTCATTTCACACTGTGTTGGAACGATGCTAATTCAATATGTGTTTTATTCAAAGGCACAGGGCTCAAACCTTCAGTTGAATAGATACACAAATATATGGGAAACTGACAACGTGGTCTCATGAGCAAATGTACAGCACAGGAGGGCCCAGTACAATCCTTGGCCTGGTTACAATTAGTTAATCTTGGACAAGGGTGTTCGGGAATCTCAGTGCTTCTGCATTGGGTTGGAGCCATTAGCCAGCGTGCCCATCTCTGACTGCTGTTCAGTTACCTGGTAGGTGTGTCAGAAACCCAGTCCGGGGATGGCGCTGGCTATCTGTGGAAAGGCATTTCAATGCATTTCAGTGGGTTATGAGAAGGAAGGGTTAAAAGCAGAGATTGGCATGAAACTACTAAGACTGATTTTCACAGCTGATCAGTTTTAGTTGTAACAGTGAGGGGCTGTGAGAATGATTAATGTGAGATTATACGGAGAGGGGGTAGGGCTCACTTGTTGCTTTGCTGCTATTGGTTGTCTTGGGTTTGTTGGTCACACTCTCTACGCTAATCATTGGTTGAAACCTCCCTTTGGACACGTGGACATAATCTCGGTGTAGTCCCAGTGTACAGATCAGAGAAAGCTCAGCTGAAGAGACCTTTCTTTCCCCGAGCCCACTGGTGGATGCTGGTTCAGGAGGAGCAGGAAGGTCTCCCGACACCCTGACCAACATCAGGCACCCAGACGTGCACTGGTCAGGGAGTCACAGTACAAAGATCACACTTTGAGAGCTCTTAGCGGCTTGAGAAGGTGAGGTCTGATGACAAAAGGCTTCTTTATGCTACAGGATATGTAGTGCCTGGCAGGTAAACTTTGGAAGACGCCAATCTCCTTGTAAAAGGAAAGTTAATATTATGATAATTAGGTAGTCAGTTGCATTCAGTGCCTCAGATTCATATTGAAGCAGTATAGATCTTAGGTACATTGTTTGGTGGTGTCTGCATGGTTGATTCGGAGTGGGGGATGACATTAGCTCAGCTCGAACTAACATTTGAACTTGGGACATCTGAGGCCGCTCAGCAACAAGATGAAGCCCTGTGAGCTGATTAGCAGACTGTCATGAACCGTTCAATAATAGAAGGGGAGGGAAAATTGTTTTGTCATATCTGTGCATCATGAAAGTCATGATTCCAGTGTCTTTCTTCTGTCTACAATACCAGAGATCCTGTTATTGACAGAAGTTCATTCTGGGTTCTAGTGGTGTACCATGGTAATGTGAGCCTGATATCTCTGGGCATGTCTGGATTTCCTCAGAGCATTTTTGCTAACACCATGGTAAAGTGGTATGTGTGACGTGGTCAGGTGTTACTGTAAGGTGGCGTGTTTGACCCACTGCAAATAGTCTATAGTACAGCAAACAAACCTAATGTACTTCATGGCAGATGACAACAATTTCTCCCAGGAAAAGAAGAGTAATTTCTTCATCAAAATAGAGTGTGTGTGGAGGTTGGTTACACATAAGTTATGTGGATAAGGTCAAATTTGGCTACTTGTGTTAATGTGATCACCACACTTGATTGACAAGCATATTACCTAATCATTTCCACTTTGGCAGGCTGCAAAAGTTGTCAACAAATGTAATCTTTCTCAAAACAAACCCACTTTATTCAACAATGTGATTATGATATGTCTTAAAGTCGATTTGGTGATTGTTAAAAAAGAACAGATAAGCTAAAAATTAATTTTCAACTATCTTGATCTGTTACTGTGTAGCAGTAATATGACTAAAGATGGTAAGACTCCCTAAGACGGGGGTTCCCAAACTTCTTTATGCCATGGACCAATACCATGAAGACCCCAGGTTGGGAACCCCTGCTGTAAGACACCCCTCAGATCAAAGGGTGAGATATCACCAGCGAGAGTGGAAGGATAACTCCTTGTCCACAACATAACAAAGAATATTTCTTCATTCATTCCTGCCAACAAGCAATTCCTAGTTGCCCTTGTTAAGGTAGCTGGAGTCCTTCTTTACGAACTACTGCAGCAATGGAATAAAAATGTTCCAATTTTATTATGATATTACAACAAAATGGAGCATGAGTACTCTTACACATTTTAATGTTATTTTCTTTAATATGTAAAAATATGAAGATAAAATGGCAAATAGATAATTAAATATACATTATTCACTTTGATAATGTGCATTTTAGAAGAGGTATGTTCTTGCCTAACTGAAGACCCTGTCTGGGTGCAAAGTTATTAACAAAACAAGCTGAATTCTCTGCAATAAACCTAACTATAAATTCGGTAACTGTCTGCACTGGCCGCCGTCAAACAGAATTTTCTGTGAGGAATGAATTTGCATTTGTTTAGCAGCAATTTTGTCCTTAGTCTATTCCAAAGTACTTTGCAGACAAAAAGTATTTGCTTTTAAAAGTGTATTTATCTGTAAATAGACATGAAGGTGCAGCAATCACTCTGTACAGCGTGAAATAATAACTCAATGATCTGTTCTGTTTTTCTCTGAGCGCTTGTGCTTTGCTAGGGCGGAAGCTTCAGCCTGTTATTTGCAATTTCAGGACATATTGATCATTTAGTAAGCAGCTTCTGTAACCTGAGACACAGTTCTCGGTGGGAGCCTGAGCTGACAGGCAGTGGCCAGGCCGAGATCTCTCCAGTCACTGCCAACATGTGACAACACCCGTCAGGGACAGAAACTTACTTCTCCTTGTTCACTTTTCCTCCAAAGTCGACTCAGACGGGACGGAACTGGCCAGAATATTGAAAAGCAGAAGATACACTTAAAGAAAAGTGACTTTAAGACACTTCTACCATTCCAGATGTTGTTGTCTTGGTAAATGTAGATCTGAATAACGATTTGATACACACAAAAGTCCGGAGGAACCCTACAGGTTAAGCCAAATCTATGGAGGGAAATGAGCAGTTCATATTTCAGGCTGAAATCCTTCACCAGGATTGGAAAGGAAGGCAGCAGAAGCCCAAGTGAAGCTGTAGGGGGAAGGGGAGGGTGCAGGCTGTAGGAGATGGTTGAAAGGGGGTGGGCAGAGGAGGAGCGGGGGATAAAGGGGAATGATGCAAGAAGCTGGGGGGGGTGATAGGAGGAAGAGGGAGAGGGGAGAGGGATGAAGAAGAACGAATATGATAGCAGAGAACAGTGGACCATGGAATAAAGGGAAGGAGGTGGAGAGCCAGAAGGAAGAAGGTGATGGGCAGATTGTGAACCGGGGAGGAAAAGAAAAGGAGCAGAGGGGCAGAATAGCTGCTGTAATTCCATGTAAAGTTGTTTCTGAAATTATTAAGCTAGTAGAGGTTTATTTGGACAATTCTGAAACGCATTACCAGCATTGTAGTTGTAGCATTTATTTTCTACAGGAGACTGGGGAGAATTTTGTCTCATTCCATGTTAAGCCGAATGTCTGACCTTTTACTTGGTACATTTGGCAGAGAGGTTTAAAATATTCGATGTTGGCCTTTCTTATGACATAAACTCTCATTGTCCAACGATCCTGTCTATCTGTCTTGAAGCTTTCCTTTCAAACACTATTGATTGAATTTATTTTGACAAATTCATGATATCACTCGACACCAAAACAGAGATTTAAGTTTTGATTCTGCACATCATTACACTTACCTAAGTGGCAAACTTCATTTACAAACCAAATAATCTGCAATTTCAGAAAAAAATCTGGGATGACACTTCCAAAAGTCTAAGCAAGGAAGTGCTGTGTTGTCAAGGACACTTTCCTCTAAATGAGACGGTAAACCAGTTTGTTCTGTTGAGTTGATGGTAAAGATATCTAGGTAGGAATCTGATGAAGAGTGGGGGGACTTATCTCAAGTGTCTAGCCAGTAATTATGCCTCAGTCGCAGAAAGAGTTGATCAGATTATCATCACACAACTGCCTCTGGGAACGTGCTGTGTGCGTTGCTAGTTGGCTGTCATGCTCCCTGTATTTCACAAGAACTTCGGGTTACGTCATTGGCTGCGAACTATTCCAAGGCAGTAAAAGGCACTGTATACAGGAAAGATTTCTCTCTTACCTGCAACTGGACTACAGCTCCTTCGATACGACATGGGTCCTGATAACAGATGATGCAGTCGAGAGCTGAAGGCTTGAGTATCATGCTGAGGTAGCTAAGCAGAGAATTCAAGTAACTTCTCTGTAATCTATAGCTTTAGCTTATTTATTGTACTTAGAGATAAGACATGGTAATGGCCCTTCCGATTCAATGAGCCCATGTGACCAATTAACCCACTAACCTGAACTTATTCGCCATGTGAGAGGAAACTAGAGCACTCAGAGGCAGCTCATATATCACAGGTAGAACATACAAATTCCTTACAAACACAGGCAGGAATTGAACTCAATTGCTGGCGCTGTAAGCTGTTACACTAACCACAAGAACCTCATTCACATAAACCCAAAATGTGTGATCCATGTTGATAATTAAAGTTTGGGCCTGGCTTGGTTTCATCACTACAGAATAAACCATGCAATCCTGTGTATATCTTTAAACAGGCTGAAAACCACAGAGATGGCTTTAATCAAGTTTATGTTATGCTGGCTCTGAAATCCTTACAGAGCAGCGTACTGTGGACATTAATATTAAAATATCTCATGCAAGTATTCTAAAGTATTTAAATCTCATTGCTACGGCCAGAAAACAAGGACACTTAGAAAATAAGGACATTCATGTCAGAATGCTGCTCCTGGAATTCCTTTCAGCATTTACCACGGTTGTCCCACTGACCTTGGTGAGCAGACTCCTACTCCTCGGTCTAGGTGCACCACTGTGTAACGGGGTGTTGGACTTCCTAACGAACCGAGCTCAGACCACTCCTCCCTCCCCATCACTCTCAACATGGGTGCCCCACCCACCCCCACCCCCATGGGCTGTGTGCTGAGCCCTCTGCTGTTCACTCTGCTCACTCATGTCTGCAGGGCTAAACACCCAAACAATCACATTGTCAAGTTCAGCAGTTACGGGGCCCATCGCCAACAGCCATGAGACGACCTACAGAGAGGAGGTGGAGGAGCTCAAGGCCTGGTGCCAGGCAAATACCCTCTTCCTCAATGTCAGTAAGACAAAGGAGATTGTTATCAACTTCAGGAGAACTCACACCACTCATACTCCCCTTATCGACAGCACAGCGGTGGAACCTGCAAGCAGTGTCAAACTCCTGAGAGTGCACGTCACACACAGCCTCTCACTGTCCCAGAACACATCCTGCACAGTAGGGTGCACCCTACCAAGCCGCATCACTGCTGGTACAGAAACTGCACTGCAGCGGACAGGAGAACTACAACGGGGGGGAGGGGTCAAAATGGCCCAACCCATCACCGGCACCAACCTACCTGCCATCAAGGACAGATATACAGAAAGGTGCCAGAAAATGGCCAGTAACATCATGAAGAATCCCACCCAATGTGCTCACGGACTGCTTGCCCCACTCCCATCAGGGAGGGGGCTACGTAGCCTCCACACCAGGACCACCAGATTCAAATACAGTTACTTTCCCCAAGCAGTAAGGCTGATCAACGCCTCCACACCCACCCACGAACTCCACCACTACTTTATTATTTCCCATTAGTCACCTTATAACCATATAACAACTACAACACGGAAACAGGCCATCTCGGCCCTTCTAGTCCATGCCAAACTCTTATTCTCACCTAGTCCCACCGACCTGCACTCAGCCCATAACCCTCCATTCCTTTCCTGTCCATATATCTATCCAATTTAACTTTAAGTGACAACATCGAACCTGCCTCAACCACTTTCGCTGGAAGCTCCTTCCACACAGCTACCACTCTCTGAGTAAAGAAGTTCCCTCTCATGTTACCCCTAAACTTTTGCCCTTTAACTCTCAGCTCATGTCCTCTTGTTTGAATCTCCCCCACTCTCAATGTACAGCCTACCGTTACTTTATGGGCATACTATCAATTTATGGATATAAGCTATCTCACATATTTATACTTACTGTGTGTTTTTATTATTATTATTGATATTATTATTGTGTTCTTCATCTCTTGTGCTGCATCAGATCTGGAGTAATAATTATTTCGTTCTCCTTACACTTGGTACAGGAAATAACATTAAACAGTCTTGTATCTTGAACCTTAGACCAGATATTCACCTCCACGTAAGTGTGATGAGTAGTTAGCCTCAATGTTATTCAACAATGAACACAGATGTTTTATTCAATATTTGGATCTTCAATCATTGGATCAATTTCCTTAATAAACTGCCTTGAGGATTTTATCTTGTTTCTCAAATCCACCTGACAAAAGTGTTAGAAGATTCAGGCAGCTTATGAATGTCTATCCACGGCCTCCTCTACTGTAAAGATGAAGCCACACTCAGGCTGGAGGAACAACACCTTATATTCCGTCTGGGTAGCCTCCAATCTGATGGCATGAACATTGACTTCTCTAACTTCCGTTAATGCCCCACCTCCCCTTCATACCCCATCCCTTATTTATTTATCTATCTATCTATCTATCGATCGATCGATTTATTTATTTATTATTTTAATTTTTTTTCTCTCTTTTTTCTCCCTCTGTCTCTCTCACTATAACTCCTTGCCCATCCTCTGGGGTTTCCCCCCCTCCCCCTTTCTTTCTCCCTAGGCCTCCCATCTCATGATCCTCTTCCTTCTCCAGCCTCATATCCCTTTTGCCAATCAACTTCCCAGCTCCTAGCTCCATCCCTCCCCCACCCCTTCTCCTATCATTCCGGATCTCCCCCTGCCACTTTCAAATCTCTTACTATCTCCTCTTTCAGTTAGTCCTGACGAACGGTCTCGGCCTGAAACGTCGAATGTGCTTCTTCCTATGGATGCTGCCTGGCCTGCTGCGTTCCTCCAGCATTTTGTGTGTGTAGCTTATGAGTGTTGGTGGAATGAAATGAGTACATATCCTGCCATGTGGATTTGGTGCAGGACTGATGACAGGACCAGGAATGATGGAGTGAATGGCTGCGGGACAGCGATGCAGAGAAGGGATGGGTAAGACGCAGGGAGGGGAGATTGAGAAAGGAAGGAGGCTGCATCAGAGGAGAAAGGGGATTAGTAGAGCTCGAAGGGTGACAGCTGGAGGTTTGTAAACCTTGCAGGTTGTGGGCTTCTCGGTCCTTGGATGAAAATGTCAAAAGCGAGGATGACCTTTCTCAAGCACAACATGATAAGGAACTGGAAAATGTCAGCATGCGCTCCTAACTGAGTGATTATAGGCTCAGCAAGCTGATTAACTTCAATGAAGAGTAATATGCGATGCCAACAGATCAGCTCTTCACGGTGAAGTTGCTGCACTGGTAACTCAAGAGCCTGGAATAACAATTTAACGACAATCCAAATCCCATTTTTCTGGCTTCAGCTGGAATTTAAACGCACTGTAAGGTAGTCGTAATGTGGACAATAAAATAATTGCATTGCCATAAAAATACATCTGGTTGATGGATGTCCATCAGAGAATATAGTTGACCATCCTTGGCCGAACTGGTCTGTTACACTTCAGACTCACTAATGTGGTTCACTCTGAGAGGCCCGAGCGTTGTTGATTTAGGATGCTCAATAAATGTTGGCCTTCTGAGAAATACACATACTGAGAGATAAATAGAAATCGAGATGATTGTTTACAGCCATTGACACTGAGCAATCAGAACAGGAAGTCATTGTAAGCATTGGCTTTCTCACTACACTCCATTCTCAGAAGGCATTCTTGCCTGCTTTGCCTCACCTGGCAGCATCATTAAGCTTCTTCCTGCATGACGTTACTGTGGGTTGCTTGGAAGGTCAGTGCTCCAACCAGCTGCTTTCTTTGACCAACACACACAAAGTGCTGGAGGAACTCAGCAGCCAGGCAGCATCTGTGGAGGGAAATGAACACTGACTGCCCACTTTCCTCCATAGAGGCTGCCTGACCTGTTGAGTTCCTCCAGCATTTTCTGTGTGTTGCTCAAGATTTCCAGCATCTGCAGAATCTGTGGGACTTCCTGCCAGGAGGAAGTTTCCATGCTTTGGTTCATGAGCTTCCATAACTTTTCTAAAGCTGTATTCGTGAATCCCAGGGCACAGAACCCTCCTAAAAATCCACCATGTGCTTTATTTCCTTAATCTTAGCTATGATGACAACAGTTATACTGATGTTCTCTATAAACCTTAGAGTCTTACACAGTCTTCTCCTTACCCAATGGGTAAACTCCCATGAAGTCAAAGTCTTGTCTATCAAAGAATAATGCTGACAATGGAGCGGGGGTGTTGCTGTATCATGTTGAAGCTCGCCTTTGGTCTGGTAGTCCCGGGTTTGTGTATGCCCTCATCTGAACTAAAGTGGACAATCTGATGTGTTGGGATTGTAATGTCTCCCTCAGTGAGGTGGGATTACTCAAACAGTAGTAGGACCCGTAGAAGGTCACTGGTGACACTCGTTCAGGTGTGGGTGGATGGGTAGCTATGTTTGCCTTTCATATTTGGCAGAACAGGCTGACAGAGGGTGGTGCAGGCGGTAGAACTGCTTCACAACAAGTTCAGTCCTGACCTTCGGAGCTCGTGCATTCTCCCTGTGACTACATAGGCTTCCAGTGTTCCAGTTTGCTCCTGAACTTCAGGAGGCTGGTTGGCTAATGGACCATCTTATCTTGTCTGTTGTGCCTTGGGGAGTGGTAGACTGTGGCGGGGTGGGGGAACAAAATGGGATTAGTGCAAATAGGTACTTCATGGTTGGCTCGGACTTGGTGAGCCCAAGACTCCGGGAATGAGAGGATTAACATATGAGGAACGTTTGTCTGCTCTTGGACTGTATTCCTTGGAGTTTAGAAGAATGAGGGGAGACCTCATAGAAACATTTCGAACGTTAAAAGGCATGGACAGAGTGGATGTGACAAAGTTGTTTCCCATGATGGGGGAGTCTAGTACGAGAGGGCATGACTTCAGGATTGAAGGGCGCCCTTTCAGAACAGAAATGCAAAAAAATTTTTTTATTCAGAGGGTGGTGAATCTATGGAATTTGTTGCCACGGGCAGCAGTGGAGGCCAAGTCATTGCGTGTATTTAAGGCAGAGATTGATAGGTATCTGAGTAGCCAGGGCATCAAAGGTTATGGTGAGAAGGCGGGGCAGTGGGACTAAATAGGATAAAATGGATCAGCTCATGATAAAATGGCGGAGCAGACTCGATGGGCCGAATGGCCTACTTCTGCTCCTTTGTCTTATGGTCTTATGGTCTTATGGACTCTACAAGGTCTGGGTGTATCTGTGATAGCTGTTGTGCTGGAGAGGCTTTTATTGGCTCAAACACAAACGACTGTCACAGGAGCTAAGCTCCACGGCATCTTCAACAAAATTAATACCTTTAGGACAGGGGCAGAGGAGCGGGAGAATCGGCAGAAGAGGAAACAAAAATAAAAGGTGCATTATTCATATTTCACAAGCACATTGACCTGACCTTGAAGTGAGATACACAGTGTACAAACGGGATTTATATAATTGATATCCTGCAGCTCCTCATCATACTTTCTGTTTATATCACATGTTCGGTTGGTAGCTTAAATAATAGATGCTGGTTACTTAAATACAAATCTAAAATACGAAATATATCAATATCAGTCATTCACGCTGATGTCATTGCACGAGCAACCATTCTACAAAGTGCTCATTCTTCATTGCAGTTTGATAAAAATATGTCACCTGCAAATGATGTGCTTGCATGCGGAAGGAAGATTAAAACCAGGACATGATTTCATGTACAACACCAGGAGGATGGAAAGCAAGTGGCTGAGCTGAATCTATAATGGCATTTAAAGGGATATTGTTTTCATTAGACGCAGATATGAACCTTGGAAAGCTATGATCGCGCCCAAGTTACCTGCTGTGTCTGAGTTCAACACAGAGAAGGTGGCACTTTGAAAATGATGGTTTGGACAATTTTATTGACACTTCTCATTCATCCTGGAGGAAAATTGTAGGCAATTGCATTAAGTGGAAGCTATTTCACAAGCACTTGTAATACACAGGAACAGCGGAGATGTTACCAGTTAGGACTAAATGACTAGAGCAGCAGCAACGTGATTTGAAGTGCAACAGGCCAAAGTGAAACTCAGTTCTTCCTCCACTACTTCTCTCTTAATCCTGACTCCTAGGCAGAATCAGAGTTCTTTTGTGGGGCAGAAAACCACTTCTTTATTTGATGTTGACGTTGACAATTCACCCCGCCTTTGCTTTGCATCTGCTGTTTGCGTGCAGTGTTCCACACAGTGCAGGCTGCTGCTGGTTTTCAGTATATCTGGTGAACAATGACGTATAAACAGATGGTATTTATTTACTAACAGACTGGATACATGGTTGCAACGCTCTTGCTTTTGTTCAGCTGTTTCTACTTTCAGGCACTTTACAGGGAGGTACGTTGGAATGTTTCAGTGAAACAAAGCCAACAGACGGAGCCCTACCACAATTCTGTCATTTCGGTTAAATGGGTAACAAAGCAGATATTTTTCTTTTTACTGAGAACTGATTTCCACAGGGAGATGAGAGAAATGGCCTTCGGAAATCCATTTGCAACATTACAACTTGTTGCCGAGCTTTGCAAAGATTCCAGGAACTTCGTAAATTCCTTCTCTACCACCGCCCCTCCCCTCCCACTAACCAGGCCAGTTTTTAAACACTCCCATCTAGTTTTAAACACAATAATACAATAAGAACAACAATGTCAATTAAGAAAGCACCCTCTAGTGTGTCTTATTGCCGGGTGAGGAATCTGGTTATTCAACCTCACTTTGTCTCTTCAACCATTTGTTTTGGACCTCCCTTTTTGTGGCTGAAGCAGCTTACTGTTATCATTGTCACACTTTCCTCTGATAAATTAAGATTATTTTAATATAAAAACAAATGGTGTACGAACGGAGTCTGGCAATGACCACCAGCAGTGCCCTGTTGGCTGAATGCACCTTTCAATGTGAGAATGAAGACCCAGGTGCAAGTGTTGGGAAGTCCATTGTCTACATGGGCGATGGAGATGAGGCCCAAAGTGCAGACATGATGAGTTCCTGCAATCTCGTTGCTCGTTTTCTCACAGCACCAATGTGAGGAGTAGAAGTTGAAATGAAGACGATTACACTGGCATGTGAAAGGAATGAAAAGACACCTTAATCTACAGAGTAGGGCTGGTTGGTCCTGCAGTAGGAAAGCTTACCGGCTCTTCTTGATGCTGTCATCGAATTCAAGGAGAAGAACTACTGAGCCAATAGAGTAAATCAAGTACAGACATACCTTCTTCACTATGGGGATATACAGCAAATGGCCAAAACTTCACTAATACTGGGAAAGGACTTGACTATCTTCTAAAACTATGTACTTTATAACAGAAATGGACACTACATTGAATATAGTGAGGCTCTACCTTTTTATATCAGACACACGGTGTTTGGGACAATATACTATACACTCTTTCCCGAGTCCCAGATGCCCAGGTGAATGGAACTATGGCCACTGACTAAATCTTAATGATGTTGTCCTGATTTGCTGCAGAGAGGTTCAAACAGTTTCAAAGGTTCATTTATTATCAAAGTACACAACTCTGAAATTCTTCTTCTCCAGATAGCCATGAAACCAAGAAAGAAAAGAACAGCAGCACCATCATCAACCCTCAAGTTCCTCCTCCCCCCCCCACACAAAAAAAAATAGAACAGGCACATCGACTTCAAAATACCCCTTCCCCCTGCCCACAAAAACAAGAAAGATCGGGTGAAAAACACAGGATAGAGATCATCGAAACACCTAATTCAGGGGAGAAGATTTAGGACGGAGATGAGGAGGAACTGTTTTTCCCAGAGAGTGGTGAATCTGTGAAATTCTCTGTCCAGGGAAGCAGTTGAGGCTTCTTCACTAAATATATTTAAGGTACAGTTAGATAGATTTTTACATAGTAAGGGAATTAAGGGTTATGGAGAAAAGGCAGGTAGATGGAGCTGAGTTTACGGACAGATCAGCCATGATCTTATTGAATGGCGGGGCAGGCTCGATGGGCCGGATGGCCTACTCCTGCTCCTATTTCTTATGTTCTTAATTCATAGTCCTCTTATTCAGGGTACTGAATTAGTTGATCACATTAAAAGAATGAGCACTGGCTGTCGTTAATAATGAACATTATTATGATTTTTGTCTGTGGCGATACGTGCTTAAATTTCCCTGAGGAAGATTGAAAGATCAATAAAACAACAGAAAATCTTGATGGGTAGTGTAAGAACCTTGCAAGGTGACATACAGTGCTAAAGTTAAGCATTCTCTACTGAGCTTCAAACATTTTCTGTATAAATTCATGGACTTTTAGACTAGATACAAAGACCATATATGACACTCAACTACATTTGGGTAACAAAAAAAATTCTGGTTAAGCATATTTGCATTGTAATATTAATAAACTACAGAACAAATTACGAACCCCAAACTGATTTTCTGCAACTGTGTAAATAACTAAAAAAGGAAAATCGTGATGGTGTTGTAACGGACTAATGGAAGTAATCCCACTGCATGTCTGAACAGCATGCAGTGACCTTCATTTTAGTTCCTGTTTTCATATTAATTGCATTTTGTGATTTATGTTGCATTACCTTAATAAATGTTAAAAAAACTGCATTTTTAGAATAAATTTTGTTGTATATTTATTTTGAGTGTTGATTTTTGTGGGAAAGATTCTGATTGTGTAAAATTCGACTGTATGTGTCTGTCTGCTCCTTTGCTGATGTCTATGGATGATCCCTTTTTACATTTACTGAACTGTTACATTCTTTTCTTCAATGCAGCCACATTGAACAACTGTAGTTGAATGTCAGTGTTGAGCCAGCAGGACTGGGATGTAAACTTTTCAAGTTTATTCCATTTCTCCTCTTCCACTCTCCAGGCCTATTCCCGAATTACTCTCTCTTCTCCATAAGATGCCGTCTGCATAAATAGATAATGTGATATTGGGTGAATGGCCTTGCTGCTCTTTGAGCTTTCTGTATATACTGACCACGAAGCATATCTCATGCCATAATTCGAATCTAGCTCATTTATATATCGTAAGGATGAACATGGCCACTAACAGTTGCCAGAGGTTTCAGCCACTGACCTTTGGCAAGAGATTTCATAGCAACAGCCTGTCACTCAATGTTAGCAAGACCAAGAAACTGACTATGGACTTCAGGAGAGGCAAACCAGTGGCCCATGAGCCAGTTCTCATTGGCAGATAAGAGGCGGAGAGGGTTAGCAACATTAAATTCCTGGGTGTTACTATTTCAGAGGACCTGTCCAGGGCATACGTGCAACTGTGAAGAAAGCACAACAGCACTTCTACTTCCTTAGGAGTCTGCAGAAATTTGGCAGCTAAAACTTTGACTAACTTCTATGTATGTATAGTGGAGAGTGTATTGACTTGCTGCATCACAGCCTGAAATAGAAACACCAACGCCTTTGAATGAAAAATCCTACACAAGGTAGTGGATTTGGCCCAACCATTGAGTAGATTGACACGAAACACTGTGGCAGGAAAGCAGCATCCATCATCAAAGATTCCCACCACCCAGGCCGTGCTCTTCTCTTGCTGCTGCTATCAGGTAGAAGGTACAGGTGCCTCAGGACTCACACCACCAGGTTCAAGGACAGTTACAACTCCTCAACCATCAGGCCCTTGAATAGAAGGAGATAACTACACTCACTTGCCGCATCATTGAGATGTTCCTACAGCCAATGGTCTCTTCATCTCATGTTCTCATTATTTATTGCTATTTACTTATATTTACATTTGCACAGTTAGTTGTCTTCTGCACTCTGGTTGATCTTTCATTGATCCTGTTAGAGTTACTGTTCTATAGATTTGCAGACCCAAAAGGAAAATGAATCTCAGCATCATATATGGTGACATACATATACTTTAATAATAAATTTACTTTGATCATACTGGTCCATTTCTACATTGCCACCACAGAGAGCATCTGCACATCAGCCATTACTGTCTGGTTTGGTGTAGGATCCTCTCACAGTGTTAAAAAACCACAGTGTTCTGTCAGGACAGTAGAAAAGGTCACTGGTTGCAGACTACCATCACTTCTATGTGTCCAGGCCAAAGAAGCAGGCAAGAAAAATCGTTGCAGATATTACCCCCGCAGCAAACTGCCTTTTCCCAAAGTCTCCCTTCTGTAAAGTGCAATAGGGCCTTTAAAACAAAAACTTCACGCCATCTGAAAGGTTTCTCCCCCCAGGCAGTTAATCCGATCAACCATTCTAGTTAGCCACCCCTTACCCCCTCTATCTATTATTTCAGTCACTGTACTGCACGGTAAACCTTTCAAGCCACTTTTTATAATGCAGTTTACATTGTAAATGCATGCTGGTATTTATGTATTTGTGCACATTTTATTCCATATCTGTGCTTCTAACTTATTATTTTTATTTTTATGTAACTCTTAAAGAAAAACAAGCTGGAGACATTTCAAAGCACCTCAGGCTCAGTGAGATAGTGATCAGATAATTTGTTCTGATGAAGGGTCTAAACTCGAAATGTGACGGTTCGTTCCCCTCTGCAGATGCTGCCCAAGTTCCTGCAGCGTTTTGTGTTTGTCGCTCAACATTTCCAGCATCTGCAGAATCTCTTGTGTCTGATTTCCTGCTCAGCACAGCAATAATAAGACAAATCATTTGGCTGACCCCAGCCGTATCATCGTAGGCTTGGCATTGCACCTTGTGTTCCCTCTGTGGCTTTGATACAATTAACCTTGACTGTTTGTTCCTGGACATTAAAAATGTTCATATTGTTGTTGCCCTAAATATACAGTGCATCTTAATCAGTAATTTTGTGTCATAGGGATGGGCCAGTGTAAATGGTCAATCCTAACTTGTCTGGGATTGTATAGTCTATTTGCTAATCAAAGCAATTAAGTAAGGCGTGGGTTTGCCTGCAGGGATGTGGACACTGGGATTCCTGCTCCCACGAAGTAGCCTGGAATCAGGGTTGGACACTGGGGTTCCTGCTCCCGCGAAGTAGCCTGGAATCAGGGTTGGACACTGGGGTTCCTGCTCCCGCGAAGTAGCCTGGAATCAGGGTTGGACACTGGAGGGTTACAACAATGAGGGCAGGATGACAGATTGTTAATGGGCTGGTATACTCATGTTGGGCAATGGATCTAGTTTCATGATGGAACTTGGTCTGTACTTTGACTGTATTTATTGCATTTCTTGTTTCATGTAATTCTGCTTCTAGTTTTAATTAAAAATGAAGTGGTTAAAGCTAACATTTGAATTGTAAATTCAAATTCACAGTTCTAACTGGCACTTCCAGTAGGGTGGCTGTGCATTCAGACACAGCGGTCTCTCGGGGGCCAAGTAAAGGTGCTTTTTTTTAAAGGTCACAAAACAACCTTGGACATTAATAACTTTGTGTGTAGCAGATTTGCTCCATCAGTGAGCTGCTTGTTGGTGGAGGAGCTGGAGGAGCTGGACTAGATGCAGACCACGTTACTGCCTGCTACACAAAGGCATTGGAGTCGGTGCACTGTGCGCAGTCTAACAGCGAGAGATGCCTTGCACATTTTTCCTCTGATTGCAAGACCTTCAAAATGCAAAATGCAAAATGCTCGAGTTCATTTCCCTTGTTTATTGGTGAGACAGGTGGTGGGGTAGCTGTGTGGCCTCAGCTGTAGTGGGGTGTGGGCCTCAAGCCGCAGGTTTGCCTGTTGTAGCAGTCCAGAAGAGCAGAGCCCCAGGGCGTACATGCTAGATTAGAGGCTGGCCCCTCTCATGCTGCCTTTCAGTATTTGCTCGGTGGAAGATTGTGTGTGTACGTGAGTGCATTGGTGCATGTGTTCATCTGCGGACTGCTGAGAGCTGCTTCTTCTTGCCAATAACACCCATGCACCATCAATTTACAGGATATGTCACTCGAGGACTTGGGCAAGATATTTTTTTGTGGACTGAATGTATATTCGCTGTCTTATATGTGCCTTGTGATGTGTATGACAGTCAGTATTGTGTTTTGCACCCTGGCCCCGAAGGGGCGTTGTTTCATTTGTCTGTATGGTTGAATAGTAATTAAATTTAAACTTGAACTTATAGGTAGTGGGAACTAAGCTATTTCGCTGAATTGAAAGAAAAAAAGTAACCGGTGCCAGTCATAGAACATTAATTTGAGTCACAGACTTTCTTTTTATTCCAATGTGGCATGATCAAAATAGTTTGGCAAATAATCTTTGCTTTAAGAAGTTGTTAATTCTTTGACTCCTGAGCAGTCACTGTAAGGAGGCGTACCAGTTAATGAACTTGACATCAAGATAAGAGCAACACAGCCTCCTGAGTGAGAGCTGGCAGGGAATTCAAGTAGAAAATAGTTTCTTAGCGGATCATCAACATTGATTCCTGGTTTTGGCTTCGCCTCCTTTATTAAGATGGCTTCATATTACAAATACAGTCTAAGTTGATGTCCTCAAAGTCAAGTTTATTGCTGGATGCTAAGCAATGCACACGCAGACGTGCAGGGGCAATGAGAAACTTACTTGCAGAGCATCACAAGCACTAGCATCATATCGGCAGTATTCATAAGAAAAACATAAATTAAACAAATCTTATACAATTTCTACAAGAAGGAACACAATTAGGACAGAAAAGGCTGTTTTAGTGCAAAGGAGTCAAAGTTGTCACAATGCTGCCAAACTGTAGTGATTGGGGTTTTGCCATTTGGTTCGGGAGTGAAGGGAAGTAGCTGCCTTGAACCAGCTGGTGTGGGACTTCAGGCTTCCGTACTTCCTGTCCAAATTCGCCACCCTTTGCCATTTTACCATCTATATAAACTCGCCATTTCTATTTAAAATTTTGAAGCCTGGTAATAAACTATCCTCAGTGCTATCAATACTATCTGCTGCTGACTTACAAACACATTGACAAAAAGTACCAGAATGCAAAACTCTAAGGAAGTGTCCGGGTTTATACTGGTGAAACAACAACCCATGGTTTTGCAGAGCTCAGCTATTTTATTTATCAGTACTTGCCCTGGTATTCACAACCTCTCCAGGATTATGAATGCCATTTAGCATCTGTGTCATGAATTTCGGTCAGGACTCTATTGATGTGGGTTCATACTCTCTCTTGCACTGCTTCTGTCGTCTGTCGATTCCTTCAATCATTTGGTAGTTGAACAAAATCCTTAGATGCCAAATTCAGTAATTCATTCCCTGAACTGTTTTGTTTCCTTTATATAGCTGTGAAGATCTGAATTGATTTTTCTCTTAGATTGTTCTCTTACTTCCTGCAGCCTCAACCCATTAATATTTCATATTCACCAGCTGTCGGGTGATCTTACATCCGGCTAATCCGCTCTACCTCAATAAGCAGTGCCTGAAGACACTCATTTTCATTCTGTTCTGGGCTTGAGAGCATTGACTCATTTTCAAAGGTCATGTCCTTAATGAACTGTGCCACTTTACTGAGCCACACAACAATGATATTAAACTACATCGCGTGCGTCAGGCACAGCTGATTTACTCGATATATTTGAATCTCAATGTGAAGCTACTCTATTAAAATGTAATCAGCTACCACTGGACGTCCTGGAAATCCTCACAAATTTACTACAACTGCTTGTATCCGTCAGGGACACACAAATTGGATGACTGCACTTAGGTAACACATTCTTAATTCTTTTTGTTATTACTAATAGGATCACAAAATAAACGAAAGCAGGAATGACTACTTGATCTTTCAGTGTCTTTGTGCTAATCAACATGATCATGAGCGGTATTCTGTCTCACAGTCTTTCCAACATTATTTCATTCCCTTAGTACCCAAAAATCTATTAACCTATCCACAATTGTACCATAGTACTTTGGGGATACAAAGTCCTTATAACTGACAAAATCTTTCCACAGATCCTAACAGTGCGAGATGAAGGACAAGGATGGAATGATAAATGTGTCCATAATGTCGGCCAGTCCACAAAGTACTATCTATCCAGGCAAGAAAGAACATTGAAATCATATTTCAACAGAACTGAAAATTTAGTTAGCATAATTTTGCCATAATGAATTTAGTTATATGAAGAGATTCCTCAGTTAAGCCTATTGAAAGATTATAAAATTCTTCCTGATAGGGTCCTGATGAAAGGTCTTGGTTTGAAACATTGACCGTTAATTCCTCGCCATAGATGCTGCCTGACTTGCTGAGTTCCTCCGGCATTTTGTGTGCTTTCATGAAATTTGTTTTTCTGCAGCAGCTGTACGGTGAAATACATTAAAGAACAGTAAGAATTTTATAAATAAGTAGTTCAATAAGAGATAGGAGGTAGTGTCATGGTTCAAGGACCATTTAGAAATCTGATGGCAAAGGAGAAGAGGCTGTTTCTAAAATGTCGAGTGTGTGCCATCGGACTCTTGTACCTCCCCTCTGATAGTAGTAGTGAGAAGAGAGCATGTCCTGGGGGGTGAGGACCTTTAATGATGGATGCTACCTTCCCAAAGCACCGCCTTTTGAAGATGTCCTCAACAGCTGGGAGGCTATCTGAATCTACAAACCTCTGCAGCTTTTTCCAATCCTTTGCAGTGAGCCTCCATGCCTGCCAGTGATGCAGCAAGTCAGAATGCTCTTCATGGTACATCTGTAGATATTTGCTGTTGCCTTTGGCGACATACCAAATCTCCTCAAACTCCTCATGAAGTAAGTGTCTTCTTCGTGATTTCAAATCCATGGTGGGCCCTGAATAGATCCTCTGATGCCCAGGAGCTTGAAGCTGCTCACCCTTTCTAGCACTGACCCCTCGATGGGGCCTCGTGCGTTCACACGACTTCCCCTTCCTCCAGTCCACATCAGTTCCTTGGTCTTACTGACATTGAGTGTGAGGTTGTTGCTGCACCATCACTCAACCAGCCCATCTATCTCACTCACTCCAATAAACCTGCATGTTCGTTTAATAAAGCTAGGTTGGCGGAATTCAATGTTGGTCTTATGTATTTGTTGGTACTTTACTAAACCTTGATGAATCACAGAACCAAACACATAATATTGGCATAAATAGGAGTTAAAAACTTGAATTGATTTCCTTTTCATTGTTGATCCAAAGGTAATAGGAAGAAAAAAGTTAACACATTTTACACTGAAGGAAGATATTTCCACAAAAATTGAAAACCCACCAAGGGAGAGGCAACTAGACATCAGTGTGACTCATTTCCCGACCTTTACAGTAACTAGGACAACACTGAGCATCTTTTGTAGCAGATGTTTCTTTTTTTCTCATAAATATAGAATCACTTTAGGAATAACTTAACCTCAGAGGCTGCTGATGACTCAATTTTTCTTTATTTAAATTCTGTTGGATAGTAACAATGGAAAATATCATTCCAGTGGATTGAGTTAATAACTATGAGACTCACCTCCTGTTGCTAGACTGGATGTTAAAAGTGTTGCAGAGAGGAGGTTTGAAAATGTGGTTTTTGGGTTGTTGATTTTACTTATTGATATTTTGAAGGAACCAGTGACAGAATGGTACAGTATATGGGGCTGCAACATTATGATACAGGTTCCTAAATTAGAAAGTTGTTAGATTAAAAGAGAATGACATAGCTCCTAGTGAACATCATAAGGAGAGTGAGCTGGTCAGTAAACTGGTTGTGTTGTAAGCTGATTGTGTTAGAAATATCTGAACGTTAAAGAAGAGTGATAAATTTTGGTCCGTTCCTTATCATGTCTCACCTTCTCCAGTCCTTTATGTGGCTTCCATTCCTTCAGTTGATGACCAACGATGGGATTAGAACTTCCTGGATATCAGTATCACCATTCAAGTGTTGATTTATAATAACTGGACCATTAGGTTGTTCCATTGTGGGCAGCATCGCCATAAAGCCTTCTTCCTAGATAGAAACATTCTCTGGGTAGACAGAGAGATGAGAAGGCAGGATATGGAGTTACATTAACTCCATGCGCTCAGGCACGAAGTCTGTGAACTCCTCACTTAAGAGCATAAGACACAGGAGCAGAATTAGGCCATTTGGCCCATGGCATTGAAGAGGGTCCAGAGGAGGTTCGCAAATGACCCTGGGAATGAATGGGTTAACATATGAGGAGCGTTTGATGGCTCTGGGCCTGGACTCACTGGAGTTTAGAAGAATGAGGGTGGATCTCATTGAAACCTATCGATTACTGAAAAGCCGAGATAGATGGACGTGGAGAGGATGTTACAGATTACAAAGGCATGGAAAAGGGATTGGCAAAAGTTGATTGGAAGGGAACATTAGCAAGGAAGACATCAGAACAGGAATGGCTGGAGTTTCTGGGAGCAATTTGGAGGCACAGGCTAGATGAAGAAGGGAGGGTGGGACAGCTGTGGCTGACAAGGGAAGTCAACGACAGCATAAAAAGAGAGGGCATATAATCAAGCAAAAATTAATGGGAAGTTAGAGGATGGGAAAGCTTTTAAAACTAACAGCAACTAAAAAACTTAAAAAAGTCATAAGGAGAGGCAAGATGAAATATAAAGATCAGCTGACCAGTAATATAAAAGAGGATATCAAAATTTTTTTTTCCCAAAAATATTAAGAGTGAAAGAGAGGCAAGAATGGATATCAGACCACTGGGAAATGATGCTGGAGAGGAAGCAAAGGGGACAAAGAAATGGCAGATGAACTCAGTAAGTATTTTACGACAGTCTTCACTGTGGAAGACACCAGCGGTATGCCTGAAATTCGAGAGTGTCAGGGAGCAGAAGTGAGCGTAGTTGCTATTACTAAGGAGAAGCTGCCTGTGAAGCTGAAAGCTCTGAAGGTGGGCAAGTCATCTGGTCCTGATGGATTCTGAAAGAGGTGGCTGAAGAGATTGTGGAGGCATTAGTAATGATCCTTCAAGAACCACTAGATTCTGGAATGGTTCTGAAGGACTGGAAAATTGCAAATGTCACTTCACTCTTCAAGGGAGGAGGGGGGAAGAAGAAAGGAAATTATAGGCCAGTTAGGCTGACTTTAATGGTTGGGAAGATGTTGGAGTTGATTATTAAGGATGTGGTTTCGGGATACTTGGAGGCACATGATAAAATAGGTCAAAGTCAGCGTCGTTTCCTCAAGAGAAAATCTTGTCTGACAAATCTGTTGGAATTCTTTGAGGAAATAACAGGCAGCACAGACAAAGGAAAGTCAGTAGGTGTTGCTTACTCAGATTTTCAGAAGGCCTTTGACAAGCTGCCGTACCTGAGGCTATTTAACAAGAGCCGAGGAAGGTTACTAACAAAAGGAGAAGATTAGGCTGACTGGCAGGAGGCAAAGAGTTGGAATAAAGGCAGCCTTTTCTGGTTGGCTGCTGGTGACTAGTGGTGTTCCACAGGGTTCGATGTTGGGATGATACAAAGGTAGGTGGAGGGGCAGGTATTCAGGAAGCAGGGAGTCTGCAGAAGGATTTTGACAGATTAGGAGAATAGCAGACTCGATCAGCCAATTATGCTCCCGTCTCTTATGGAATCTGCCTTGCCATTCCATCACTGCTGATTTATCATCACTATCCTACCTTCTCCCCATAACCTTTGACGCCCTTAGTAATCAAGAACCTATCAACCTCTGCTTTAATATACCCAATGACTTGGCCTCCACAGCCGTCTGTGGCAATGAATTCCACAAATTCACCACCTTTTAGCTAAAGAAATTCCTCTGTTCTAAAGAGACATCCATGTATTCTGAGGCTGCGGCCTCTGTCCTAGACCCTCCCACTACTGGAAACATCCTCTCCACATCCACTCTGTCTAGGCCTATGAGGATTTGATAAGTTTCAATGAGAACCCCCCCCCGCCATTCTTTCAAACTCCTTATATGTTAATGCTTTCATTACTGTGATTGTTCTTACTTTTGATAGTGAGAGTGAATTTAGCAGAGGATGTGGGGAAACTAATAGATAAGCAACATTTCATACATTAATAAATGACACTGCCTGATTGTTGGTAAAAACGGCTCACTTCCTTTCTGACCATATGGAACATTGAACTTCGGCAGCTCATCGAAGCATCTGTATGAATCATGACTACATATAGAGTTAAGTGGATTGGCATTCAGAAACCAGAGTGGGTTGAAGTTAGGTTGATGTGGAGAACTAAAGGCTGATTTATACTTCTGCGTCAACTCGATGCCGTAACCTATGCAAGTGACTTACACGCATTGTGAGCATTTATACTTCTGCGTTGGTGTGTCTGTGTCGCTCTGCAATTCGGGAATGTTGCGCATGCGCACGCACCTGCCCGTGCAAGGCATCATGGCCATTGTAGTCTTTCTCGGGGTAAACAAGTTTAAAACGAGTGTTTTTTTTCGTAAAAGTGAAATATCCTCCATAATTTCGGAGGTCTGTAAAGCTTTATGGAAAGCATTGCAGCCAGAGTTCCTTCCCTGCCCTTCAGTCGCCCAATGGGAAGCTATTGCAGTGTAGGAGGAAATGCAATGCTACCAAGCGGACCAATCACAGTTGTTACGGTCTGCGTTGCTGCGATGCGCAGTTACATTTTGGGGGAGGTGCATGTCAGGCTCTGGCGTAGGACTCCGCGTCAGCTCTGCGTAGGGTTTGCGGCGACTCAGTACTTACGACGTCGAGTTGACGCAGTAGTATAAATCAGGCTTAATAGAAACAGCATATATCTTGTGAACCAAATGCTCTGCCTCCTTGCTCTTACAGATCAATGCACGGTAAACCTATCAGAAGGGGGATTTACCACCATAAAGTACAAACTGTGAGGCAGGTGATATTAGGTGTTAATGGCAGAAAATGCAGCTTTGTACAACCTTTATTTTCTTTCCACTTCAATTCATCAGTTCATTACTGATTTGGTCTTCACTGACAATTTTTAAAAATCCCGTCCATATTATTAATTGTGGAGTGGAATTAGGAAGTCAACAGCCTCTGAGTTTTGGCTGCTCACTCGTAGCTCATAGGTTTGTGAATATTCAATAGAATCTGGTTACTTTTAAGTGTGACAGGCTGCATCAATACAACCCCCCAGATACATAACCAGCTTTGCTTACTGGGATTTCCTATCATTCAGATGTCTATAGCAGTTACAGAGATCACCATTCAAAACATAAAAGGGGATTTATTGCTGAAAGAGCACAGGGCATTCGGAGGTAAGTTTTCAGTTTGTGAGTGGACTGCAAAGGATTTTCTTAACATTTAAAACCTTCTGGTTGTCTTTAATTCCAATGAAACATAATCAGCTCAATTATCGTAAAGTGACAGAAACTAATTGAGATCTGTTACGTGATTTGAAGATTCATCACTGATGCTATCAATCTCGCACCTTTTTGGGAAAAAATTGCCCTATCAAGATATGTAAGCAGCCTGATACTAGTGCAATAATGTTCAAGCTAATAATTAAGGTTTGCTTTTTAAAACCAGAGAGCAGATAATAAAGTAAAATATTGAATTGTTAACATCAATGACTAATTAATTACTTTCCATGATCTATTAAATTAAATTCCCTGTGCCCACTTTTCTTCGGTAGACCAACAGACCAACGTAATCTCAAAAAATTACGTTTGGATTTGTTCCAGTGCCCAGTGTCGATCCAGATAATCTGTTCTTTCCTGTTGATCAGTTATTGAATGCCTTACCCTAATGATGGAGTATGCCATTTTTCAGTTCAAGTACTTTGTTCTGTCAAAGTGTCTGATGTTAAAATTCTTAATGGCCAATCACAGATCTAATTATTTTGAAAATATGTCACATGGCTTGGGTTGGTTTGTTGTGATTGACACTTTATACTTTGCTGCGGGTTTGTATTCAGCACCAAAATGCTTTCGAGGGATTAAGCTGGCCAATAAATGTGATGTGTTCTATGGTGGGCTAACACGTCAACTACACAATTACATGAGGTAAATAGGACTGAGGAAAAGTCAACACATGGAACAAAGATAATGACATGTTGCAGAGGCATGATTCACAGAAAGGGAGAATTAATATTCTCAGGAATAGGTTATTTAGGGGAAAAAAAGGAGAAAGTCGACTGAGGGAAAACACTGTTGAGCAAACACTATTAAATCTCCTGGGGTGGTTTAATGTTGTCAAGGAGGGGAAAGAAACAGAGGTATCTGGTTGGAATTCGAGGACAATAGATAAAATGTCATACTTGAACAGAAAAGAGTGGGAAGGAGATGCATGAGTAAATTTACAGGCAAATTATAGATAGTTCCAAGAACTGAATGATAGCAAAGGAGATCAACACCCTGATGCAGAGAAGTAAGAGTAACTCTTGAAGTATGAACTTGAAAATTCTCTTTATCAATGTTGAGTCTGATTCTGGGAAATGAGGAGGGGAAGTGTTTGAGAGAAACACCGTTTTGGAACAGAGATAAAATTATTACCGGATTCAGAATAACTATGGAACAGACATAAAAAATATTTAAACTGCAGGAAGACTAATGTCAGTGAATTGATTTGGTGTGTAGATTGGAATCAAGGGTTCGTGGACAACATTGTCTTTGAACAGCAGGAAGTAATTTGGGGCAGTGCAGATACATTCCTGTCAGAGAGAAGAGCAGCAAGGCTAGAGGTTCTAAAATAACAGATGATGCAGAGATTAAATATAGAATAGATAAAAATCATAAGACAGAGCAGAATTAGGCCATTTGGGCCATTAAGTCTGCTCCACCACTCTATCATCGCTCATCCCTGTCATCCCCATTCTCCTGCCTTTTCCCTGCAAACTTTGATGCCCTGATTAATCGAGAACCTCTCAGCCTCCACTTTAAACATACCCAAAGATCGGGCCTCCACACCATCTGCGGAAAGGAATTCTAGATTCATCACCCCCCCGCTAAAGAAATTCCAAATAAATGAGGCCAATAATCTTTGTATGTCTGATACAAAGAGAGGAGATTTGTCAATGGGAATGAGAGTCTAAAATAGATCTGTTGTGAACAAAAACTAGAAAATGAAAAATCTATCCTAAGCACATAATTATTGTAAAGAATGGTCGGATCGATGAGGAGAGTGACTATGCAGCATATGAAGAGTTTTCCTGGGGATGTAGGGAAGTGATTAAGCTCGCACTGGGTGCTTTGCATCAAAAGATGACGTTGATGTAACACTCTCGGCAAAATCTCACGCAAGCGATCTTGGCAGAAACACTCTCTCCAGTAACCTTTAAGCGGTGAAGCTGCCAAATTATACCAAATAACATATAAAAATACACAGCCTATATAAAGTAGAAATAATGTATGTACAGTGTAGTATCACTTACTGGAATCGAGAAGACAGTGCTGAGCACACTGATGATGGTGTGTTAGGCTGAGCTGTCGGAGGCTGGGGTGGTGCAGTGGTCCCCAACCTCCGGGCTGCCGACCGATACCAATCCGCGAAGCGTGCAGCAGTCCAGTGGTGGCTGGGACGCACCCAGCATATCTTTAAGAGAAAAGCCGAAATAAACAAGCTAATTAATTAGGTGCCGCCCGGCATGTAGATGTCGGCGCAGATCAGAGGCAGCAAAAATCTCACGCAGTTGCTTCACATTCAGTTCCTGGACGACTTCACTTTCAGTCAGTTTGCTACTGCAAACAACAACAGGAATTCTGCAGATGCTGGAAATTCAAGCAACACACATCAAAGTTGCTGGTGAACGCAGCAGTCCAGGCAGCATCTCTAGGAAGAGGTACAGTCGACGTTTCAGGCCGAGACCCTTCGTCAGGACTAACTGAAGGAAGAGTTAGTAAGAGATTGGAAAGTGGGAGGGGGAGGGGGAGATCCAAAATGATAGGAGAAGACAGGAGGGGGAGGGATGGAGCCAAGAGCTGGACAGGTGATTGGCAAAAGGGATATGAGAAGATCATGGGACAGGAGGTCCAGGGAGAAAGACAAGTGGGGGGAACCCAGAGGATGGGCAAGGGGTATATTCAGAGGCACAGAGGGAGAAAAAGGAGAGTGAGAGAAAGAATGTGTGTATAAAAATAAATAACGGATGGGGTACGAGGGGGAGGTGGGGCATTAGCGGAAGTTAGAGAAGTTGATGTTCATGCCATCAGGTTGGAGGCTACCCAGGCGGAATATAAGGTGCTGTTCCTCCAACCTGAGTGTGGCTTCATCTTTACAGTAGAGGAGGACGTGGATAGACATGTCAGAATGGGAATGGGATGTGGAATTAAAATGTGTGGCCACTGGGAGATCCTGCTTGCTCTGGCGGACAGAGCGTAGGTGTTCAGCAAAGCGGTCTCCCAGTCTGCGTCGGGTCTCGCCAATATATAGAAGGCCACATCAGGAGCACCGGAAGCAGTATATCACCCCAGCCAACTCACAGGTGAAGTGCCGCCTCACCTGGAAGGACTGTTTGGGGCCCTGAATGGTGGTAAGGGAGGAAGTGTAAGGGCATGTGTAGCACTTGTTCTGCTTACAAGAATAAGTGCCAGAAGGGAGATCAGTGGGGAGGGATGGGGGGGACGAATGGACAAGTGAGTCGCGTAGGGAGCGATCCCTGCGGAAAGCAGAGGGGGGGAGGGAAAGATGTGCTTAGTGGTGGGATCCCGTTGGAGGTGGCGGAAGTTACTGAGAATAATATGTTGGACCCGGAGGCTGGTGGGGTGGTAGGTGAGGACCAGGGGAACCCTATTCCTAGTGGGGTGGCGGGAGGATGGAGTGAGAGCAGATGTGCGTGAAATGGGGGAGATGCGTTTGAGAGTGGAGTTGATAGTGGAGGAAGGGAAGCCCCTTTCTTTAAAAAAGGAGGACATCTCCCTCGTCCTGGAATGAAAAGCCTCATCCTGAGAGCAGATACGGCAGAGACGGAGGAATTGCGAGAAGGGGATGGTATTTTTGCAAGAGACAGGGTGAGAAGAGGAATAGTCCAGATAGCCGTGAGAGTCAGTAGGCTTATAGTAGACATCAGTGGATAAGCTGTCTCCAGAGACAGAGACAGAAAGATCTAGAAAGGGGAGGGAGGTGTCGGAAATGGACCAGGTAAACTTGAGGGCAGGGTGAAAGTTGGAGGCAAAGTTAATAAAGTCAACGAGCTCAGCATGCGTGCAGGAAGCAGCGCCAATGCAGTCGTCGATGTAGTGAAGGAAAAGTGGGGGACAGATACCACAATAGGCACGGAACATAGATTGTTCCACAAAGCCAACAAAAAGGCAGGCATAGCTAGGACCCATACGGGTGCCCACAGCTACACCTTTAGTTTGGAGGAAGTGGGAGGAGCCAAAGGAGAAATTATTAAGAGTAAGGACTAATTCCGCTAGACGGAGCAAAGTGGTGGTAGAGGGGGATAAGGGGGGTGCTGTTGTAGTCTGGCGTACTGACCTCTACCTTGCCGAGGCACAGCGACAACTCGTGGATACCTCCTCTTATTTACCCCTCGATCGTGACCCCACTAAGGAGCACCAGGCCATTGTCTCCCACACCACACCAACTTTATCCGCTCAGGGGATCTCCCATCCACTGCTACCAACCTTACAGTTTCCACACCCCGCACTTCCCGTTTCTCCCTCCTACCCAAGATCCACAAACCTGCTTGTCCTGGCAGACCTATTGTCTCAGCTTGCTCCTGTCCCACCGAACTCGTTTCTGCATATCTCGACACGGTTTTATCCCCCCTTGTTCAATCCCTTCCTACCTATGTTCGTGACACTTCTCACGCTCTTAAACTTTTCGATGATTTTAAGATCCCTGGCCCCCACCGCTTTATTTTCACCATGAATGTCCAGTCCCTAAATACTTCAATCCCCCATCAGGAAGGTCTCAAAGCTCTTCGCTTCTTTTTGGATTCCAGACTCAATCAGTTCCCCTCTACCACCACTCTGCTCCGTCTAGCGGAATTAGTCCTTACTCTTAATAATTTCTCCTTTGGCTCCTCCCATTTCCTCCAAACTACAGGTGTAGCTATGGGCACCCGTATGGGTCCTAGCTATGCCTACCTTTTCATCGGCTTTGTGGAACAATCTATGTTCCGTGCCTATTCTGGTATCTGTCCCCCACTTTTCCTTCGCTACATCGACGACTGCATTGGCGCGGCTTCCTGCACGCATGCTGAGCTCGTTGACTTTATTAACTTTGCCTCCAACTTTCACCCTGCCCTCAAGTTTACCTGGTCCATTTCCGACACGGCCCTCCCTTTCTAGATCTTTCTGTCTCTGTCTCTGGAGACAGCTTATCCACTGATGTCTACTATAAGCCTACTGACCCTCATAGCTATCTGGACTATTCCTCTTCTCACCCTGTCTCTTGCAAAAATGCCATCCACTTCTCGCAATTCCTATGTCTCCGCCGCATCTGCTCTCAGGATGAGGCTTTTCATTCCAGGATGAGGGAGATGTCCTCCTTTTTTAAAGAAAGGGGCTTCCCTTCCTCCACTATCAACTCTACTCTTAAACGCATCTCCCCCATTTCACGTACATCTGCTCTCACTCCATCCTCCCGCCACCCCACTAGGAATAGGGTTCCCCTGGTCCTCACCTACCACCCCACCAGCCTCCGGGTCCAACATATTATTCTCTGTAACTTCTGCCATCTCCAACGGGATCCCACGACTAAGCACATCTTTCCCTCCCCCCGCCTCTGCATTCCGCAGGGATCGCTCCCTACGCGACTCCCTTGTCCATTCATCCCCCCCATCACTCCCCACTGATCTCCCTCCTGGCACTTATCCTTGTAAGCGGAACAAGTGCTACACATGCCCTTACACTTCCTCCCTTACCACCATTCAGGGCCCCAGACAGTCCTTCCAGGTGAGGCAACACTTCACCTGTGAGTTGGCTGGGGTGATATACTGCGTCCGGTGCTCCCGATGTGGCCTTTTATATATTGGCGAGACCCGACGCAGACTGGGAGACCGCTTTGCTGAACATCTACGCTCTGTCCGCCAGAGAAAGCAGGATCTCCCAGTGGCCACACATTTTAATTCCACATCCCATTCCCATTCTGACATGTCTATCCACGGCCTCCTCTACTGTAAAGATGAAGCCACACTCAGGTTGGATTAACAACTCCTTATATTCCGTCTGGGTAGCCTCCAACCTGATGGCATGAACATCAACTTCTCTAACTTCCGCTAATGCCCCACCTCCCCCTCATACCCCATCCGTTATTTATTTTTATACACACATTCTTTCTCTCACTCTCCTATTTCTCCCTCTGTCCCTCTGACTATACCCCTTACCCATCCTCTGGGTTCCCCCTCCCCCTTTTCCTCCTCCCTGGGCCTCCTGTCCCATGATCCTCTCATATCCCCTTTGCCAATCACCTGTCCAGCTCTTGGCTCCATCCCTCCCTCTCCTGTCTTCTCCTATCATTTTGGATCTCCCCCTCCCCCTCCCACTTTCAAATCTCTTACTAACTCTTTCTTCAGTTAGTCCTGACGAAGGGTCTCGGCCTGAAACGTCGACTGTACCTCTTCCTAGAGATGCTGCCTGGCCTGCTGTGTTCACCAGGAACTTTGATGTGTGTAGTTCACTACTGCATTCGGTTTTGATTGTTATCCTTTCTTCTTCCAATTGCATCAGCTCTTCATCCATCAGTTCTTGGTCATGGGATGTCAAAACCTCTTCAACATCATCTTCGTCAACTCACGGGCCAAACTCACTTTGTCCTTACTTCGTTCACCACGACCGAAATGTTTAATTATGTCTAATTTTTCCTAAGTGTAACACCCTTATGAGCTCTTTTAGGCTTTTCCGATACCTTTAAACTCATCTTGCTAACGGCTGCTCACAGGCACGTGCTTAAGCAATGCCGGCCAGAATGCAGTTCTGAATCGGGGGGAGGAGCGGCTGCTCAGGGCGCACGCTGCCTTTTTTCATAACAGTAAAAATACCTTCTGTTAGTGAAAACAGCGAACTAATGTCGGTCTTTTGTAACAGTGAGATTTCGTAAAGCGAATGCTCGAAAAGTGGGGGACACCTGTATAACTTTTTGGCTCTTGAAAAAAATATGAATAACTGAAAGGCTGAACTGACTTATCATACATGTGTAATGAATCTTGATCTAATTCTTTGAAGAGGGTTGATGAAGATAATACTTTGAAACCCTAATTGGAATTTGAAAAGCTATGCAACAAAATATCTCACAAAAGAGACATTTGTAAGTTTGTAGCCCAAGAGACGCATACAAAATGCTGGAGGAACTCAGCAGGCCAGGCAGCAGATATGGAAAAGAACACCGTCGACGTTTCGGGCCGAGACCCTGCTTGACTGTACTCTTTTCCACAGCTGCTGCCTGGCCTGCTGAGTTCCTCCAGCATTGTGTGTGTGTTGCTCGGATTTCCAGCATCTGCAGATTTTCTCTTGTTTGTGATTGGAGCCCAAGGGTATGACATGGATACAAAATTAGCTAATATACAGGAAGGTCTGAGGCTGTGAGAGCAGTACAGTAGACCACTGATATTTCTGATATGTACTAATCACCTGGAATAGTCTAAACTTTTAAGATGAAACAAATCTCAGAAAGCTGGCAAACAGGAGGACAACAATAGGCTTCAGGAGGTCACTGCCAGGTTTATGAAATGGGCGTGCAAATGAACGAGGAAGCAATGCCAAAGTGTGATGTGTTTATTCTGCAGGAAGAATGAAGAGAGACAATATGGACTAAATGCTACAACCTTGAAAGAGCAGAGTTGTATGCACATATATATTTGAAGCTGCTAATAGAATTTGAGAAGACTATTAAGAGGATTACTGTATATAGAATCCCTGTCTATATCAATAGTGTACCAAGGCAAAGAAATAACTTTTAGCAACTATAATAATTATTAGTAATTATAATAATTAAAACCATTATGGTGCACTGGTTTCACCCCAGCTGTTATAATTTGTTCATTATGAACCACCACATTTCAATATCAAAGCCTTGGATAATGAAGAAAAGAAATTTTGTCATGGTCTGGTCCATTGATTACTCACTTCCCTTTAGTTTCCTTTTTCCCATTTTCCACTGGGCTCCTTGATAAGGCCACCTGATCCTCATTCGAACCGGCAGCATAAAACTCTGGCTTACATCTACCTGCTGCTGGTTCGTCATCTAGTCAGTGTGGCTATGCTCGTCCCGCGGCAACTGAGAATCGTGGACTCTAAGTTGCTTCGATGCCTGTGGCTGCTTAGTGAATTCAGTTGTTTTCTTTCTTTCTTTTCAAATCTTTTTATTGTATATATAGGAAAAATAACATGAGTACATTGAAGTAACAACACTTACAATGCCTCAAAAAAAAAACATCATCTTAAAGATTGAAAACAAAATTTTGTGATAACAAAAAAAAACCTACTGAGCAAAAAAGTGAGAAAAAAAAAGAGAACTCATTAGGTGTACAACCCCGGAGCCATGTGTCATACAAAAAGCTTCTAAAAATAAACATCAAACCGCCAGCAAGAAAAGAAAATATACTAAAAAAACTCACAATTAGGTCGTGGAAAAATTGTATCAATTAACTCAAATGATAATAACAAGCAAATGAGCCCCATCTTTTCTCAAAATCAAATAAAGGTTCAAAGGTTTGACTTCTAATTTTCTCCAAACTAAGACGTAGCATCACTTGAGGGAACCATTGTGACAAAATGGGAGCTGATGTATCCTTCCACTTCAACAAAATGGCCCTCCTAGCTATCAATGTAGAAATGCAATAACATGCTGGTCAGACACAGAAATGCCATGAATATTTTGAGGAACTATTCCAAAAAGCACAGTTAATTTATTAGGTTGTAAATTAATTTTAAGTGCTTTAGAAATTGTTGAGAAAACCGACTTCCAGAACTGTTCCAATATAGAACAAGACCAAAACATATGTGTCAGTGTAGCTATCTTAGTTTTACATCTATCACAATGACTATCAACATTAGGAAAGATTTTAGAAAGTTTCTCCTTCGTCAAATGATAACGATGTACAATTTTAAATTGAATCAATGAATGGCTAGCACAAATTGAAAAAGAGTTAACCAACTTCAATATCGGCATCCACTCCTCTGTCATAAAAGTCAAATTAAGTTCCTTTTCTCAATCCTGTTTAATCTTAGATAAAGGATGCTTATCCCATTGTAATAATAAGTAATAAATTTTTCCAATAGAACCCTTAATCAAAGGATTCATACTCATAATAGTATCTAACAGGTCAGCCTCCAATATGTAAGGAAAATTACTTAAATATTTTTGTTAAAAATATCTAACGAAGGTATTGCAGAAAGTGTGAGTATGAATGAGAATATTTATCAATTAATTGTTCAAAGGACATCAATCTATCTTCTTTAAATAAATCCAAAAAAGAATTAATACCTTTATTTTTCCAAAGTAAAAAAATTGGATCACTCAAAGAAGGCTTAAAAAAGTAATTTCGGTAAATTAAACTACAAAGTTTAAATTTTTTAAGATTAAAAAAATTGCGGAACTGGAGCCAAACTTGTAAAGAATACTTAATCAGCTGTTTTCGTGTTCAGCTGAGTTGCTGACCATTTTGCTGCTACTCCGAGTTAAGATGCGAATTCTGTTGTTTTCATATTCGGCTGAGATTTGCTGGCTGATTGTTGCCACTCCGAGCTGCCAAGAATAAGGGGCCGTCTTCTGAGCCACCAAGAATAAGGGACCGTCTTCATGAGCTTCTCTGCGTTTAGATACAAATGAACTGTCATTGTTTGGTTTCTGCCATCTCGTTTCCAGCTGAGTAGGTCCAGCCGTTTGCCGCTACTCCGAGCTAGAAATTCTGTCTCTTCATTTCCAGCTGAGTGATTGCCGGCCATTTGCCACTTCATGAGCTGCTACTCTGTGTCAATATTCATATTGTCAGTCGTTAGTTGGTTTAGTCGTCTCGTTCCCAGCTGAGTAGGTCTGGCCATTTGCTGCTACTCCGAGTTGAGAATTCTGTTTCTTCGTGTCTAGCTGAGGATTGCTGGCTGTTTGCCACTCCTCCGAGCCAAGATATGAATCATCTGTCCTTGTTTGATGTTGTCGTCTCCATGTTCCAGTTCCAGGTTCCGAGTTCAGTTCCAGGTCCAGGCTCCGAGTCCAAGTCCAGTCAAGTTCCAGGCTCCGAGTCCAAGTCACGTCCAAATCCGTCTCTGTGTCAAGTCTCCATGCCTATGTCCTGCACTTGGGTTCTCCTCAGTCACTCCATGCAACAGATTTAGAAGAATATTGGTGGGGTGAAGGTCTTCAGGGCCCATGTGAAAATCGATAGAAGTGTTTGAAGTCTAAAAACGTCTTGAGAGAGTAAATAAAAAGCTACTATTTTAGGTGGCATGAAGATTGATAACCAATGGACACATACTTAAGGTGAAGACAAATTAACCACAGACAGCCCGTGCAGAGCTCTCCTTTCCCCTCAGTAATAAATATAGCACCTTGGATACTGTTGGAAGGGGGATGACCTACCAGGTGAAAGCCCCAGTGACCAGGACTCTGGACTGGGACTGCACCGTGGTTCAGAAGGGAATTGGGGGAAAGAAGACTGCAGTAGTGATAGGGGATAGGGGACAGAGTAGCGAGAGAGGGGTAGATATGAGATTCTATGGATGCAATAGAGACTCCTGGATGTTATGTTGCCTCCCAAGTGCCAGGGACAGGGATGTGTCAGATTGGGTCCATAGCGTTCTAAAGGGGGAGGTGAGCAGCCAGCAGTCTTGGTACATTCTGGCAGCAATGAGATTGGTAGGAAAAGGGAGGAGATACTGAAGAGAAAATTCAGGGAACTAGGTAGAAAACTGAAAAGCAGGACCTCCAGGGTAGCAATATCTGGATTGTTGTGGGCAGAGCTAAGGAACTGCAAGGATAAAATGCACCTGATGGAAATAATGTAGAGGTCTCCAAACAGTAGCTAGGACGTGGGCTACAAATTACAAAGGGAGAGAGAAAATGTGTGTCAAAAAGGCAATGCTATAATCATCATAGGGGATTTCAATATGCAGGTCAATTGGGAAAATTAGGTTGATGCTTGATCCCAAGAGAGAGAATTTGTAGAATTCCAGTGAGATGGCTTTCTAGAGTAGCTCACGGTTGAGTTCACTAAAAGATCAGTTATTCTGGAATGGGTATTGTGTAATAAACCAGATTTGATTAGTGAGCTTGAGGTAAAGGCACTCTTAGGAGACAGGGATCATAATATTATAGAATTCACCCTGTAAATCAAAGGGGAGAAGCTAAAGTCAGATGTATCAGTATTACAGTGGAGCAAAGTGAATTACAGAGCTATGAGAGAGAAACTGGCCAAAGTTGATTGGAAAAGCACACCTGCAGGGACGACGACAGAGCAGCAATGGCTGGAGTTTCTGGGAGCAATTTGGATGGTGCAGGATAGATACATCTGAAAGATGAAGGAGTATTCTAAAGGTAGATTGACACAAATGTGGCTGACAAAGGAAGTCAAAGCAAGAGAGAACATATAATAGAGCAAAAAATAGTGAGAAGTTAGAGGATTGGGAAACTTTTAAAAACTAACAGAAGGCAACTGAAAAGGCTGTAAGGAGGGAAAAGATCAAGTATGAAGGTAAGCTAGCCAATAATATCAAAGAGGTTTCCAAAGTTTTTGCAGATATATGAAGAGTAGGAGAGGTGAGAGTAGATAACAGACCACTGGAAAAGGACATTGGAAAGGCAGTAATAGGACACAAGGAAATGGTGGATGAACCGAATAAGTATTTTACATCAGTCTTCACTGTTGAAAACACTAGCAGTATGCTGGAAGTCCAAAAGGGTCAGGGGGCAGATGTGAGCGCAGTTGCTGTTACTAGGGAGAAGGTGTTTGGGAAGCTGAAAGTAGCTAAATCATCTGGATCAGTTGGGCTACACCCCAGGGTTCTGAAAGAGGGGCTGGGGAGATTGTGGATGCATTAGTAATGATCTTTCAAGAGTCACCATATTCTGGCATGGTTCTAGAGGACTGGAAAATTACAAATGTCACTCCACTCTTAAAGAAGGAAGGGAGGCAGAAGAGAGGAAATTATAGGCCAGTTAGCCTGACCTCAGTTGTTGGGAAGATATTGGAGTTATTTATAAGAATGAGGTTTTGGGATATTTGGAGGCATGTGGTAAAATAGGCCAAAATCAGCACATTTCTTTAATGGAAAATCATGCCTAACAAATCTGTTGGAATTCTTTGAGGAAATAATAAACTGGATAGACAAAGGAGAATTGGTGAATGTTGTGACGCACATGAGGCTGCTTAGCAAAACTGGAACCCATTGTACTACAGGGAAGATACTAGCATGGATAGGGCATTGGCTAATTGACAGGAGACAAAGAATGGAAATACAGGGAACCTTTTCTGATTGGCTGCCAGTGGTTAGCAGTGTTCCACAGGGGTCTGAGTGGGACTGCTTCTTTCTACATTGTATGTCAATGATTTAGATGACAGAATTTATGGCTTTGTGGCCAAGTTTGCAGATAATATAAAGATAGGGGGAGAGGCAGGTACTGTTGAGGAATCAGGAAGGCTGCAGAAGGACTTAGACAGATTAGGAGAATGGGCAAAGAAGTGTCAGATTGAATAGAGCTTCAAGAAGTGTATGTTCATGCACTTCGGTAGAAGGAATAAAAGCATAGACTATTTTCTAAATGGGGAGAAAATTCAAAACTCAGAGGTGCAAATGGTCTTGGGAGTCTTTGTGAGGGATTCCCTAAAGGTTAGCTTGCAGGTTGAGGAAGACGAATGCAATGTTTGCATTCATTTTGAGAGGACTAGAATATTCAAACAAGGGTGTGAGGCTGAAGCTTTATAAGGACCTAGTGAGGCCTCACTTGGAGTATTGTGAGCAACTTTGGGCCTCTTATCTAAGAAAGGATGTGCTGATGTTGGAGAAGGTTGAAAGGAATTTCACTAGAATGATTCCAGGAATGAAAGGGTTATCATATGAGGAGCATTTGATAGTTCTGTACTTACTGGAATTTAGAAGAATGAAGGGGGATTTCATTGAAACCTATCGAATGTTGAAAGGCTAGATAGAGTGGATATAGAGTGGATATGGAGAGGATGTTTCCTATTGGAAGGAAGTCTAAGACCAGAGGGCACAATCTCAAAATAGAGGGACGTCCATTTGGAATGGAGTTGAGGAGGATTTCTTTAACAAGAGGATGGTCAGTCTGTAGAGTTTGTTGTCACAGGCGGCTGTGGTGACCAGGTCATTGAGGTATTTAAGGAGGAGGTTGACAGATTCTTGATAACTGAGGGCGTGGAAGGTTGGAGGAGAAGACGGGACAATGGGGTTGAGAGGGAAATGGATCAGCCATGATCAAATGGTGAAGCAGACTCGATGTGTCGAATGGCTTAATTTTGCTCCTATGTCTTATGGTCTTATGGCAATAATGGGAGATTTCGAGCTAATATGATCAAAAGTGCTTTTCCTTGAAAGGGAGGTTAACACAGATTTATCAGGATTTTTCCCTTTTGAAAGGGAAGATCAATAGATGTGACATGGTAGTGTAGTGGTTAGCACAACACTGTACAGTTCCAGTGATCCGGGTTTAATTCCTGCCGTTGTCTGTAAGGAGTTTATATGTCCATCGCGTGACCGCACGGGCTTCCTCCAGGTGCTCTGGTTTCCACCCACAGTTGAAAGTTATACCGGTTGGTAGGCTAATTGATCATTGTAAATTGTCCCGTGGTTAGGCTAGGGTTAAATTGGTGGGATGCTATAAGGGCTGGAAGGGCCCACTCCACACTGTATCTCAATAAATAAACAAGCAAAAGGAAGAAGCTTTGCTGGGCCACGAAATTAGATCCAGCACATGAAGGTCTCCTTCTCTGCTGAATTACTTGATGATCCCCTGAAAAATGCAACATAACTACTGAGCCGGTTTCAAATTGGAATTATATGTCACCCGCTGTCCCGTTGCCCATAAGAAACATCATACAAATTACTAACTTGCTTCACTCAAGTATATATGATTTTGTTTGTGCAGGTGAGCAAGTGAAATGTGGTCGCGGGTGGTAGCTGATGCTTAAAGACCAGGGTGATGCCCTTGTCTTTCACTGCACACTGAACGATCCAGAGAGCTATTTTTGGCTCTGCTAACATAACAGTTGTTGACCCTGGTTCTGTGGCATTGTCAAGGTACACCTACTTGCATATTGATGAGTTTGCCATATATGTATCTATTTAGAATACATATTACTTTTTAAGCAACCAGAATAGACATGGACAAATTTATTTTAAGGACTGCTCATACATTTTACATATGTAGATTCTCTGGCAGTCCAATGCATAAAAACAATTACAGCTTTAATTTCTAGTGTGCATCAGGTTAGTTTTGCTCAGCTACCGAGAATTTGGGGCAATCTGATTTGCCTCAGTTTCTGACAATCCCCTTGTGCCCATGTGCAGACATAACAAGTAATCACCTCTTGTACTGCTTTGCTGCATCTGCGTCTCTCATTTCTGTAATAACGGTGGAATAATGAAAGCAGGATCAAGATGGAATGTGATAAGGGATATCTGGCCAACATGGCAAAGTTGGGCTAAAGAGCTATGATCATCAGACTGTATTAGAGTCAGAGTTACAGAGTACTAGGGCACAGAAACTGGCCCTTCGGCCCATCTAGTCTGAGCTGACCCAGTCCCATCGACTGGCACCTGGACCGTACAGTGCCATAAAGCACTACAGCTTTCTGTATTCATGATTAATAACTATGTTGAAGAAAACATTAGTGCATGGAAGAAATCTCGAAAGAATTTCTGAGGTTGATAGGTGAGTGTAAATGAATTTAAAGAAACACAGACCATTCATTCCCCAGTGTGGACTCTCACACTCTAAACCAACCTACTTTTCTTATTTGGATTCCAACTACATTACCAGTATACTGCAGAAACTGAAAGCAAAGGAATACAGTCCATTATGTCAAATTCCATTTGTTGTTCATATGTATGACCCAAGCTGCACTGTTGAGGCAGTCGCACACAAAACAAAATTAAGAATAAAGAAGATTCTCTTTTCCTGGCATGGCCAATAACATCTATAATTCCTTAATAATTACACTTTTGTCCTTGAGATGAATTAAAATTTATTTAATGTTTCCAAAGGAAAGGTGATATAAAGGTGATAAAAGACAAGAGGCAGGAGGAGAGATAGCAGTGCGCCATGCGTGTGCAGCCCTCCGGTTAAAATGATGTCGTGTCCGTTAAATAGGGGCCGTGGACAATTCTGATTTGATGGAGACAGACGTGAAAGCACAGAGGAACATCTGGAGAAATTCCTGAAATGCCCGTTCGCTGCTGTCATTACTGCGTGATCGAGAATCTTCCGGAGGGAAGGCCTCAAGATCCCCGGCTTTGCCTGCTGTTGGCGACCGAGATTGGGGTCGAATCGCTCGTTTAGAGATGGTGCTCGGTACTCAGTGTCGGAGGGCTGATTGGAGGCTTGAAGTTTTCAGACGACTCAGAGTCGGACTGTGGCCGGGCATGGCAGGCAGAGTTTTTCTTCCTTCTCCCATCTGCATGCGATATGGGACACTTGAGAGATTTTGAACTTTTTACTGTGCTCATGGACTGTTCTTCATCGGGTTGTGGTATTGTTGCACTGTTGTAACTATATGTTATAATTATGTGGTTTTGTTAGTCTTTTCAGTCTTGGTCTGTCCTGTGTTTTGTGATATCACACTGGAGGAACTATTGTATTATTTCTTAATGCATGCATTACTAAATGACAGTAAAAGAGGACTGTGTGTCTTCATAATCTAATCAAAGCTGCACTTGACCCTGCCTTCAAGGAGTCCTGATCAAGTGAGGTTGATGGCATCAGGGGGGAAAACTCTAGTGGTTGGAATCACACTTTGCACAGAAGTTGATGTTTTGGAGGTCCAGCACTCCAGCTTTGATGTAGAACTACAGGAGTTGTTCTGGACAATGTCCTGGGTCTAATGTCGATAATCGTTTCATGAATGACTCGCCTTCGATCACAAAGTCTGAACTGGGGACGTTTATTGTCCTTTTCCATTCACAACTCTTCAGAAAATGAATCAGTTCTTGTCCATGTGAAGCTGGACTAGATAATATTCAATCATGGACTGAGATCTAACAAGTGATATTCAAATTTTAAACACTAGAGATCTATGGAGTGAGAGTGCTGCAGCATGGAAACAGGCCCTTTGGCCCATCTAATCCATGCTGAGCTATTACGCTGCTTAGTCCCATTGACCTGCACCTGTCCCATAGCCCTCCATACCTCTCCCATCCATGTACTTATCCTATCTTCTCTTAAATGTTAAAATCAAACCTGCACCTACCACTTCTGCTAGCAGCTCGTTCCACACTCTCACCACCCTCTGAGTGAAGAAATCCCCTCTCATGTTCCCCTTAAACATTTCACCTTTCACCCTTACCCCTCAACTTCTGTGGAAAAAGCCGGCTTGCATTTATTCTATCTATACCCCTGATAATTTTGTATACCTCCACCAAATTTCCCTTCATTCTCCTGCGCTCCAGGGAATAAGATCCTAACCTATTCAGTCTTTCCCGACAACACAGGTCCTCACGTCTTGGCAATATTCTCTGCACTCTTTCACTTAGGTGATCAGAACTGTGTACGATACTCCAAATCAGGCCTCAACAACATCTTTAGCATTAGGTCCCAACTCCTGTTCTCAGTACTTTGATTTATGAAGGCCAATGTGTCAAAAGCTCAATTTATGACCTTACCTACCTGTGATGCCACTTTCAAGGGATTATGGATCTTTGTTCCCGGATCCCTCTGTTCTAACGCACATCTCAGTTCCCTACCATTCACTGTGTATGTTCTACTCTGGTCTGTCCTCCCAAAGGGAAACACCTCACACATGTCTGCACTAAATTCCATCCGCCTTTCCTCAGCCCATTTTTCCAGCTGGTCCAGGTCCTGCTGCGAGGATATCTCTATCTCCAGCAAAAGGTCCTTACCATTTTCCTTGGAAATTCAATGGCATCACTATCACTGCATCCATTGTTATCAACATCATTTGAGTTTACCATGACTAGCACCTGCACCAGCCATGGAAAAACTGTGTCTGCAAAGTTTTGGAGTCTGGTGCTTATTTAGAACAATTGTGGTATCAGTCAATTACAACTGCAGCTGAATAATATATTGTGCATTACACGGCAGTGTTGTCGGCCTTGAGCAGCAGTACATTTTCCAACCCACCATAAATAATGTCATTGGTGATGATGGATCAGACCTTGAAGCACGGTTATCAGTAACGAACACAAAATGTAAGAGGAACTCAGGCACCATCAATGGAGAAGAATAAGGAGCCAATGTTTTGCACTGAGACCCTTCATCTGGACTGGAAAGGAAGGGGGAAGAAGCCTGCTATTTCACTGCTGACTAGTTTCCCACGTTGATAGGCTGTTATTTATTTGAGCTTTGGGAAGAAGCTTGCAGAATACCTAAGAGTAATAAAATGGTTCCTTGCAGTTCACCCATGGACACATTCACTGGTTGGGCATTCTTCTTTCTCCTGCTAGGTTCAGGAGTAAGCATCAACTTATTCTGGCTCTTTCCTCTTCCTTTTCAGTCCTGATGAAGGGTCTTGGCTCAAAACATCAGCTCTTTATTCCTCCCCATAGATGCTGCCTGACGTGTATTACTCTGGATTTCCAGCATCTGCAGAATCTCTTGGTGTTTACATTTATCAGGAATATTATCTTTCTGCTGTTGAATAAGGAAGGACAGAGCGCTTTATATAAAAAACTTCGGAGATTACATTTTCTAGGTTATATTGGTATCACTGGATTGTCATGAGGAATTTCTGGGCATGAGAAATGTGTTGCTAAAATTATGATGAGTAATCCTCTCTCTGCCACTCTCCTTAACCTGAAGAAATTCACCCCTCCCTCCATACTGGCTTTTTAATATTTCATTCGATGACAATCTATGAAGTCCCACTGAATTGTCCTGCAGTTTGGAGCATTTAGTATCAAGTATTGGTTACCTACTGAAAAGCGTCAGTGTGCTTTTTGACAGTTTGTATTCATATGAAAGGATTTTAGAGTTAGCTGGAAAGACTATCCCCCATCTTCCTGAATTTTATTACAATCCTGATGCGGTAGAAGGTAATCAATGGATATCCATTTATCAACAATAGACAAGATACAAACCTTATCAATATGTTTCTTGTTAATTGTGGGAAAGTACTGTGACCTTTATGGGACATGAATCCTTGTGATGGCTTAAAGAAAAATAAGGTTCAGTGGATTACAAGCCAGCATGGATTCTGAGGGGCAGGTTGTGTCTAGCTAATTTTCTGGATTTGTCGTGGTAGTCGTCGAACGTTGCATTGGATCTAGCTCTTTGGGTGAAATTGACCATATGATGGTTTAACTTGCACAACTTTGTCACAGTTTTGTCACACGTCTCTTAGTTGTTTTACCAACTGTAACTTTGGAAGAGGCAGCTGCAGTGAGAAATGGTTAATTGTTTGATTACTTTCTCATCTCCAAGACAACCTCATTACGGCGGCAACTGGCACAATCACAGAGAGCACCAAGGTTGGTCTGTGAAAGTTGTGTGACTGAAACTACCTTGTTTTACGTTCACCTACTTTACATTTCCATTGCAGTCCGAGGAGACCTCATTAAGATTAGTAATTCACTTTCCCCCAAAACCAAACTTGCCAGGATTGGTTCGTATCTTCATTATCATTGTATGAGGATGGCAGAGGTGAGACTACTCAAAAAGAGTAAATTCACCTTCTTCAAAATTATTTTGTACCAGAACTGGAAAGAAAAGTGTAGAGGTAAACCAAAATCTGATAGAAACAACATGCTCATTTTAAATCAAAAGGACAACTTTCATCTACACATCATCAGCCCAATATTATGTGATATATCCCAAGGGCATGTGTAGCCAGCTACAGTAGTTCAACACTGTATTGAAATTAAGGTAGATAATGGGAGTGCATTTCAGATAATGTTAAATGACTCTTCAATAAAATGGACAGATGCTTGCTTGTCATTTAAATGGTGTTGTACCGTAAGCAGAGATTATTCATTGGATTCTAAGGTATTAAGGTCAGGGTCTAAGAGAATCACTTATTTATAATGTGACTATTCTCAAGATTTCATTCCATCTGATGGAAAACATCCTTAAGGTGGAGTATTAATAAAGATATCTGCATTTCATCATCTGCTTGTAATGAAAGGTAGTCTCCGTCAGTTATCATTAGCCTTTTCCTAGTTCCCTTCTGGACAAACTGTATTTAAAATAGCCCTTATTCACATTTCACGTGAAATATGATTTAATAGAGCAATCTGGCTTTAAATTCAAATTCTATTTTAACTGACTAATGTTGGCAATAATATATTTGCAGTTGACAGCATGAAAACCATTTGAACTTAGTGACCGGCTCGTCCAGGAATGGTTCATTAGCCCATTTCCAATGGAAGTCAGGCCTCAGGTACAAAGTGAATTTCTCAAGAAGGCATGTGTTGAAAATTAAGCTCCCATTTAATCTTCCCACATCAATACAAGGCATAAAAGTTGCAGTGACCGTGAGGAAAGTAAAATGGTAAGCTTGCATCAGAATAATGAGTAGATTCTGTTAGAGATGAGGCCTCTTGGGATTCTGTGAAGTGAAGTAAGTCTTTCCCTCATTAAATATAGTTGAGTTACATGCAGTGGTTCCCTGCAGGTTGTCATAGGACTTGTATGCACTATCACGGTGTGGTATCAAATCACACGCCAGCTTCTAATTCATTATTCTCCAGGTCAGAAGAGGTAGAGGAAATATCAGAATAGAGGGACGTCCATTTAGAACAGAGATGAGGAGAAATTTCCTGAGCTGGAGGTAGTGACTCTGTGGAATTCATTGTGTTTGGCAGTGTGGAGGCCAAGTCATCGGGTATATTTAAAGCAGCGGTTGATAAGTTCTCAATCAGTAAAGGTGTCAAAAGTTACGGGGAGAAGACGGGAGAATGTGGTTGAGGGGGTAAAAGATGGTGAAGCTCCTCTGTCTTATGGTATTATGGTACAGTACTATCATAATCTAAACAGTGGTGTGTAGAAAATCTGAGGGTCCCTTTGATCTGATGCCACTGAATGCTGTGAAATAAATTAGTCAGCCAGTATTCGGAAGTAATTGGGTGCTCTGAATTAGCAGCAAAGTGCTGAGGTTTGTGTCTTGCCACTCCGAGATGCATCAGCAAAAGGTGGGATTTGATTTACCTGTCATCTAAAGATTCACTCTTTGCTCTTGCCTGTCATTCCTGCCACTCCGGCATTTGTTATGCAGGAGCAAAGAACATCTATTTGAGATGAATATTTGGTAGTTTTCAAGGAGGCAGGCCGTGGAGGTTGCATGATTGATGTCATGACATCTGTTGGCAGGAGGGAACTTATCTCACTTCGGTGGACAATCTGTCCCAATGGAGGCTCTTCGTCCCAAAGGATAGTCCCTGTCTTCACTAAGACATTAACATTTGGAAAAGCCTGTGGAGGACCCATTACCCACTGTTTTTTGTGGCACTGTATGAAAGAAACTAGCCAATGATGTCTGATTGTCTTCACTTGCTGGGATGACCTATTGCTTTTGGAAGTCCTGGCACGTGACCCTAGCAACACAAATCTTTTCTTAGTGACCGTAGCTCCAGAGGAGCAGAGGAAGAGGTGAACGTTCACATTGCAAGGGCAACTCCAGCCGTGTGTAGGCACCATTCAGAGGCACACCAGATGTTGGTTGGGGTGGAACTCTGGGCTGATGTGACACTGCAGGACTGAGGGAATCTGGCCAAGGTGCCATCTCTCAGGATGAAATCTTAAGCCAAGACTCATGTGCCTTCCTTAGGTTCAAGATCCTATGGCACCATTTCAAGGAAGAGCCAGGGACTTTCCCTGGTGACCCTGCCAATGCCACCACGAGCTACCTGCCAACCTAGTCATCATATGGGAGCCCAAGCACGGGAGGATGAACCCTGGGCGTCCTCCCAAGCCCATGGTCAACACGCTCCTAGAAGACAGTGGCGCGGCTAATGTAGATGAACTGAACACACTGATGAGGGAGAGGGAGAAGTGGAGAGTCTGTCGTTGTGCCCGACGCCGGCCCCCTAGGCCTGAGTCGATGTAGTAGTAGTAGGAGTAGTCAAGCCAAGGTATGAATTGTCTGTCTTTGTTTGGTGTTGTTATCTCTGTGTTCCAGTTCCAGGCTCCGTGTTCCATGTCCAGGCTCTGAGTCTAAGTCATGTCCAAATCCGTCTCCGTGTCAATTCTCCACGCCTGTGTCCTGCACTTGGGTTCTCTTCAGTCGCTCCGTGTTACAGAATGTGCAGGAGACTGGATTAGGAACACCTTGGAAGTGTTGTAGACGATATGGAGAGTTTAGAGGAGCAGGAATTCAGAACTCGAAGGTGTGGAAAGCACCAATTTCAGTCAGGGAGGGAATGTGGGTTGTTGGTGTAGAACAGAGTCAGCAGTTTCATGCACAGACCCTCCCTGGGATATTCCTACAGTAATAAAGGAATATTTTCCAAAGATGCAACTGCTAGAAGTCCTGGGACTGTGTGATCAGTTCCTCTGCAATGCTTTGTGAGGGGCTATGCGTGGGCAATGTCATCAGCTTGTGGATTCCTGGTGTAGAACTTACATTGGGAACCAAAAAGTGTCTCATTACTTAAAGTATTCTGCCACATTTTCCTAGTTGCCCAGATGAGCCACTTTCAAACAGTGTCACTCAATTGAACCTCGAGGCAATGGCTTGTTTTAATGTCGAAGAGATTTTGAAGAAAGGAATGGAAAGTCTGTGTGCAGGTAACAGAGAAAGGACTCCTATCCCTGCTCAATATCCACTGTAGTTGTGGTTCATCACAACATTGTGGGCCAACTGGCCCGTTCTTGTGTTGTAATGCTCTATGTTCTATGTTTTTAATATTCATCTCTGAAAATACCAGGCTGGTGTTTGCCTCTGCCTGATGCTTCCTTCTCCCACACTGTCAATAGCTGTATAAAGACAAATGCCCAAATAGTAATATGTCCACTTGTGTGAACGTCAAAGAACCATTTTACTGATGACACCCTTCATCAGGACTAGAAAGGAAGAGGAGGTCAGGGTGAGAAGGTGGAGGGAGATGAGGAAGAAGTACAAGGTGGCAGGTGATAGGTGAGACTGGGAGAGGGAGAGGGGGTGAAATAAAGAGCTGGGAAGCTGATAGGTGAAAGAGATGATGGGCTGGAGAAGGGAGAATCTGATAGGAGAGGACAGAAGGCCACGAAAGAAAGGCAAGGGGGAAGAGAACCAGAGGGAGGTAATGGTCAGATAAGGACATAAGGTGAGAAGGAAACAGGAATGGGGAATGGTGAAGAGGAGGGGGGTAATTACCAGAAGTCTGAGAAATCGATGTTCATACCATCAGGTTGGAGGCTATCCAGACAGAATATAAAGTGTTGCTCCCCCAACCTGAGTGTGGCCTCATCATGACAGTAGAGGCCATAGCCAGAATAGGAATGGGATGTAGAATCGAAATGAGTGGCTGGCGGGAGATCCTGCTTTTTGTGATGGACGGAGCAAAGGTGCTTGATGAAGCGGTCTCCCAATCTGCATCGGGTCCCGGCGATATACAGGAGGCCACACCGGGAGCACCGGATACACTAAATGACCCCAACAGACTCACATGTGAAGCGTCGCCTCACCCTGGAAGGACTGTTTGGGGCCCTGAATAGTAGTGAGGGAGGAGGTGTAGGGGCAGGTGTGGAATTTGTTCCACTTGCAAGGATAAGTCCCAGGAGGGAGATCAGTGGGGAGGGACGAGTGGAAGTATTCTGTAAGCTTCTGTCCAAAGCTCAAATCAATAACAACCTATCAATGTGGGAAATTAATCAGCAGTGAAATAGTATATCATTCTTCCCCAATCTTAAAACTGAAGCTTGCATCCATTTTTAATTAAATGTCTCTTCCCTTTGGCATGCATTTACAGCTTTTGGCCCATAGTCAACTTCAGGAGGTTATAAACCTGCAACTGGAAACTGGAAGCATCACTCACAAAATGCTGGAGGATTTAGCAGTTCAGGCAGCATCTATGGAAATTAATAAACAACCAGCTCTTCTTCAGGACTGAAATAGAAGGGGGCAAGATGCAAGGATAGCTAGAAAGTGTTAGGTGAAGCCTAGTTGTTGGGAAAGGTAAAGGGCTGGAGAAGAAGGAATCTGATAGGAGAGGAGATTGGACCATAGGAGAAAGGAAAGGAAAAGGGGACCCAGGGGGAGGTGATAGGCAGATGAGAAGAGGTAAAAGGCCAGGGTGGGGATGTTCATGCCATCAGGTTGGAGGCTACCCAGACGGAGTTTAAGGTGTTGTTCCTCTACCCTGAGGGCATATCATTGTGGCATAAGAGGAGGTCATGGACCGACATGTTGGAATGGGAATTAAAATGTTTGGCCACCAGAAATTCTGTTTTTGGTGGATGGAGTGGAGGTGCTCGATAAGATGGTCACCTAATTTACCACGGGACTCAACAGTATAGAGCAGGCTGAATCAGGAGCACTGGGCAGAACAGACAGCCTGAGTGGATTCACAGGTGAGGTGTTGCCTCATCTGGAAGGACTGTCTGGGAACCTGAATGGAGGTGAGGAAGGAGATAAATGAGCAGTTGAGGAAGGAGATGAATGGAGGTGAGGAAGGAGATAAATGAGCAGGTGAGGAAGGAGATGAATGGAGGTGAGGAAGGAGATAAATGAGCAGGTGAGGAGGGAGTTGAATGAGCAGGCGCGAAAGGAGATGAATGGAGGTGAGGAAGGAGATGAATGGAGGTGAGGAAGGAGTTGAATGAGCAGGTGTGGAAGGAGTTGAATGGGCAGGTGTGGAAGGAGATGAATGAGCAAGTGTGGAAGGAGATGAATGGGCAGGTGAGGAAGGAGATGAATGGGCAGGTGTGGAAGGAGATGAATGAGCAGGTGAGGAAGGAGATGAATTGAGGTCAGGAAGAAGATGAATGGGCAGGCGTGGAAGGAGATGAATGGGCAGGCGTGGAAGGAGATGAATGGGCAGGTGAGGAAGGAGATGAATGAGCAGCTGAGGAAGGAGATAAATGGAGGTGAGGAAGGAAGTGATTGGGCAGGTGTGGAAGGAGATGAATGAGCAGGTGAGGAAGGAGATGAATGGGCAGGTGTGGCACTTCTTCTGCTTTCAGGACTAAGTGCCAGGAGGGAGAGTAGTGGGAAGGGACGAATGTACAAGGGAATTGTGGAGGGAGCGATCCCTGTGGAAAGCAGTGAGGTAGGAGGAGATAAAGATATGTATAGCAGTAGGATCCTTTTGGAGATGGCAGAAGTTGCAGAGGGTGATGTGTTGGATGTGGAGGCTCATGGGGTGGTAGGTAAGGACAAGAGAAATGCTGTCACTGTTAAGGCAGCAGGAAGATGAGGTGAACATGGATGTCCAGGAAATGGAGGAGATGTAGGTCAGGGCAGCATCAATGGTGGAGGTAGGGAAACCCTGTTCTTTAAAGAAGGAAGACATCTCTGATGTCCTGGAAAGGACACCTGCATCCTGGGAACAAAAGCGGTGGAGATGAAGGAACTGAGAAAAAGGAATATCATTTTTACAGGAGACATGAAATTCTCGCAAATGTCCTCTTGCTGGTAAGTGGACTATCCTGCAGCGTGATCTTCTCTTGACAAACCAGACTGCATTCTGGGAAACCTGTCTTGAGCTGCTGCCCAAGCTTACCCAAGTGTAAAACTGAAACCCTGTTAACTGTCAGCTCTGGCCGAGTGTATTCTCTCCCAGCACCATGGTCGACTTCCAACGGTCCGTTAACAGTCCAAACCAGCATTGTTCTGACTGCATAGGGTCCATCATTAACGCAGTGAATGACTTGCAACGGCTCCATTGCCTTTGGCACATTCACCCCTATCAGCAGCTCAATATCTGACTCAACTTCCGGCAAATGAATGTTCTTCAGCTGACGATCTCTCTGTCGAGGAATGTTCCCTTTGTGGACAGGCATACTTTCCTGTATTATCGATCTCAGGCAGTTCACAGTACGTTTCACTATCTAAGCCAGCCAATTCCAACCCTGAAGATGTAGTTAATCACAACCTTCTTTTGACGCATGGTGTGCAAGAGAAAGCTTGTGCTTTTTCCTGTCAAGTTAAGCTTGCTCATGAGGCTCACTGTACAGAGCACTGCTATACTTCCTTGATCTAGGAAAACATAAGCAACCACTGTTTTGTGACTCTTAGACTTCACTTGAACTGGAATTATTGGAAGTTTACAATTATGACCACAAACTCCTGCAAGGCCATTAGATACCAGGGTGTTACTCACTGATGTGTTTGATTCATTCTTGGCCTGTTTCGTATCTGCACCCTTTTCTTCAGAGTGAATATGAAGTTTGCTGGGATGCTTGCATGAAAGATTCTTCCTGCATTCCTTGCAGAAGTGTCCTGTACACAGTCACCAAAGCAGATACCATTTTCTTTTAGGAAGGCAATCTTCTCAATATGAACCCCTTTATCTAGCTGAGAGCATGAATCCAAAGTATGTTCACCCTGGCAGAACAGACAAACCCTTTCCTTCGTTCTGGTCTCAGTTTTAGCCTCACTGTAGCCATAATAGGAGCAAGGCTGCTTTCTTCAGCTTTAGAATGAATTTGTGATCCAGCTTTGTTCACACTTTTGCTTACTGCTGGTGGTGTAGTACACACGTTGGGTGTGTAAGTATCCTCACTCGTTTCTCCAAAAACTCAACAAGGTCAGTGAAAGTAGCCTCATTAGCTCACAGGCAAATCATCTCCATTTATCCCTAAGCTTATAAGGCAATTTCTTTACAACAATCTCTTTAATAATAGGCCTGTCCAGCTCTCACATATACCGGACAGCTCCCATTGCTTTAGAACAGTCTTCCAAGAAAAAGGCTGTTGCCTCGAAGAGCCCTCTCATCTTCTGATTTAGTATGTGGCCAAAAAAGGGTCTTTTCAATGCAGGCCGCAGTGATTTTCTGCCGGTTACCTAAGTGCGCCTGTAGTAAAACTTTAGCCTTCAGATATCCTTCCTCCGGGTTGGAACTCCAGTGAACTGTTTGAGAAAATAGAGACAGTCTTCATAATCATCAGTCTTGCCTTCAATGCTATTCTTGTAAGCCTCCTAAATGGATGACACTGCAATGAATCGCCATTGAAGATTTGAATTTCTCTTTTAGGCAGAGATGCAATGCATTGTATTGCAACACAGAGCTTACTATTTCTTTTTGTGTCCTTTACGGCCTCCAGCGCTGCATTTAGACCTTTATCATCTGAAATACGAGTATCATCACATTGAAAATCAATGGGTTCAGAAGAACCTTGTGCTATTGGATATGGCAGAGGTTCAGAGTGCAAGTGAACATCCTGAATTACCCGTTGGGGTTCAAACTCTTGGCTCATAGACATCTGAGGAACAAATGTATCTACACTGACACTGAGTATGTTGGACTTCCTCTGTTCCATGTTAACATAGCAACTCTCACCATAGAACGTGTTTAGCACCCACAGCACTTGAAGCCCTTAGCAATTTAACTTTGGCCATCTGTGCTGCAATTTCTTCCTGCTACCTAACCCGCTCCTTCCTTCCCAGTAGCTGCTCCTTTCCTCTTCATAGCTGTTCTTCCATCTGCTCCTCTTGCTCTTCCGGTGCATGACTGTCTTTCAATAATCATTGTCGTGTGAATAATGCAGCTAAATCAGTCTCCATTTTAACATGTGCTGAGGAGGTATCAGATACACGGGGCGCTCTGCTAACAATGGAACCTGCTGCACGCATGTTAGACGCACTGGTGTACATCATTCTGAAAATCAGCAGCTTTACACGTAGTCACAGCATGCCCTGCGGCTTTATATTTTCATCTCCTCCAGCAATCTGACCTTCAACTGTGCATGTTTGTTTCAACCATTGTTCAGCCTCTGCTGTGCCTGTATTAATAAGAATATCAATATTTGCATAGCTTTTGGTTTGTTTATCTTGCTCTGAGATAGGCATTAAAGACATCAGCACGTTGCTTAGCAACATTTTCACAAAGATCTTTGAAGTTGTCTAAATTATTTAAATGCACTCGCAAAACATCTTGCTTTTCTTGTAAAAGGCTTCTAACTATTGATATTAAATTTTTAATCTTCATAACAATTTTACAGTAGTCCTTCCAAAAATTGTCAATTCTAGTTGCCAAAGCTTTCCCAGTAAATTTAATTTCTCTTTCAGTCTTGACTTCAAGGTCACTGTGTCCAGTTTGACTCATGTTGTTTTCCAAGTGCGCAAACCTGACAAACAATGGCATTCACTTCAGAATCAGAATCAGGTTTATTACCAATGGCATGTGTTGTGAAATTTGTTAACTTAGCAGCAGCAGTTCAATGCAATACATACCAATAAATACATAAGAAGAATAAATAAATAAATTACAGTATACATATATTGAATAGATTAAAATTCATTCAAAATCAAGAATAATATTTACTAAAAAAGTGAGGTAGTGTTCAATGGGTTCAATGTCCACTTAGGAATCGGATGGGAGAGGGGAAGAAGCTGTTCCTGAATCGCTGAGTGTGTGCCTTTGACCCTCTGTACCTCCTACCTGATGGTAACAGTGAGAAAAGGGCATGCCCTTGGTGCTGGAGGTCCTTAATAATGGATGCTGTGTTTCTGAGACACTACTCCTTGAAGATGTCCTGAGTATTTTTCAGGCTAGTGCCTAAGATGGAGCCGACCAGATTTATGACCCTCTGCAGCTTCATTTGGTCCTGTGCAGTAGCTTCCCCCCACCACCCCCATACCAGACAGTGATGCTTGTCAGAATGCTCGCCACGGTACATCTATAGCAGTTTTTGTGTGTTTTTGTTGACATGACAAATCTCTTCAAACTCCTAATGAAGTATAGCTAGACGTCGACATTGAGAATAGTTCAGCATTTCAACAGAACCGTGCACTGAACTCTTAGGGAAACAGCACCCTCTCGAGCTCACAGTCAGTGATGACCATTTCAGCCGTGTTCCAAACTCACACACACAACATGAACTAACCAAATGTCGGTACTTGCCACGAGCTTCTCCAGGCTGCAGTGCTTCTAATTTTGCGGACATGCCTGAATGTAGTGGCTATTCTAACAAACCAGTGCTGCTGCTGCTGGCGACCCCCACAGATTGTTGTATTTGTATGATGCACCCTCCAATTGATCCAATAATAATGTTCCAAAGGCCGAAGAAATGTATCCAATCCTTTATTAGCAACTATCAAAACATGCAATCCTGAAGTGATGCAATTAAATGTAATTAAGCATACATTAAGCCTGACTAAGTGGTCAACAAAAGATTGGACATCAGTTGGTCCCCAGCTCCAAACTGCCCAGAACAAAGCATGAGTATGTAACTTATTCCCTTCACTTTTACCGCACCGTCACTCAAGTGACTAGTCACCATAATAAACGTAATAAATGTGCAACACAGGATACAATGCAGATAGAGAACCAATGCTAGGCTCCTACAGAAGTTTATAGGGACTGAATGTTCATGGTGAAACTGGGCGGTCAGGGCCAGGGAATTGAAAGCTACTGAGGAGATCAGAGTGTGAGAAGTGTCGTGGATAATACTTGGGAAGGGGCTGAACCAAGGGGGATAGAATGGAATTGAGGTATGAGGACACGAGTTCAGTGGGGCAGGAACCAGCAGAAAAACCATGTAAATTTAACTTCTCTTTCAGTCTTGACTCAGATAGTCAGGGAAATTGGACAAACTTTGTTACAAGTTGATATATTAAAATGTTTTTGTAGGAGGTGAACATTTGTGGGAAGTCTGATATTTACAATGGAAACACAAGAATCTGGAGCAACATACAAGATCCTGGAGGAACCCAGCAGGTCAGTGGCATCTTCTGGAGGGAAATGGACAGTCAGTACTTTGGGTTGAGTCCCCTCACTTGGACTGATGGATGGAGGTGAGACAGCCAGGGTACCACGGCGGGGGACGCTGTGGAGCAAGAGCTGGTGCATCCAGGTGACGAGGGGTGACGGGTTGATGGAGGAGGGAAGAGTGGAAGTATCAACGATGGGAGGTGATAGGTAGAAGCAACAAAGGGCCGTAGATGATGGAATCTGATCGGAAAGGAAAGTGGAGAATTGAACCAAGTAAGGGAGGTGGCATGGGTAGATAGGACTGTAGAGGGAGAGGAACCCAGTGGATGAGTGTATGAGTGACAGGCAGATGGAGTGGGTGCATAGGTGAGGGTGGAAAGATTGGGGTTCCCTCCTCCTGACCTACCCAGTCCCTCCGACACCTTCTCCAACATGCTTTCCTTTCATTCTTCTCTCCTTCACCTAATACTCTTTCTCACATCGATCCACCATCTCCGGCCAGCCCTCGCTCCACCCCGTCCCTTCATCTCTATCTTGATGAAGGGTCTCAGGCCAAAACATCAACTGTCCATTTCCATTGGCAGGTACTGCCGACCCACCAAGCTCCTCCACTACCTTGTCTGACATAAATGATATCAGATGAGGTCCCTACTCAAACGATGGCTGTGTAATATTCAGTACATCAACTGAGGCTCAGCAAAACGGTAAGTGTCAACTATGTGCACGGGTGTGCTGCCCTACATAACTCTAACCAAGTCAGGAGGACAAGTTTTCTACACCAAAGTTCAGGGTCTTAGTAATTCAATCTTAAAAGGTCACCTTTTATCCAGATTTCCATATCATTCTAAAATTGAATTCAAATTCCAAAGCTGTGGAGGTGACAGCTGAACTCTACTTTGCTGGATCTAAGACCTGGAAGTGCTGTCACTGACCACAATATAGCTTATGTGCACAGTGTGTTTGAGCTTTTTCAGATACCATGCGAAGTACCCTGATAACATATCTTATCTTTTACTTAGGGGAAAAGAACAAGTTGCTGGGGAGACTCAGTGGGTCAGGCAGCATCTGTGAAGGTAGTAGGACGGTGGAGACCCTGCATCAGTACTGAGAGCGTGGAGGGGCGATAGCTGCTATAAAGAGGTCAGAGGGAAGCAGGGTGAGGTGGGGAATGGCAGGTGATCCACCAGGATCTCTCAGCACCAACCCCTCTTTTTCCAATCACACCCTAGAAAACCATCATCCAAATTCATTCCTCCTCCTCTCCTCCCCTCCTCCCTTCCTTTCACAAGTGTGAGTCAGCTGTCTCTGATTTTCCCCCATCTTTCTTCTTAGAGCGGCTCCCTATTTCACTGGGCTTGTTACTGGTAACAAACATTGCCTTTATATGTGCATGGATACAGTCTTTCTGGAAAGTTAGGTACTGTCCCTATATGAGACCCTCTCCTGCAGGGAATCCACAAGCACTGTGCTCCACAATCCAGTATAGAGCAGGAATATTGCTGAATTACTAATCCTAACATGTTGACACATAGTCTGGAGGCAAGTACAAATTCTATCATGGCAACTTTGAAACTTCAGTTATGTATCTAAAGCATGGCCAAATTACTCTGGGGAGTTTAAAAATGCATCTGGTTCTCTTTGGAGAAGGACAGTCATTAGAAGGGAACAGACTTATGCTGGGGACCCATAGGACGTGCTGTGTGTGTGTGTGTGTGTGTGTGTGTGTGTGTGTGTACACATGCATGAGTGTCTGTGTGTATATGTGTGTGTGTGTTCATGTCTGTGTGTGTATATATCTGTGTGTGTCTGTCTGTGCGTGTTTGTGTGTGTGTATATGTCTATGCGTGTGCATGTCTGTGTGCGTGCGTGTGTGCGTCTGTGTGTATGCGCGCGTGTGTCTGTGTGCATGCGTGTGTGTGAGTGTGTGTCTGTGTGTGCGTGCATGTGTGTGCATGTCTGTGTGCGTGTGTGTGCATGTTTGTGTGTGTTTGTGTGGGTATGTGTATGTGTGTGTGTGTGTGTGTGTGTGTGTGCGCGTGCATGTGTGTGTGTGTGCATGTCTGTGTGAATGCGTATATGTGTGTCTGTGTCTATATGTGTGTGTATGAGTGTATGTGTGCATCTGTGTGTGTGTATGTGTCTGTGTGAATGTGTGTGTGTGTTCATGTTGGTGTGTGTGTATATATGTTTTTTTCATGTCTGTGCATGTCTGTGTGCGTGTATGTCTATGTGTGTATGCATGTCTGTGTGTTTGCGTGTGTGCATGCGTGTGTGTCTGTCTTTGTGTGTGTGTGTGTGCCTTTGTATGTGTATGTGTGAGTGTGTGTGTGTGTGTGTGTGTGTGTGTGTGTGTCTTTGTGTGTGCATGCGTGTGTGTCTGTCTTTGTGTGTGTGTGTGTGTGCCTTTGTATGTGTATGTGTGAGTGTGTGTGTGTGTGTGTGTGTGTGTGTGTGTGTGTCTTTGTGTGTGCATGTGTGTGTGTCTGTCTTTGTGCGTGCGTGCGTGTGAGTGTGTGAGCACGTGTGTGCGTGCGTGTGTGTGTGTGTGTGTGTGCGTGTGTGTGTGTGTATGTGTGAGTGTGTGTGTGTGTGTATGTGTGTGTGTGTGTGTGTGTGTGTGTACACGCACGTGCACTCAACAGCAACCTTGTTCACACAAGTGAAGTCAGTGAATGTTTCTTTTGCATTACCCCAGGTCTTCATTACCTCGGCCAGCTCCCGCTAGTCCCAGCCGCTCGCAGCTCCAGCTGCCCTTTGCCTCTGCATCTCATAACTACAAATCACCGTCACTTAAACCTAGAGGCCTGCTCTCTCATAAACATTACATCAGTGCTCAGGATTTATACCTTCAGTATCGTTTAATTATCGGCTGGCCATTAAGAGCTGGAGCCCTGCAGTGAATTAGTGCAAGAGTGAGTTCCTTGGATGCACGGCATTCAAAAACTCAGATTTCGTTTCACTTATTGATCACGTATACATCGAAATATAACAGTGAAATGTGTCATTCGTGTTAACAGCCAACACAATGTAAGGATGTGGCAACACTTGTAGCCCTCAAGTGTCACCACATTCACAGAGCAATACAATCAACAACAACAGTACCTGGACACGCTACAGGCTGCAGATATTGTAACCGGGAGCAAAGAAAAATAAAATGCAGGTCAGGCAGCTTCTGTGGAGGGAAATGATCTGACATCATTTTGGGTTGAGATCCTACTGCATCTTGACTGAAAACGTTGACTGTCCATCTCTCTCCAAAGACGCTGAGTTCCTCCAGCAGTTGGTTTCCTTTTTCATTACTGCTAATTCTGTGGTAACAGGTGAAACAATGCATTGACCGAAAATACATACATGCCCAAAGTTCAGAGTACACGCACGTCACCTTGCCATTCATTTCCCCCTTGTAGGCACTCACAATAGAACAAAGAAATGCCTCAGGATCAATGCAAAACTACGTACAAAAACAGGCAAGCCAATGGGCGGAAGGTGACAAGCTGTGCAAATGAGAAGTCTGTTTACATTCAATTGTGATTGAATGCTGCGCATTAGAGGAAGTTAGGATTGGTATAGGCAGTTCCCCTATGCGAACTATTTTATCATAAACCAGCATTCAGATATATAGAGCAATGTCGTTCTTGCTGAGAGGTTAGAATATGACAGCTGATGAAAGCATATTATCTTGGTTTTCAGAAACATACTAATCCGGATTTATTTGTAACAGTTATGTCAGGGAAACCATGGAATTTAATGTAATTTTTAATTTGCGAAGGATGCATCAGAGACATATTGTACTGTAGAGGCTATAGGGACTGCTCCCTCTTTCACACGTGGTCTGATAATATCATCTCCCTGATGAGGACACACACCAGGTACAGAGTGTAAGCTCACAAGGTGCTCGTTCTCACTGAAAAATGTTTACATACATCGGGCACATGAAAATGTTTACACATACAGGACACCTTCATAATCCCAACAGGCCCTTTGCAGGATTTTGAGTTTAGCCTCAAGCATAGGAAGTTAAAAAAAATACAACAACAGATAAAGCCAAGGATGGAAAGATTCTGCAGCTGTCTCCTTAGGATTAGTGATGCCACCATTTCTTGTGTTGTGATGCCTTCTTCCATTAAACTCCAATGCCTTATATTCCATAATTTGTGACAGTGGTCTTAGAGAAGTTACTTGGCAGCATTTTTCTTCGAATCAGTGTATTTCCTTTCCTCATAGTCTATCCAGGAAATTAAATCCCAGAAAGTCGGGTCCTGAACATCCTGAACTCCAGTAGGATTTTACTCGAGAAGGCCTCGTAAAACTGAAGTCAGTCATTGATCCGTTTCGATGGAATGGAATAGCTGTCTGAACATCAGAATTGGAAAGAGGACTCGGTCTTTTGACTCGTCCAGCTCGCACTGTAGTTCATCCAGATCGCGGCCTTTCATAGATATCCCTATATTTGCACACTGCAGCTTTTACCCTGTATTCCTTAGTTCCCTTAATATGCAGGAATCTATCGATCTCTGAATCATTTCAGTGGTAATAACTGAGAGATTTAGATTTCACGAAAGGAACCAGTCAAAGGATGAATACATTACAGAATTGTGTAAACTTTCCCAGTACCATCACTTTAGGGATGGACTTTCTGATGTATTAAGTGACAGGTTTGTATGTGGCATGCATAGTCTAAGCACTCAAAAGAGGCTACTCTCAGAAAGAGACTTAACCTCAAAATGGGCATTGACCATTGCAATGTTGTTAGAGACTGCAGCAAAGGATGCAGCAGAACTACAGAAAAAGAGTTTAGAATGCGAAACACATAAAATGTTGCTGAATGGAGCAAAAATCCAGAAATGTTATCGATGTGGCAGAACCTCGCATGATGCAAAAGACTGTTGGTTCAAAGAAAAAAGCTTGCAGAAAATGTCACAGACAAGGTCACATAGAGAGAGTGTACAAGGCATACAAAAAGTACAACCAAGTGAAAAGTTTCAGACACAAAACTGAGCAAATTTATAAAGTGATTGAATGTGAAACAGAATTAGACAACATAGAGTCTGACAAAAGTGAGCTGTCGTGCCTGGAACTGCATAGTATTACTGAAGCAGATTGCAATATAATATGGATCCCAATAGATGTGTCAGGTGTAAAACTGAAAATGGAGCTGGATACAGAGTTAGCTTTGTCCAGAGGCTGACTACAACAGACTGTTTTCAAAGATACCATTAGACAAGACAGCAGTGATGCTAAAGACCTACACAGGTGAAAAAGTGTCTCCCAAAGGCAAACTGAAGGTGAATGTGATGTATGGAGGCCAAACACTGCAGTTAGAGCTTTGGTATTGAAAAGTGGAGGGCCAGCACTTTTTTGGACGTGAATGGTTCAGAAGAATCCAACTAGACAGGCACTCAATTAAAGCTCTCAGAGTGACATCAACAGGCAATGGTAGCCCAAATGATAACACTAACCAGAGACTATCGCAGCTGCTTAATGCTAAGAGAAGGTATTTGAGAAGGGGATTGGTAAACTGAAAGGCATGAAGACCAGAATTGTACTGGATGAAGCAGCAACACCAAAATTCCATACAGTGTGTCCAGTGCCTGACACATTACATACTAAAGTAGATGCTGAACTACAGAGCTTGGAGTCATTTGAAATTCTCTCCAAGGTTGAGTGGAGTGATTGGGCCACGCTTGTTGACCCAGTGACCAAGAAAGGGAAGGCCGGAGCCATTCACATATGTGGAGATTATCAAGGTGAGATCAACCCGGTGCTGCATACTGTACAGTATCCCCTGGCACGATTACATAACAATTTTACATCTCTGGTAGGTGGGGAGAGGTTTTCAAAGATTGACATGTCACAAGCCTATTTGCAAATGGAGATTGAGGAGTCAAGCAGGAAGTTCCTCACAATCAACATTCACAAGAGACTGTTCCAGTGTAATTGTCTTGTCTTTGGTGTTGCATCAGTTTCAGCAATTTGGCAAGAGCAATAGACCAAGTGCTCCAAGGAACACAATGTTACTTTTATGACATCATTGTGACTGGCAAGAATGATGAAGAGCACCTCCATGCAAAGAGAGAGAAATGCGAGTTTTTCAAGAATGAAATCTTATATTGTGGACATGTCATTGACAAGCATGGCTTACATAAGTCAAAGAGAAGAATGAAGCAGTGCTACAGGCACCCAAACCGGAAAATGTGTCACAATTCGGGTCATTCTTGGGCCTTGTAAACTACTACCACCGATTTCTCCCAAATATTGCTACTGTGCTGCATCCATTGAACACACTGTTACAAACAGGGGCAAGGTGGGAGTGATCAGAAAGATGTAAAAGAGCATTCAAGGAAACAAAGAGACTAATAACATCAGATGACTGCTCACTCATTATGACCCATCCCTGCCCATCAGACTGACGTACGATGTGTCCCCTTATGGCATTGGAGCTGTTTTGTCACACATTACGAAAGACGGATCTGAATGTCCAATTGCGTTTGCTTCAAGATCACTGATGAGTGCAGAACGCAACTATGCACTGATCAACCGAGAGGCCCTTAGTTTAGTATGGGGAATAAAGAAGTTCCACCACTACCTCTATGGACAAAAGTTTACTCTAGTGACAGACTACCAGCCCCTTGAGTCCATTTTCAGTATGAGGAAGGGAATCCTACTGTTGTCTGCTACCTGGTTACAACGTTGGGCACTATTCCTAGGAGCCCTCTCTTATGACATAGAGTTCATGGGTACCAAACAACAGACAACAATGTCTTCCATTATTGGCAATTGAAGAAGAAAAGTCTTCGTACTGTCACCCAGCAGAAGTTTTCCACACCACATTGGTGGGCCAGTTTCTAGTAACAAATTCTGAAATACAAAAGGAAACGAGGAATGACCTAACATTGTCAAAGGTCTATGAAATCACCATGCAAGGATGGCCAGATCATTATAATCCTATGCTTGCAGAGTTTGCAGTGAGATGAGACCCACTGTCAGTATGTCAACGTACGCTGATGTGTGAATCTTGTGTTGTGGTTCTCTCTAACTGCACACCAGAGTGTTAGTAAATCTGCATGAAGGACACCTAGGTACAGTCAAGATGACTTAATATGGCCCGTACATACCACGCGGTGACTGTCCTGCACCTTCAAGACTTCAGTTCACACTGCAACAATGCCAGGGTACAGGTGGTTCCAAAGCTCAACTCCAAAAGGGAATTTACTGGTACTGATGGCAATGATTGTTTGAGCAAAAGTGTGACTAATAAAGTAGCTAATAGTTTTGTTTGCTGCCAGCAAGTCGTCTCTGTGGTTCACCAGTGCCGTCTTAAACCGAAGGCCTTAATCATTGGATCTACATATGTGGTGAGACTTCTGCTATCGGCGTTTCAACACCTTTCCCCCAATTATCTCAAAAGTAACCCCATAAGACAACCCAAAACAAACAACCAGCATCCCATCTCTCGGATATTGAATGGCGTCATAATTGATATCTCATTCCTCAAATTCTGCTTCTTGCAAATCAATATTGTTCTCTGAATTGTGAATAATCTAAATGTCAGAGTTTTACACTGATGAACAGGTGAAATTGAAATATTTTTATCTAAGGAGTTTTACCACATTTACCAAATTGCCAATGGTAGTAAATGATGCTATTTTGTCCATTGCGTCTATACCAGATCTTGGAGGAATCCTATCAGTCTGCTGATATTTATGCTTACTCTCATTCCCATCGACTTCCCTGATTCTCCTGTTATCCACCTCGACTAAGGATGGTTTACAGCAGCCAGAAACCCACCAGAACATTTTTGGTGTGTGTGCGGAAAACGGGACCTAGAGGAAACCCACACAGCCACAGGAAGAAAGTGCTAACTCCACACAGACAGATGGGAGGTAAGGTAGAGCCCAGATCACTAGAGCTGTGTGTGTCCGCAGCGCCTTCCCCTACCCAACTGTTTGTCAATGGCTAAAACGCAAGGTATCTCTTTATTGCTACAGCATGTTGTGTTGGTGATATTTGCATGCTTTACTGCCCAACTACACTACGTTTCTGCCACCACTTGCCAAGTTGGACAGAATTGTTTATTCCAACAGGAATTTCATAGTCATAGTCATAGTCATACTTTATTGATCCCGGGGGAAATTGATTTTCATTACAGTTGCACCATAAATAATTAAATAGTAATAAAACCATAAATAATTAAATATGCCAGGAAATAAGCCCAGGACCAGCCTATTGGCTCAGGGTGTCTGACGCTCCAAGGGGGGAGTTGTAAAGTTTGATGGCCACAGGCAGGAATGACTTCCTATGACGCTCTGTGTTGCATCTCGGTGGAATAAGTCTCTGGCTGAATGTACTCCTGTGCCCACCCAGTACATTAAGTAGTGGATGGGAGACATTGTCCAAGATGGCATGCAACTTGGACAGCATCCTCTTTTCAGACACCACCGTCAGAGAGGTTGGGTAATTGGTGTGGCCTAATGCCAATATCAGATCCATCTAGTCTCTCAAAGAATTATAGAGATGGTGTAGACTTTGAAGTTAGATCAAAGATTTTTGGATGGGAGATCACAGAGTCAAGCTGAGCAGTGGAGGAGGTAAGGCACATTGGTTAACAGACAAAGAAGATGTACGTGTTGAGATGTGAGGAGGCAAATGGGAATCTTTTAACTTAACCTTAATAAGCAAGAAAGCTTATAAAGAATAATGTATTAGCAGTGATCGTTGAATGTAGGGGTTACTAAAGGTAGGAGAGGTGTGAGAGGCCTGATATTGGGTACCAAGCAATGGAGAGGAGGCTAATTGATTCTGGGTAGACTTGTCATCTATCATACAGATGCCACGCAAAGTTCATTTGGATAATTTTTGATGCAGGTGGTCGTTTGTTCAATGATTCAATGATTGGTGGATTATGTTGAGAACAGAGCAGAGAGAAAAAAAACTAATGAAGGAAAATGTAAATTATGAAGTGGTGACATAATTCACTGTACCCAGATGGTGTACAAGATTAATGATGTGTTGTACAAAGTTAATAATAAACATACTTCTTTCAGTTCCTTTGTTCCTGTTTGCTAAAGTCTTGACCTTTTGTGTATGATCCATCTTTGTTTAAAGATACTTGTTTTTTCTTATGATAATAATTTGAATCGCATTTTACATTTTATTAGGTAGGTTTTTGCCCACCCATCACTGGAGCTGACACTGTTTTGAATATTACAGCAACCTTTCAATCCCCCTCCTCCACCCTGTTGCTCTCACTTCTGTTGTACAGTTGACACTGAATCCCCAAATGATCTCATCCCCCATAATTCTGCTCATTATTTCACACTGATGACGCACAGTAACACACACCAACCTTCTGTATCCTGTTTGCAATGCACTTAACATATAATTTTGAACCTTCTTTGGTGTTATTTTTCCTTTCTGAGGAGTTTGTGCTGCTGTCCATCATATAGTTGATGTCTAGCTCCAGGTCTTTTTCTCCTGTGGCAAGCTTTTTGGAATTTCTTGCACTGAAAAGCAAAATTTGGAGATTCTGAAAATCTGAAGTAGGAAGAGAAATTAGCTTTATTTGTCAATGTACATTGAAATATTGAAACTTAGAGTAAAATGTTTCATTTGTGCGGTCATTTGTTCACTGTTCAAAGTAAATTTGTCATCAAAGGGCATATATATCACCACATACAACCCTGAGATTCGCTTTCTTGCAGGCAATCACCGTAAATAGAAGATACACAATGGAATCTATGAAGGACGGACAAACAACCAATGTGTGAAAGGTAACAAACTGTGCAAACAAAAAAAATAAAATAAATAAATAAGCAATAAATATCAAGGCCATGGGCTGAAGAGTTCTTGAAAGTAAGTCCATAGGTTTTGGGAGCAGTTTAGTGTTGGGATGAGTGAAGTTGAGTGAAATTTTTCCCTCTAGACCAAGAGCCTGATGGTTGGGAGGTAATAACTGTTCCTGAATCTGGTCCTGAGGATCCCGTACCTCAGTGAGAAGAGAGTCTGGCCTGATTGATGGGGGTCCCTGATGACGGAGGCGGCTTTCCTGCGACAATGCGACAAGGCCTCATATGGATGTGCTCAACGTTGGAGAGAGCTTTACTGAGATGGACTGAGCTCTATCTATTACTTTCTGAGGGATTTTCCGTTCAAGGGCACAGGTGCTTCCATACCAGGCCCTGATGCAACCAGTCAATTCACTCTCCACCACGCATTTACAGATGTTTTTCAAAGTTTTAGATGACATGTTGAATCTTTACAAACTTTGAAGAATGTTGTGTTTCCTTTGTAAAGGCACTTATCTGCTGGACATAGAACAGATCCTCTGAAATGTCAACATCAAGGAAATCTAAATTCTAATTTGCTGACCTCTCCACCTCTTATCCTGTGATGAGGACCTTCAGGTTCCTCCTTCTGAAGTCAATAATAATCTCCTTGGATTGCCGACATTGAGTGCGAGGTTGTTCTTGTGGCACTACCCAGCCAGATTTTCAACCTTTCTCCTGTATGCTGGTTTGCCACCTCTCTTGATTCAGCCTGCAATAGTGGTGCCATCTGCAAACTTGAATATGGCGTTGGTGCTGTGCTCAGCCGCACAGTCATAAGTGTAAAGTGAGTAGAACAGGGGGCGTAGCACACAGCCTTGTGGTGCACCTATGCTGATTGTGATTGTTGTTGTCAATCTGAACTGAGTGGGGTCGGCAATTGTGGAAATCGAAGATCCTATTGCACAAGGAGCTTTTGAGGCCAAAGTCTTGGAGCTTGTCGATTAGTTTTGAGGGGGTGATAGTATTGAATGCCGAGCTGTAGTCCGTAAGACCATAAGACAAAGGAGCAGAAGTCAGCCATTCGGCCCATTGATGAAGAGCATTCTGCTATCCAGATGTTCCAGGACTAAGTGAGGAGCCAACGAGATGACATCTACTGTGAACCTATTGCTCCAATAGGCAAATTAAAGTGGATCCAAGTCACTTCTCAGGCAGGAGTTGGTATGTTTCATCAGCAACCTCTCAAAGCACTTCATCACCGTGGATGTAAGTGCTACTGGATGACGGTCCATTGAGGCAGATTGCCATGCTGTTCTTAGGCACCAGTATAAGTGGAGTCTGCTTGAAGCAGGTGGGTACCTCAGACTGCTGAAGCGAGAGGGTAAAGATCTCAGTGAGCACTCCAGCCGGTTGATCAGCACAGGTGTTTAGTACTCTGCCAGCTACCCCATTTGGGCCGGATGCTCTCAGCGGGTTCACCCTCCTGAAAGATGCCCTCACATTGGCCCCAGAGCCTGAAATCACAGGGTCATCAGGGGCTGTGGCAGTTCATGAAGGTTTCTCCATGATTTGATGGACAAAGTGAGCATAGAAGGCATTGAGCTCATCTGGCAGAGAGACCCTCTTGTCACCCATGTCACTTGGTTTCAATTTGTAGGAGGTGATAGTGTAGAGTAATGAAACCGGTGGAAATGTACATAATTCACAACCACTGACATTGAGTTGGGATTTCACTTTAAGAGGTGGGTCTGACATGGTGGTGTAATTATGAGAGGTTCTTTTTACCGCACTTTGTGTTCACTGTTTGGAGTACAATATATGAGTTGTTACAGTTTTTTTAAACATAAAACGCCTCATGTTTTATTTGCAAAATCCTACATTGGTGATCCTGATGCTCTGGACGATTCCAGAGCTATTGAACATGTTGGCCAATGCAGTCGCTTTGAATCCAGTGGAGTTTTACCTACATTGGTGATCCTGATGCTCTGGACGATTCCAGAGCTATTGAACATGTTGGCCAATGCAGTCGCTTTGAATCCAGTGGAGTTTTAGGAGCAAAATGCCGCCGCTTGGTTTGGAAAAGCTAAGGCCCAGTTTGCACTGCGAGAAATCTCCACCGACAACACCAAATTCTACTATGTGGTAGCGTCACTCAGTAACTCCACTGCAGGGAGAGTGTTGAATCTACTTGAACACCCACCTGAAAATAAATATTGATCGTTGAAAACTCACTTTTTACAGACTTTTGGAGTATCAGAGTCTGAATGTGCCAAGAAATGGGTCTCCTTGCCCGGTCTCGGCGATGCTAGGCTTTCAGAGCTAATAGATCATATGCCATCTCTCCTGGGAAATCACCATCCTTGTTTTATTTTTAAAGAACTCTTCATGCAGCAAATGCCTGATCAAGTTCTCATCTCCGCACACTTTTTGAGTGTTTAAGCCAACACAACCTGTGTTATTAACTCTGCTAAATGCCAGTTTGGGTTGTCAACCACTGACTTTCTCAGCCATCGTATCTCTGTGGAAGGTGCAAAACTCCTCCCATCAAAGTTAGTTGCTATTATGAATTTCCCACCTCCCCACACTACTAAGAAACTATGGGAGTTTTTAGGCATGGTGAATTTTTATCACCGTTTCGTTCCGTGAGCTGCTGAATTTATGCTCCCCCGTATAGTGGCTTTTGTCCTGGGTATGCCTCGAAACTGCAACCGGTGATGAGGCTCTGATTGGGGACTTTCAGAGCTTTGGGGAAAGTGGAGTTACCCCTTAGTCATTCATTGCTCCCAGGGCCGCTCTGACCCGGAACGGTAGCGCCTGCAAGGGTTCCTGCTCAGGATACGAGCCAAGGCCAACGGCAGATCTGCCAGGTTCAGTAACTGAACTTATGACGGAGAAGGCGGATGAGCTGTGACCTCAAATGTCAATGGCTATAGTACAGGCGGATGAACATTTGGGAAGAGAAATGGCGATTTCTTTAGTTCGCCCAACGAAATAGAACACTAATTTATTCTTGTGGAACATCCAACACTAATGGAGTAAGAATTCTTATGGATGAAAACATGGCAAAAAGTGTTTTAGGACATTGAGCAATATCAGAAAGAGTGCTCCTTGTTAGATTCACAGGACAACCATTTGATTTAGCAATTATACAGGTAAATGCACCAACAACAGATGTAACAAATGAGGATAAAGATAAATTCTGTGAAGATCTTGAACAAGCAAAGAATGGATGCAAATCTCAAGATATTGTTATTGTCATGGGAGATCTAAATGCTAAAGTAGGACAAGGTGCTGATGGAAATACCACAGGAAAATTTGGACTAGGGGAAAGAAATGAAAGAGGTGAGAAATGGGTAGAATGGTGCAAGATGAATAATCAGGTCATTATGAATGCCTACTTTAAAAACCATCCAAGATGCTTGTGGACCTGGAAAAGTCCAGCTGATAACACTAGAAATCAAATTGACTTTATTACTGTAAACCAAAGAGTTAGAAACTCAGTGACTCAATGTAAAACATATCCAGGTGCAGACTGTAATAGTGACCATAACCCAGTAGTATGTCATGTAAAAGTAAAACTTGAAAAATTAAAGAAGCAAAAATCTGAACAATCCCTTGACTACTTGAAATTAATTAAAGAAGAAAACTTAAGACAAAAATTTACAATTGAAGTAAGGAATAGATTTCAAAGTCTAGAAATGGAATCTGTTGAAGATGATAGCAATCATGTAGAAATGAAATTTAACTCTCTAAAGGATTCCTTGGTAGAATCAGCAAAGACAGTGATTCCTAAAAAAGAAAAAAGCACAAAGAATAAATGGAAGACAGATGAAATCAAAAATCTAATGGAAGAAAGGAGACGGAGGAAAGCAAATCCCATAGAATTTAAGTCCTTGGATAAAAAAGTTAAAAGCTTATGTCAAAAAGCCAAAGAAGAATGGTTAATCCAGGAATGTGAGCAAATAGAAAGAATCCCTATTACTGATCCAAAAAGATTACATCAACAAATCAAGAATATCACTGGTAAAAAGCTCCTCTGTTCTTCAGGTGGATGTTTGAAAGCAAAGGACGGTACCATTATCATGGAAAAAGATGAGATTATGAACAGATGGACTGAGTATATTCAGGAATTGTTTGAAGACGATCGAGGCGAAAAACCAGAAATTAAGAAAAACATTGAAGGTTTAAAATCTGAATTTTGTAATGCATTAAATAAGATAAAGAAAGGAAAGGCAGCAGATCCTGACGAATTAGTAATAGAAGAAATTATTGCCCTTGAAGATTATGGAATTGAAAAACTTACTGATGTAATCAATGACATTTATGAGACTGGAATAGTACCAGAAGAGATGAAAAAATCAGTATTTATCACTCTTCCGAAGAAACCTGGAGCAATAGAATGTGAGTTACATAGGACCATAAGTTTAATGAGTCATACCACCAAGATACTTCTAAGAATTTTGATGACAAGAACTAAAAGTAAGATACAAGCTGAAATAGGTAAAGAACAATGTGGTTTTGTGAAAGACAAAGGTACAAGAAACGCAATATTGATGTTAAGGATACTATCAGAATGAGCTGTTCAGGTGCAAAAAGATTTGTTTGTTTGTTTTATCAAATATACAAAAGCATTTGATAAGGTGAAGCTCAATAAGTTATGTGAAATATTACAGGAAACTCTAGATCTAGATTCGAAAGACCCCCACCTATTCAGAAATTTGTACTGGGAACAAACTGCTGCTGTAAGAATGGATGGAGAAGTGAGTCAGTTTACGAAAATCAAGAGAGGCGTTAGACAAGGGTGTGCTTTCTCCTCTGATTTGTTTAATGTGTACAGTAAAACAATATTACAAAAAATAAGAGACACCTTGGGAATCAAAGTTGGTGAAAACATCAATAATTTCAGATATGCAGATGACACTGTGTTAATTGCAAGTACGGAGGAAGAACTACAAAACTTAATTGATACAGTTGTTGAAGAAAGTGCAAAAATGGGTCTATCTATCAATTGCAAAAAGACAAAATGTATGGTGATATTCAAAAGGAAGGAGAGTCCTGTCTGCAGGCTGAAAATAAATGGGGAAGACATAAAACAATTACAGAACTTTTGCTGCTTAGGAAGCTGGGTGACATTGGATGGCAGGTGCGACATGGACATCAAAAGAAGAATAGGGATGGCAAAAGACACCTTTACGAGAATGAAGAGTATACTGACCAACACTAAACTAGGCATGACAACCCGCCTCAGAGCACTGAAATTTTATGTTTATCCAGTTATGTTATATGGCTCTGAATGTTGGACAATATCTAGTAACATGAGGAAACGAACTGAAGCAGCAGAAATGTGGTTTTTGAGGAAGATGCAAAGAATGTCATGGACAAAACGATTATCTAACGAGGATGTCATGAACAGAGTAAACACAAAAAGAGAAATAATGTATGAGATCATGAAAAGGCAAAGTAACTTCATTGGACATGTAATTAGGAAAGAGGAGTTAGAATGCATGGTAATTATGGGAAAGACTGAAGTGAAAAATGCAAGAGGAAGACAAAGACAAATGATGATGGAGACAGCAGCCAGAGAATTGGAAATGAATATCAATGAATTGATCCACTTGACCTGAAACAGGAGTGTGTGGGCCATGGCCGTCAAAGCTCAAACTGGCACGGCACCTGATGATGTTGATGATGTATAGCGGCTTAAAGGCAATACCCTTAATCAAGTGCTTGACTGGTCAGCGGGCATGACCAGGGCATTTGATGATACCAAATGAATTCTTTCCAACTCAAGCCTGCTGGTGTACCCGCTCCCCAGTGCACCCATAGCCGTTACTACTGACGCTTCAGACTATGCTATGGGTGCTGTGCATGAACAATTGGTCAGAGGTGTGTGGAAGTCGCTCGCTTTCTTCAGCCGAAAGCTCCGTCCCACTGAAAGGAAGTACAGCACGTCTGACCATGAACTTCTGGGTCTCTATGTGGCCGTCTGCAATTTTTGTTTTCTTCTAGAGCGTTGCCATCTTACAGCAATCGTTGACCACAAAACCCTTGTGTACACGATGGCTAAAATATCAGACCTTTGGTCTGCATGGCAGCAACACCACCTGGCTTACATATCCGAGTTCACAGTGGATATACAACATATCAATGGGAAAAATAATGCCGTGGATGATTGCCTCTGGCAGCCATTTGTTGAGGGGTTAAATATGCTGGCATGGCAGCCGACAAATCTACTGACTCAGAGTCCAGGCCTATTGAACAATTACAGGCCTGCAGTCAGTTGACGTTACGTTTGGAGAAGCTGCTGTTTCTCTCTCTCTCTGTGATGCCTCACCCAGTCGCTGCCCTAGCTCCATATTGTCCACAAGCTGGAGGTGGGCTGTTTTTCACTCCGTACGTTTGCCTCACACATCTGGGCTGGAAGGCCTCAAGGAAACTGGTTGCACTGAAGTTTGCTTTGCACAGCCTTTGAAAGAACATGGGCAAATGGCGTGCCAGCGGGCAAAAATTAACCGTCACGTTCAAGCACTATTGGTAGCTTTTGCGGCTCCTGAGTGACGGTTTGAGCATGCCAATGTGGACCTTGTTGGTCATCTTCCCCCTTCCCTCGCTTGCACGCACCTCCTTACCATGGTGAATCTGTGGAATTTGTTGCCACAGGTGGCAGTGGAGGCCAAGTCATTGGGTGTATTTAAGGCAGAGATTGATAGGTATCTGAGTAGCCAGGGCATCAAAGGTTATTGTGAGAAGGCGGGGGAATGGGACTAAATGGGAGAATGGATCAGCTCATGATAAAATGGCAGAGCAGACTCGATGGGCCGAATGGCCGACTTCTGCTTCTTTGTCTTACGGTCTTATGGTCATATGGTCTCATGGTGGACCGTACTACTAGGTGGCCAGATGTAGTCCCCTGGCATCAGCATCTGGGTTGCTCAGCTTGGCCCTCCCCTTTTGATATTTCCTCTGACCACGGTCCCCAATTCATATCAGACCTCTGGGGTGCGATGGCCCAGAGTCTCTTCGGTAGGCTACATCGCACCATGGCGTATCACCCGCAGTCCGGTGGCCTGTGCGAACAGTTTCACCGTTCCTTAAAGGCTTTTCTGAGGGCTTCCCTGACCGATGAGTGTTGGGATGATCGTCTCCCATGGGTCCTGCTGGGGCTCAGAACAGCTCCAAAAGAGAACCTGCAGTCGTCTGCTGCTGAGTTGGTATACGGGCAGCCATTATGAGTGCCAGGTGATTTCATTCCTGATGCCACCAGCACCTGGTTGGCCTCTCAACAGCGTTCCATCCTCCTCAGTAAACACAATTCCTTTGCACCTATTCCTACCTCCCATCATGATGTACAGCACTCTTGGGTTCCTGTTAACCTACATTCCACCTTGTTTGTTTTCGTCCACCATGATGCACACCAATATCCCCTAAGGCACCCTTATGATGGCACATTTCATGTTTTGGAACTGAAACAAAAGTTTGTTGGCTTTCTGAAGATCGTACCTAACCTCTTGTATTTAACTTGGTCACCCTGCCTGACTGCCACTGATCTTGCCTTGAGGAGATTGTGAACATCATGGTTCATCCAGGGCTTCTGGTTAGTGAAGACTCTGAATGATTTTGTGGGGACACACTCTCTGTGACTGATTTTATAAAGCCAGTGACAATTGTGGTGTATTCATTCAGATCCTCTAATGAGTCCTTGAACCCACTCAGTACCTTGGATGCCTGCTTAACATTGGCCTTAGGAGGTATGTAAACTTCAGTCAGAATCACAGTGAAAACAGTCGGTACTTAATCATCAGATGTTCCAGGTCAGGAGAACAAGAGTGCAACAAGACCACTGCATTTGAGCACTACAAAGAGTTTATCATGGAACACAGATATTCAGCTTTTGCCTTCTCCAAATCAGCAGTTCAGTCCATTCAATGTACCAAGAAGCTCTCGGGTCTTATCAACGTATCCGGTGTGTCCGGAGTGAACCATGTCTCCGTGAAACACAGAACACAGCAATTTCCTATTTCCAGCAGTACAACAATCTTGCCCTTAGGCCTTCAATCTAGTTCTGCAGCAACTCTGCATTTGCTAACAAGATGCTGGGTAGGAGATGTTTCATTCCCTGATATTTCCATCTGGCTTGGAGTTCTCCCCTCCTCCCTCTCTTCCAGCCGTGGGGATGTACCTTCATCTGCTTAAAGCTGCTGTACCTACATGATTGAGAGCTTAATCCACCAAGTCCTTCAGAAGGTTGTGAAATCGCTAGTTCGTTAAGATGGTCCAAAATACATTACTTAAAGGGAAATTACCGGCGACAGATTGTAGTGAAGTAGTTCAGAAGAAGCATATTTAGAATTTTAGTAAGCTACCTGCAACACTTTGCCATATTTCACCAGTGCCATCTTGCATAAGACGTCTTGTGATGTGCTGGCTGCAGCCCTCAAGTATCGCCATGCTTCCAGCACAAACACACACAAAATGCTGGAGGAACTCAGCAGGTCGGGCAGCATCGATGGAAATGAATGAACAGTCGATGTTTCAGACTGAGACCCTTCATCAGGACTGGAAAGGAAGGGGGTAGATGCTAGAATTAAAAAGGTGGGGCAGAGGAAGGAGGATAGCTAGAAAGTGTTAGGTGAAGCCAGGTGGGTGGGAAAGGTAAAGGGTAGGAGAGGAAGGAATCTGATAGGAGAGGAGAGGGGACGATAGGAAAGGAAAGGAGGAGGGGACCCAGTGGGAGGTGATAGGCAGGTGAGAGAGGTAAGAGGCCAGAACAGGGAATAGAAGAAGAGGGGAAAGGGAGAGAATTTTTTTACCGGAAGGAGAAATTGATATTCATGCCATCAGACAGAAAATAAGGTGTTGCTCCTCCACCTTGGCATAAGAGGAGGCCATGGCCCGACTTGTTGGAGTGGGAATTAAAATGTTTGGCCACCAGGAATTTCTGCTTTTTGCGGGTGGAGCGGAGGTGCTCAACGAAATGGTCCCCCAATCTACGATGGGTTTCACTAATGTAGAGGAGGCTGCATTGAGAGCACTGGACTCAACTGACAACCCCAACAGATTCACTGGTGAAGTGTTGCCTCACCTGGAAGGACTGTTTGGGCTCCTGATTAGAGGTGAGAGAGGAGGTCAATGGGCCGGGGTAGACCTAGGCCACTTGCAGGGATAAGTGCCAGGTGGAAATTTACTGGGGAGGGATGAATGGACAAGGGAATCATGGAGGGAGTGATCACTGCAGAAAGTGGAGAGAGGGGTGAGTTAAGGATATGTTTGGTGGTCAGAGGAAACCAGTGTGCCCAGAGGAAATCCACGCAGTCATGGAGAGAACATACAGACAATGGTGGGAATGGAATCCTGATCTTCCAGTTGCTGGCACTGTAAAGTGTAACGCTATCTGCGGCCCTTTGTAAAGATTAGAAAAGGCCATGTAGCATCTCTGGTGAGAGAAATGGAGTTAACACTTCAGGTCTCTGAGCCTTCATCAGAAGTGGAAAAGCGAGGAAACGTGTGCTTTGAGTTGCAGAGAGGGAGAGGTTTTGGACAGAATGAAGGGAATGTCAGTGACAAAACTTCGATGAAGATTGTCCAGATTTTGGGAGTCATTGAGAAGGGAAAAGAACACTTGTAAAGTGTTACCCCAGGTGGAATGCACTAAACTGAAGTACAAGTGAATTGCAGGTTTATCTGGAAGCTGAGAAGGAACGAGGTCAAAAATAGGGAAGTAGTGTACAGCATATGATGCTTACGATGTAGTCTCCTCTCCACTAGGAAAACCAAACACAGATCAGTGACTGCTTTGAGGGGTGACCTCTTTGAAACCTATCGACTATTGAATGGCCTAGAAAAAGTGAATATGAAGAAGACGTTTCTTACAGTGGAAGTGTCTAGAATCTGAGAGCACAGTCTCTGAATACAAGTATGTCCATTTATTACAGAGAAGAGGAGGAATTTCTTTAGCTAGAGAGTAGTGAATCTGTGTAATCCATTGCTGCAGGCAGTTGTGGAGGCCAAGTCCTTGGGTATCAGAAATTGATAGTTTCTTGATTCATAAAGGCATCAAAGGTTAGGGGGTGAAGGCAGAAGAATGGTGTTTAGAGAGATAATAAATCAGCCATGGTGGAATGGAAGAGCAGAGTTAATGCAATTCTAATTATGTGATATCTTAGTGTTTGACCTCTTACACTGTTCTAACAAGCCCAACATAAGCTGAAGGATCAGTTGGCAATGTTCCATCTCAGTATATTGCAGCCCCTGGGCCTCAGCAACTTCAGCTAACCAGCCTTTCCTGTTTATGTTAGAAATGGCCAGTTCTGATGTAAGATCATTCACCTGTAACATTAGCTTTGTTTTTCTCTCTCTAAGGAGGCCACCTGAGGCAGCGACTGCTTGCAGCTTTTTTTGTTACAGATTTCCAGAGACTGCTTAGTCCTGCAGGCCCCAGTCCTGGTTTGTACCTTCCCTGCCCTGTTACCTTCACTCACCTTCCTCTACATTTAAACAGATAGAGCATTGGTAAGTTACAAACACTTCCCTTTGCTTGACACCCTCTGAAAACTACCGCCATGCACAACTTGCTATTGATTGTAATTTGTTTCATTCTCTCCAACCATCCACCTTTCTTCAGCTTAAACCCCACTTGACATCTCACCCTCAGTTCCAATAAAGCATCATCAACCTGAAATGTTAACTTCGTCTTTCCTACAGAGAACTGGTCAATCTGCTGCATACCTTCTCTTGATAGCTTTCAATACGCTCACTTGCTTTGTCCTCTTTAGAATCACCTCATTCATTGACTCACCCAGTAGCACAACTTTGCTTGGATCATCCCTTACTCATTCAATAGTAGACTCAACCTTTTTAGCAATGACTTTTGTTCAGTTCCTCAGATGTTCACTTCTGCAATGTCCCAAGATCCTTGACCTGTTTCTCTTCGTTGTTACATGGTGACATCTACCTGCAGATTAGGATGTCATTTCTGCTTATTCACTATGATGCAGTCCTGGACATCTTGGACTTCTCTCCAGCTCTGAAGGGCTAAAAATATTGTTCTTTGTTACCACCCACCAACCCCAATGAATACCCCAGATACCAAGTCCATTTCATGTCTGGTTTCTGCCTTAGTTTGAGGCAGATAGTCTGGCACTATAGCGGTCACTTTGCGCACCCCCCCTCCCCCAATAGACAATAGACAATAGGTACAGGAGTAGGCCATTCAGCGCTTCGAGCCAGCACCACCATTCACTGTGATCATGGCTGATCATCCACAATCAGTACCCTTTTCCTGCCTTCTCCCCATATCCCTTCACTCCGCTATCTTTAAGAGCTCTATCTAACTCTTTTTTGAAAGAATCCAGAGAATTGGCCTCCACTGCCTTCTGAGGCAGAGCATTCCACAGAACCACAACCCTCTGTGTGAAAAAGTTTTTCCTCAACTCCGTTCTAAATTGTCTACCCCTTATTCTTAAACTGTGGCCTCTGGTTCTGGACTCCCTCAACATCGGGAACATGTTTCCTGCCTCTAGCGTGTCCAATTCCTTAATAATCTTATATGTTTCAATCAGATCCCCTCTCATCCTTCTAAATTCCAGTGTATACAACCCCAGTCGCTCCAATCTTTCAACATATGACAGTCCCACCATCCCAGGACTTAACCTCATGAACCTATGCTACACTCCCTCAATAACTAGAATGTCTTTCCTCAAATTTGGAGACCAAAACTGTACACAATATTCCAGGTGTGGTCTCACCAGGACCCTGTACAACTGCAGGACGACCTCTTTGCTCCTATACTCAATTCCCGTTGTTATGAAGGCCAGCATACCATTAGCTTTCTTCATTGCCTGCTGTACCTGCATGCTTACTTTCAGTGACTGATGAACAAGGACACCCAGATCTCATCGTACTTCCCCTTGTCCTAACTTGACACCATTCAGATAGTAATCTGCCTTCCTGTTCTTGCCACCAAAGTGGATAACCTCACATTTATCCATATTAAACTGCATCCCACCGCGCCCCCCCCCCCCCAAGTCTGCAAAGATAAACTAATCTATCACACTGCATTCATCTCAAATATCTATAGCTGTGGCTCTTGTCATGTCTTTGTCATCCCTTGATTTGATTATTCCAATATTTTTATCGCTGTCTCCCCACTCCTGTTAATTTCATTTTATTCTGGCTCATAATAAGTTCTGCTCGCCCATCATTCCTGCCTCACAGATCTAAAGTAGTTTTCTCCCCTCAATATCTCAGCACTAAAATCTCATTCAGGTCTCACCACCGCCTTGTTGTTCCCTTTCACAGTAACTACTATACCTATCCTTTATTCCGCTAATCATAACCTCTGATGCCTCCTCCCTTTTTCTTTCAAACTTACCTCTGTGGTTGTGCTTTTGGTCAACACCCCTCATCGCACAAAGTGTCTGCGTCTGTGAAGCAACTCCCATGTCTGAGTAGGTTCTGTAACCACAAGGAGTTTTTGTTGCATCCACTTCTAACTCAGGAACCTGAAAAAGAGCCAGCAGGGTGTACAATAACTTTACCCTTTAAGATCATAAGACAGTAAAATATAGAAGCTGAACTTGGCTATTCAGCCCATCTAGTCTGCTCTGCCACTCCATCATGGCTGACTTACTATCCTTCTCAACTCCATTCTCCTGCCATCTTCCTGTAACCTTTGATGCCCTGACTCACCAAGAACCTATCAACTTTAAACATACCCAATGACTTGGCCTCATAGCCTTCTATGGCAATGAATTCCACAGATTCACCAGCCTCGAGCTAAAGAAATTCTTCTCATCTCCACTCTAAGTGGACAGCCTTGTATTCTGAGGATATGCCCTCTGGCCTGAGACTTAACCAGCATTGGAAACCTTTTCTCCACATCTACACTATATAAGCCTTTCAATATTTAATAGGTTTCAATGTGAACCCCCCTCCCCATACTTCTGAGCTCCAACGAGTACAGGCCCAGAGCCATCAAACGTTCCTCATACATTAAATCTTTCATTCTCTGAATAATTCTCCTGAACTTCCTCTGTGCCCTCTCCAATGCCAACCCATCTTTGCTTGGATAAGGATCCCAAAGCTTCTTACAGTACTCCAAGCACGGTCTGACCAATGCCTGATAAAGCCCCTGCATCACATCTTTGCTCTTATAATCTAGTCCTCTCGAAATGCGTGCTAACATTGTACTTGCCTTCCTTACCACTGGCTCAACCTACAAGTTAACCTCCCAAGTCCCTACTGACTTTTGAATTTTCTCCCCGTTTAGAAAATAGTCATCCCTTTCATTTTTCCTACTGAAGTGCATGACCATACATTTCCTACACAGTGTTTCATCTGTCACTTCTTTGCCCATTCTCCCAATCTGTAAAAGTCCTTCTGCTTCCTCAACACTACCTACCCCTCCACCTATCTTTGTATCATCTGCAAACACGGCCACAAAGCCATCAATTCTGTCATCCAGATATATAACATGAAAAGAAGCGGTGCCAATACTGACCCCAGCAGAACACCTCTAGTCAATGGTACCTAACCAGTATAGGCTCCCTTTATTCCCACTCCTTGCCTCCTGCCAGTCAGCCACTCTTCTGTCCATTCTCATGTCTTTTGTGCAATACTATGGGCTCTTATCTTGTTCAGCACCTTTTCTGTTTTCTCTCCACTCAGCCATCCCTGTGGAATCTGCAGCCACGTAGAATAGGACAGGCAGGGAATGTTAGGAAAAGGAGGTGGAGTGGTAGTCTGTTTCCTTGTGTTCCCCATTTATTATAGTTCTAAGACCGTACCCCTGTGGGAGGCATGATTGTATCACACAAGGGGCAGCAGGAAGTGGGAGAAGGAGGAACTTATGTAGTTAGTCCGGCATGAAAACAGGCCCTTTGGCCCAACTTGTCCATGCCAACTGTGTTGCTCAGGGAGCTAGTCCACTCTGCCTGCACTTGGCCCAGAGTCCTCCACACCTTCCTATCCATATGGCTTTTAATCATTGTTAATGTCACCCACTCCTTCTAGCAGCTAATTCCAAATGCGCACCACTTTTCACGTGAGGGAGCTTTCCCTGATATCCCTTTTAAATCTTTCACCTCTGATCTCAAACCCATGTCTTCTTGCTTTTAGTAACCCCTCCTTGGGAAAAAGACTATGCATTGTATCTCATTGGTTGCCTTCTCAAAATGCATCACCTCACAGTCGCTGGGATTAAACTCCATTTGGCACTGCTCTGTCAAACTTTCCATCTGATCGATACCCTATTTTTCTCGCCATCCACAGCACCAGTTTTCTCATCACATCCATACAGGAAGTGTCCATTCAGACCTGCAACCCCCTCCCAGCTCCTATCACCTTGATCAAAATATATCTAAACCTAATGCTGCAAACATCTATCAACTGAGCAAATTCCAGACTAGAGCCTTGGTTATTTCCATCTTAAATAGCCAATTTCTTTTGCAAGATGATGGGTGATCTGTCATAGATATCTGTTGAGGCCAAATGAATGGGTATACTGTATTCACAGTGGAGGTGGATAGGTTCTGCCTTAGTGTGGGTGTCAAAGGTTACTGAGAGAAGGCAAGAGAACGGGGTTGAGAAGGATCTGTGGTGGCCAGTGCTATCATGTTTCCTGTTGTGTGCTGGGGCAGCAGGCTGAGGGTAGCAGACACCAACAGTATCAACAAACTCATTCGTAAGGCCAGTGATGTTGTGGGGATGGAACTGGACTCTCTGATGGTGGTGTCTGAAAAGAGGATGCTGTCCAAGTTGCATGCCATCTTGGACAATGTCTCCCATCCACTACATAATGTACTGGGTGGGCACAGGAGTACATTCAGCCAGAGAATCATTCCACTGAGATGCAACACTGAGCGTCATAGGAAGTCATTCCTGCCTGTGGCCATTAAACTTTACAACTCCTCCCTTGGAGGGTCAGACACCCTGAGCCAATAGGCTGGTCCTGGACTTATTTCCTGGCATAATTTACATATTACTATTTAATTATTTATGGTTTTATTATTATTTATGGTGCAACTGTAACGAAAACCAATTTCCCTCGGGATCAATAAAGTATGACTATGACTATGACTATAATAAATTAGCCATGATGGAATGGCAGAGCAGACTTGATGGTCGGAGTGGCCTAATTCTGCTCCTATGTCTTATGGTCTTATGCCAATAGCATAGAGTAAGAGATAACAAAATATAGTAAGCAATGCTAAGTCATCAACTAGATTTCATCTCGAGTACTGAATCCATGTGTGTTCATCTATTGGTGAGAGTCTTACAGCTTTGGAGAGTTGTGAGAATTATTGGAAGGGAGCTGTGGTAAGATGTAATGACTGGAAAAGGTGAGGTTACTCTTTTTATCTGAGGGAAGGTTAAGGGGAGATTCTGTAAGAGGTGTTAAAATTCATGATGAGTCAATGGAGTAAATAAAAGACATTTTCCAATGTCAAAAATATTGTAACAAGGTTAAACAGATGTTATGGTAATGAGTAGAAGAAGCAGATGAAATTTATTTGTACAGAAATAAGGAAAAGGTGATGTAGGAAAATGTGAAATTATTCTTTTGTGGCAGGAAGTGTAAGAAAGGACATCGAAATGATGAGAGGGCAATGTAGTTGTGAAAGCTGGCAATGTTTTTGGCGCATTGCTTGGGAAACTTTATGCAGGTTACACTTTGGTTATATCGGTATCGGTGAGATCGGGAGCTGGAGGACTGTGTATATCACTGAGTTTCCTATTAAAGAAACACGTTAATGAAATTAGAGTTATAGAGTACTGAGCACAGAAACAGGCCCTACAACCCATCCAGTCCATGCCCACCTGCTCGTCTGCCTAGACCCAGGTCATTTCCCTCCGAACCCCTCTTATCCCTGACCTATCCTTTCTGACGAACAATATGACAGTTGAGTAAAGGCACAGAACTAAAATGCTTTGATACCATTGTATCAGACTCACCCACTTCCTCTGGCAGCTCATTCTGTATACTCACCCCCTTCTGCATGGAAACAATTGTCCCTCTGGTCCCCTTTTAAACCTCTCAGGTCAATAAGTGTCTTGTGGTCATTTTGTTTAGAGACACCGGAATCCCGTAACAGGGATGACTGCATTTAAGTTACTGACTGTTCACTTGATTTGGTACGTGTCTGCTTCGGCTGCTGGTGCTTTGAGAAGTCAGCTGCAATATATATTCTTGACAATAAACTCAGTTAATATGCTGAAATAATGCAGCTGGCTAAAGCTTATCTCAGGAACCTAAGTATTTCCCAGTTGCACATTTTGCCAAAGAAGTCTTGTTAACTCTTGAGTTATAAACTCAAATACAGTTGTGGCATTAACCCTGATTAGTCATGCAACTCCTTTACTTCCATCTCTATCTCTTCTAAAAACATCAAAATCCCCTGGAACATTAAGCATCCAGTCCTGAACCTCTCTCAACACACATCAAAGTTGCCGGTGAACGCAGCAGGCCAGGCAGCATCTCTAGGAAGAGGAACAGTCGACGTTTCAGGCCGAGACCCTTCGTCAGGACTAACTGAAGGAAGAGCTAGTAAGAGATTTGAAAGTGGGAGGGAGAGGGGGAGATCCAAAATGATAGGAGAAGACAGGAGAGGGAGGGATGGAGCCAAGAGCTGGACAGGTGATTGGCAAAAGGGATATGAGAGGATCATGGGACAGGAGGCCCAGGGAGAAGGAAAAGGGGGAGGGGGGGAAACCCAGAGGATGGGCAAGGGGTATAGTGAAAGGGAGAGAGGGAGAAAAAGGAGAGTGAGAGAAAGAATGTGTGTATATAAATAAATAAATACGAGGGGGAGGTGAGACATTAGCGGAAGTTAGAGAAGTTGATGTTCATGCCATCAGGTTGGAGGCTACCCAGACAGAATATAAGGTGTTGTTCCTCCAACCTGAGTGTGGCTTCATCTTTACAGTAGAGGAGGCCGTGGATAGACATGTCAGAATGGGAATGGGATGTGGAATTAAAATGTGTGGCCACTGGGAGATCCTGCTTTCTCTGGCGGACAGAGCGTAGGTGTTCAGCAAAATGATCTCCCAGTCTGCGTCGGGTCTCGCCAATATATAGAAGGCCACATTGGGAGCACCGGACGCAGTATATCACCCCAGTCGACTCACAGGTGAAGTGTCGCCTCACCTGGAAGGACTGTCTGGGGCCCTGAATGGTGGTAAGGGAGGAAGTAAGGGCATGTGTAGCACTTGTTCCGCTTACAAGGATGAGTGCCAGGAGGGAGATCAGTGGGGAGGGATGGGGGTATGAATGGACAAGGGAGTCGCGTAGGGAGCGATCCCTGCGGAAAGCGGGGGGGGGAGGGAAAGATGTGCTTAGTGGTGGGATCCCGTTGGAGGTGGCGGAAGTTACGGAGAATAATATGTTGGACCCGGAGGGCGGAAGTTACGGGGGAAGTTTCCCTTTCTGATATGTCTATCCACGGCCTCCTCTACTGTAAAGATGAAGCCACACTCAGGTTGGAGGAACAACACCTTATATTCCGCCTGGGTAGCCTCCAGCCTGATGGCATGAACATTGACTTCTCTAACTTCCGCTAATGCCCCACCTCCCCCTCGTACCCCATCAGTTATTTATTTTTATACACACATTCTTTCTCTCACTCTCCTTTTTCTCCCTCTCTCCCTTTCACTATACCCCTTGCCCATCCTCTGGGTTTCCTCCCCCTTTTCCTTCTCCCTGGGACTCCTGTCCCATGATCCTCTCATATCCCCTTTGCCTATCACCTGTCCAGCTCTTGGCTCCATCCCTCCCCCTCCTGTCTTCTCCTATCATTTTGGATCTCCCCCTCCCCCTCCAACTTTCTAATCTCTTACTAACTCTTCCTTCAGTTAGTCCTGACGAAGGGTCTCGGCCTGAAATGTCGACTGCACCTCTTCCTAGAGATGCTGCCTGGCCTGCTGCGTTCACCAGCAACTTTGATGTGTTTTGCTTGAATTTCCAGCATCTGCAGAATTCTTCGTGTTTGCGCTGAACCCCTCTCAACCAAGTTTCTGTAATGGCCACGACATCATAGTTTCATGCCTTCAAAGTTCGAAATAAATTTACCATCAAAGTACGCATATGTCACCTTGCAACACTCGGATTCATTTTCTTGCAGGCATTCACAGTAGAACAAAGACATACAATAGAATCAGAGAGTGGTGGCTGTGTGGAACGAGCTTCCAGCAGAAGTGGTTGAGGCAGGTTTGATGTTGTCATTTAAAGTTAAATTGGGTAGATATATGGACAGGAAAGGAATGGAGGGTTATGGGCTGAGTGCAGGTCGGTGGGACTAGGTGAGAGTAAGAGTTCGGCATGGACTAGAAGGGCCGGGATGGCCTGTTTCCGTGCTGTAATTGTTATATAATCAATGAAAACTACACACAAAGGCTGATAAGCAACCAGTGGGCAAAAGAATACAAACTGTGCAAATACAATAAGTACACAGACAAGGAAACAATTACCAAAATAAACGAATAATGAATGAATTAATTCTGAGAACACTACTTGTAGAGTTCCTGAGAGTGAGTCCATAGGTTGTGCTCAGTGATCGGTCCAGAGTTGAGGTGAGTGAAGTTATTCATGCTGGCGCAGGGGCCTGATGGTTGGTTCCTGAGCCTGGTTGTGCGGAACCCAAGGCTCCTGTACCTCCTTCCCGATGGCAGCAGCGAGAAGGGAGCACGGCCTGGATGGTGGATGGCAGTGCTCCTTGTAGATGTGCTTAGTGGTGGGGGAAGGAGCCATTCCTGTGATGGATTGGGCTGCACCTATCATTTTTGTAGCATTTTCTGACCTTGGGCCTTGCTGTTTCCATACCAGGCTCTGATACAACCGGTCAGGATATGCTCTACTGTGCCTCTATAGAAGTTTGTCAGAGGTTTAGATGACATGCTGAATCTGCGCAAATTTCTCAGAACGTTAAGGTGCTGCCATGGCTTCCTTGAAATGGCACTTACACGCTGGTCCCAGGACTGATCCCTGATGTGATAACGCCAAGAAACTTAAAGTTACTGACTCTGTCCATCTTCGATCCTCTACTGAGGACTGGCTTATGGACCCATGACTTCTTCTTCCTGTGGTCAATAAATCAGCTGTTTGGTTTTGCTGACATTGAGCTAGAGGTTGCATTGGTTTTCAGTCTCCCCCCCATATGCCGATTCATCGCCACCTTTAATTTGGCCAACAACAGTGGTGCTGTCAGCAAACTTACCAGGCATGGTGTTGGAGCTGTGCTTAGCCTCACAGTCATAAGTAAACAGCTGGTAGAGCAGGCGGCTAAGCACACGGCCTTGTGGTGCAGCTGTTCTGATGGTGATTGTGGAGGAGATGTTGTTGCCAATCTGAACAGAATAGGGTCTGCAAGTGCAAATGAGTGTCTTTGCTCTAAGTTCATCACTCTTACCCTAGCATTAAAATAAACACTTCAAACGGCCTGTCCCATTGTGTACCTCGCTGTACTCCTGCCTGGCTCCCTTTTCAGACTTGCTGGTCAATGCATCTGCTTTCCTCTCAGCCCCTCTACTTTCTGACCTGGTGCTTTGGTCCCTATGCACCTAGTGGGAAATTAGTTTAAACCATCCCAGGTACCACCAGCAATCCTCTCAGCCAGGATATTGTCTTCCCTCCATTTCAGATGCAACCCATCCCTCATGTACAGGTCGCCTCTACACCGGGAGAGGTTCCAGCAATCCAAGAACCTAAAACCTTGTCCCTGCATCAGCCTGGCATTCATCTGTCTACCTTTCCATTCCCATCTTCACTAGCACCTAAAGTTATGAGTAACCTAAAGTTACTCAAAATCCTACCAGAAGTTGGAAACCAATCTAAAACCGTTAGAAAGACTTATTTTGCTGCACTGATTCATGCCCACAATTAGCTCACAGCCACAAAACTTCAACAACTTTTCCATTCTCTCCAGAATTCAATGTTCAGCTATCAAGATAACAGAGCTGTAAGTTTTTTCTTACTTGATTCCTTTTTCTCTCTATTCCAGAATAGTTTTATAATTTTCCATCTCTTCGAGTCATTTCTTATATTTCTTTTGATCTACTTGCAATCTTACTTTGCTCTTCTCCAGTGCATGGACTGGATAATTCACCAATTTTGGAACAGAAATTTACCGAATTTGTACCTTGAAAGGGTGCTTTTTGCCAGATCCTAGAATCAAATATGTCAGAGTAACTGGAGAATAGAGTGGACGGGGAATGGTTGTAGAGTGTTGGTGTGTACATGTTGGGGGCCATGCCCAGGAGGTCCAAAGCCTTGTGCCTAAATGAGTTTCCAGTTAAAGAGATATTTGGAGGCAACTGGAACATTAATAACTGTATGCAAATTTTAAATGTGTTCGTTAATTTTATCTGAAGGTTGACGCCCGCCCATTCAGTGAAATGCTCAGGAGTTTGAGACTTGTAATAGTGCAGAGCCACCTACTGGCTTGAGCATGGCACTGTTGTCAATGGGATGAAAATCAAACAGTTGAGGTGTTAAGAAACTCTATTCCAAAGTCACCTGCAGGTATCTCAGGGTGTTTAATGTAAGGGTTTGTGAACCGAGTTTATACAGACGTTTCCAAAAAGAAATACCAAGAAGATGGTGCCAGCAAGCAATGTGACCAAAGGCGACATCCTTCAGACAGTTCACGAAACTACTTCTTTTATTTCCTTTACTTCTTTCAAAACTGATTCAGCTGCTATAGAAACCTGTGATTTACATTTTGATGGTGTGTTTTCGGGCTGATTGAGTAATCTGGACCTTTGCTGTCTCTGAGGGAGTTTGGTGCAGTTTCGAGCAGACTGTGTGACCTGGAGGGCAAGGAGCCTGGAGATCGCAAGCCCATGATCGGCTCTATGTCGATCTCGCTAATTAAAGCGTTGATTTAGATTGAAATCAATGAGGGCGAGAGCGGAAGGTGAGCGAGTGTTCAGTGCCATCTGCCTGCATTTGACCGCTCTCTCTTTCGCTGTTGCTGGAGGAAGGGGCCTGCGTTTGACCAGTCTCTCCCACCCTCTCTGCTGCCGGGGGATGGTCTTGGGCAAGGTTTAATTGACACCGTTTGTGGAATGGACTTTGTAGTTCATGTGATGATGTTTCTGGTTGCTCCTTTTTTTAGATTGCTGTTTTGATCGGGGCCAACTGGCTCTACAGCCTGCAGTCAACAAACAGCACAGCGCTGAACTGAACTACTCTGAATATTCCTAAATTGTTTCAATGTCCTTGTGGTTTGATGTTTTATATTCTGTCTTTTTTTGCCATTGGAATGATTTATTCTTTTTTTTGCAGGTTTGATGTTTGATGTTTTTTTGGAACAGGTTCCATGGTGTTTCTTTGTTTTATGGCTGTCTGTGGGAAGACAAATCTCAAGGTTGTCCACTACATTCAAACTTTAATAAGAAATGTAGTGTGAATCTTTGATTTCTACGTATAGGAACTTCAGTAATTGGGGGACACTCCTGGGCCTTTAAAACTTGGCACAGATACAGCTTCCATGTCAGGTGTGCACAATGCTTCCTCCTTTTATGATGGGGATTAATTCCTTAAACAAAATTTTTGTAAATTGAAACTGAAGGCTGAAATGCATACTGGGCACTTCCATATAGTGTACAGAGCGTTGTTTTATTCATAGAGAAAAAAATTACCATTGCAAGTCAAAGATGGATGGCTAAAGAATCAATGATATTGTAGAGAAAGTATTTGAAATGAATATTTGTAAATGGGTGATTTCTGTATGTGTAGCGTTTGGCTTGCTTGCTTTGTGACTGAGACGTAGGTGCTCCCATGTGTCTCCTACTTCTTGGCCACCATAGACACAGCTGACTTCCCCATCCTCCTCCATTATCCACCAGTAGGCGGGAAGTTACAATTTGGGTCACAGCCAGAGTATTAGGTACGGTTCATATTGTCGCAGATTTGGTAGGACATGATTACAGCGGAGAAGATTTCACCAGTATGGTGGCACAGGGTTCTGCAGATAGCGGAAGCAGGAGTGACACATGCACAAAGCACCCGAGGAACCCAGCAGGTTTCTGGCTGAGACCCCTCGTCTGGACTGCCTGGGATGGAGTGTTTTAAACATGAGGAGAGACTGCCGAGGCTAGGTTTGGAGGAAAAGAGGCAGAGTGGGGAACCAGATGGAGGTACATAAAATTATAGGAGTATAGAGACTGAGAATCATGGAATGTGGTTTTAATTAGGAAAGTCAAGCTGGTGTAAGAGATTAGTTACAATTTGTTTGATGCACGAGAGGCAGAGTGGTCTGCTCCTGTTTCTTTTTATGACATTCTTATGTTTATAACCGTGTTGTTATATTTAACCCTCAAGTGAGATTTGCACCACCAAGTCTGATTAAATCCATCTGGCCCTCCCTCACTTCATCTCCTGTTGAAATCTGCAACTGTAACTTTCCTGTCCTGGGTTTCAAATATGCAACAATTTTCTGGCTGGCCTCACGTTTTTCATCCTCTATAAACCTGAGGTTATTCAAACTCTGCAGAGCATGCCTTAACTCCCCAGACCCTTCTTCTAAAGCAGACCCTGGCAGCTGAAACAACTTGGTTCTGCTCTCCTCTGCTGTGGACTCTGCAGAATTCTGTGCAGGATCTGCAGACTCTGTCATGGTGGGGCGATGGGGATGAGAGTTGTAATGTGGCAGGTAACTGATAGTTTGGGATGGTGTGCACCCCTTCAGCAGGGTGATTATATACACAAAGGAAGAAACAGTCCAAAAAACTTTACATTCATGATCTGTCCATTCAGTAGTGTGAGCTTTAAAAAGTCACATAGCACCATTGCCATCATGTGGTCCCGAGGCAATAACCCTTTGATTGTCCGAGGGGCTTCCACACCCAGCTCCGGGTCTCCGTGTGCAGTAGTGTTAGGAGCCAACACTGTGGCCCTTCCCCACAGAGTCTTGGCACTGTTTGCACTGAGCTCCAGTGCATCTCCCAATGTGTACACCTGCCGCCTGAACTGTGCCAGTCGGCACCACTCCCTTACACACATCTCACTGTGCTGCAAGATTAACAAGGTTTCAGGCAGACTGAAGGGTGTCCCTCACCGAGTTGATAACCTTTCAGCAACACTTGATGCCTGTCTCGGTGTGTGTCCCCAGGAACAGTCCACCAATCATCTGTTAGGCGGGTGCTGGGGATGAACAGACCCTTACACTGACCTTCAGGGACCATCAAGTAATCTGATGTTTGCCACTTGCCTCCACCTGCTTCTGTCCTGCAGGACCGACGAGTGCCTTCTTAAACTAATGATGAAACAAATTTTAGCCCTTTCTTAAAGGTCAGTTTTGGCATGAACACCCCTGCAGGTCATGGACCAAATACGTGCAGAAGAACTTTAAGCGAGTGACATCAAATATGAATTAGATACCAGTTGATATTGCTGTTGTGCTGGGAGAGGCAGAGGGGGAGGGAGAGGGGGAAGCAGAGGGGGAGGGAGAGAGGGAAGGAGGGGGGGGAAGGAGAGGGGGAGGAAAAGGGCAAGGGAGAGAAGGAGGAGGACAGTTGGTGGGACCAAACCAGGGAGAAGGTGGGGGAGAGTAAACGATGTAAGAAGCTGGGAAGTGATAGGTGGAAAGGTACAGTGGCTTGTAGAAGTTTGGGCGCCCCGGTCAAAATTTCTGTTACTGTGAATAGCTAAGCGAGTAAAAGATGAACTGATTTTCAAAAGGCATAAAGTTAAAGATGACACATTTCTTTAATATTTTAAGCAAGAAAACTTTTTTATTTCCATCTTTTGCAGCTTCAAAATAACAAAAAAGGAAAAGGGCCTGAAGCAAAAGTTTGGGCACCCTGCATGGCAGTACTTAGTAACACCCCCTTTGGCAAGTATCACAGCTTGTAAATGCTTTTTGTAGCCAGCTAAGAGACTTTCAATTCTTGTTTGGGGGATTTTTGCCCATTCTTCCTTGCAAAAGGCTTCTAGTTCTGTGAGATTCTTGGGCTGTCTTGCATGCACTGCTCTTTTGAGGTCTATCCACAGATTTTCGATGATGTTTAGGTCGGGGGACTGTGAGGGCCATGGCAAAACCTTCAGCTTGCGCCTCTTGAGGTAGTCCATTGTGGATTTTGAGGTGCGTTTAGAATCATTATCCTGTTGTAGAAGCCATCCTCTTTTCATCTTCAGCTTTTTTACAGATGGTGTGATGTTTGCTTCTGGAGTTTTCTGGTATTTAATTGAATTCATTCTTCCCCCTACCAGTAAATGTTCCTTGTGCCACTGGCTGCAACACAAGCCCAAAGCATGATCGATCCACCCCCGTGTTTAACAGTTGGAGAGGGGTTCTTTTCATGAAATTCTGCACCCTTTTTTCTCCAAACGTACCTTTGTTCATTGCGGCCAAAAAGTTCTATTCAAAAGGTTCAAAGGAACATCTAAACAAGCCTGATGCATTTTGGAAACAAGTCCTGTGGACTGTTGAAGTTAAAATAGAATGGCAGAATATAGCATTAATGGTATCTCAAAGCTGCTACATAGGTTGTCTCTGTGGTTAAGAAAGCATATGGTGCATTGGCCTTCATCAATCATGGAATTGAGTTTAAGAGCCGAGAGGTAATGTTGCAGCTATATAGGACCCTGGTCAGACCCCACTTGGAATACTGTGCTCAACTCTGGTCGCCTCACTACAGGAAGGACATGGAAACCATAGAAAAGGTGCAGAGGAGATTTACAAGGATGTTGCCTGGATTGGGGAGCATGCCTTATGAGAATAGGTTAAGTGAACTCGGCCTTTTCTCCTTGGAGCGACGGAGGATGAGAGGTGAGCTGATAGAGGTGTACAAGACAATGAGAGGCATTGATCGTGTGAATAGTCAGAGGCTTTTCCCCAGGGCTGAAATGGCTAGCACAAGAAACCACAGTTTTAAGGTGCTTGGATGCAGGTACAGAGGAGATGTCGCGGTAAGTTTTTTACGCAGAGAGTGGTGAGTGCGTGGAATGGGCTGCCGGTGGCGGTGGTGGAGGCGGAAAGGATAGGGTCTTTAAGAGACACCTGGATGGCTACATGGAGCTTAGAAAAATAGAGGGCTATGGGTAAAGCCTAGGTAGTTCTAAGGTAGGGACAAGTTCAGGACAGCTTTGTGAGCTGAAGGGCCTGTATTGTGCTGTAGGTTTTCTATGTTCTACGTTCTATGTTCTACAGTGGAACTCAGCTCCAGCATTCTGTGCCGGTTTGCTAGACTGAAATAAACAGCTGACTCATATGCATTTTCAATATCAAACTATATGCAACATATATTTTCTGCAGCAAGATAATGTTGCGACAAAAAATTGCTGAAAGGAAATTGAGGGAAAGGAAACAAATCATTGATGCAAGGTGTAGTTTTTAAGGAGTTGTTAAAAGTCTAGCCTAGAAATTGATTGTTTCCATTTTTTGTGTGTGTTTAAACAATGATGTAACTCATCGTAAAGCTTTATGGGAACATTGTGTAAAGAGTGAGAACTCCAGTTGCACGATTCATAGAGTGGCATTAAGCTTTGTCTATATTGTTACTCTGGATTTGTTGGAAGGTTTTGGTAAGGCACTTTCTGTTGACGTGTTACAAATTCTCACAGCTTTCAGCATGTAGCCTAACAGGTGCGATTTTTGCAGACAGTTCTCAAGACCCACTTCCAATCAACTTCACATGACAAATTGACTCAAAGTTGTTTGATGTAAAGGACAAAAATTACATGCAAAGTGCTACAGTGGTGAATAGGAAACAATTAAATAAGATATACGTTATCATAACAAGGACTGTTCTGTGGGTTTTCAAATGGAATGGTACTTTATTTGATAACTACCTGTTCTGCTTAGCATAACTTAAAACAATCCTGTAAACACTCCTCCACCTCCCTAGTCCTCACCACTGGTGCTACCTGTACGCTGGGATTAAAAGCACAGCCAGATGATTGGACTTTCCAATGTGTGGGTGTGGGATAGCATGGTAAGTGTTTTTGATGGTGTTATAACAGTGGTCAAGTCTGTTGGCTCCTCTGGTTCCACGGGTAATACGTTGGTGGTAGTTGTTCAGAGACTTCTTCAAGCTGGCCTGGTTGAAATCCTCAGCAATGATTATAGGCATCCGTTAGTCTCATGAGACCATGGATTTGTGCTTTGGAAGGTTTCCAGGGTACAGGCCTGGGCAAGGTTGTATGGAAGACCAGCAGCTGCCCATGCTGCAAGTCTCCCCTCTCCACGCCACCGATGTTGTCCAAGGGAAGGGCATTAGGACCCATACAGCTTGGCACTGATGCCATCGCAGAGCAATGTGTGGTTAAGTGCCTTGCTCAAGGACACAACACACTCCCTCAGGCAAGGCTCAAACTAGCGACCTTCAAATCACTAGACGAATGCCTTAACCATTTGACCACGCGCCAGCAATGATAGAGAAAGCATTAATAGTGTGCTGTTTCGTGATTTTTGATCACAGTGCTCAGCTCTTCCTATGCCTCCCTGACATTGGCCTGAGGTAGAATGTACATCGCTACTAAGATGATGGCAGAAAACTCCTTCGCAGATAAAATGGATGACACTTGACCGCTAGATTTTCCAGATCGGGTGAGCAGGATTAAGATACAACTGCTATGTAAAGCATCCTCTATCTTTAAAAGACCCAGTTGTCCTGTCTTTGAGGTGAATGGTGAAGCCCTGGGTTGCAGTGCTGTGTCCAAAACTGTGGGCTGAGCCATGTTTCCATGAAGCAAAATACATAGCAGTTCCTGATATCTCTCTGGTGCTGCAACCTTGTTTATAGTATTGCAATGACATAATCCGTCACATGTGAGCACATGGCCAAGTGGTTAAGGCATTGGACTAGCTACCTGAAGGTCGTGAGTTCGAGCCCTAGCTGAGGGAACATGTTGTGTCCTTGAACAAGGCACTTGATCACACATTGCTCTGCGACGACACTGGTTCCAAGCTGTATGGGTCCTAATGCCCTTCCCTTGGACAACATTGGTGTTGTGGAGAGGGGAGACTTGCAGCATGGGCAACTGCTGGTCTTTCATACAACCTTGCCCAGGCCTGTGCCCTGGAGAGTGAAGGCTTTCCAGGCACAGATCCATGGTCTCGCAAGACTAACGGGTGCCTTTTAAATAATTTGTCAAGATGTGTAAGCCAGCAGCAAGCTTGCAACTTTTCAAATCCGTTTTTTTAACTGATTGCATTGTTTGCAAGTATTCTCAGATTTTTCTTCTCACAACCAATCACACATTTTTACCTCTCATGTAAAACATTTGCAAATGAGATATTAAAAAACACTAAGCAATTTAAAATGATCTTTCTTGTTCTGTTTTTCTGGCTTGACGTGCATGTTTTGTTTTTGCAAGACCAGCAGAATCACCCACCCTGACGAGCGACGAGGACGAGCGAATCCGCCGCAGAGAAGCGCGTTCTCGCGACCCGCCCGCGGGCACGCGGCTCAGTCTGGCCGGTGCCTGACGGGAAGTGACGTTGGTCAGCGCGGCGCCTGAGTTCAAGGAAAGTTCGCGACGGCGCTCGGTTTTCCGTGCGAGCCATCGAGCGACGCTGAGGCCCGGGCGCCGAGTGTGGGATGTCGCGTCTGGCGCTGGCGGTGACCGCAATAGCGAGAGCGGCCGGTTGCGTTTGCGAGAAGGGTTTTCGGCGGAGTCAGGTGGGCAGGGCGGGGGTCTGTGGGACGTTAGGCTGAATAGTGTGGGGCCGGGCCGGGCTGGGCTGGGCTAGTCTAGTCTAGTCTAGTCTAGTCTAGTCTAGTCTAGTCTATGCCGTGTCAGGGCTGACGGTGGTCTTGAGAAGGGGCTGTTGGAACAATGAAGTAGGGCTGGACTTAGCTGTGTGGGGCCGTGTCAGTTAGATTGGCCTGGGTTCGGTTGTGCAGGGTAGGTGGTGGGGCTTGGAAAGGGGCTGTTCCAACAATAGGCTAAGGGGTGGAGTTGATGGTAGGAGATGAGGGTTCACCACCTGGATCTTTAACCCTCTGTTGTAGGCGAGGGATTGAGATCTTTATCGGTTTCTCCAGCTTATGCACTGCCATTGTTTAAACCGTTTTATGAAACCAATTTAAATGCCAACCTGAAAGAATGTTTCTATTCTACAGGGAACTCGTTTGCAAGTATGGTTATTGGACGCGTTTTGAAACACGTACTGTGTCGTTGCAGAGGAAGAATCAAGGTGCAGGTAGACAAGGAGCTGGATGATGATGAAGGGATGAAATGATTTCCTGGTCCAGCAACAGCAGAAAGTAATGGGCTGCGGGACAAGCAAAGTGCTTCCCGAGCCAACTAAAAACTTTCATTTGGATCTCGTCAAAACTGTGGAGCCATACACCGGCCAAAATGTAGATAAATATAAGCACTTTATTAAAGACAATACCATCAAGAATCGGAACAAGAATGATGCACCCCCGCCTCATCAAACTAATGCTTACCAACAGAGTGGCCATTGGGACCAGCAAAACGATCCTAGGAGGAATAAAGTGGCTAAATATCGTGCTAAATTTGATCCCAGAGTGACTGCGAAGTATGACATCAAAGCACTGATAGGTAGAGGGAGTTTCAGTCGTGTGGTTAGAGTGGAACACAAAAGCACCAAACAGCCTTATGCAATAAAACTGATTGAGACAAAGTACAAGGAAGGCAGGGAAGTGTGCGAGTCTGAGCTTAATGTCCTCCGGAGGGTGAGGCATACCAATGTCATACAACTGATTGAAGTATTTGAGACTCAAGAGCGAGTGTATATGGTAATGGAGCTTGCTACTGGAGGTGAACTTTTCGATAGGATTATAGCCAAAGGTTCTTTTACTGAACGTGATGCCACAAAAGTGTTGCAAATGGTTCTTGATGGAGTTAAATATTTGCACATACTAGGCATCACGCACAGAGACCTGAAACCTGAAAACTTGCTGTACTATCATCCAGGAGCTGATTCTAAAATTATGATTACAGATTTTGGATTAGCCAGCACTCGAAAGAAAGGTGATGATTGTCTCATGAAGACAACCTGTGGCACCCCAGAATATATTGCTCCTGAAATCCTTGTGAGGAAGCCTTACACAAATTCTGTTGACATGTGGGCATTGGGTGTGGTTTCTTATATTTTATTAAGTGGAACCATGCCCTTTGAAGATGATAATCGCACTCGATTGTACAGGCAGATATTGAAGGGCAAATATAGTTACTCAGGAGAGGTAAGTGATTAGTGTTAAAGTATGGTATAACAAAGGTTCTGCAATTAAGTAACCCATTATTTGAATGTGGTTGCATGAGTGTTCCTTGATTAATTCCAGTGTATTGGAGTAAATGTGCAGACACATCAGTGTTGACTGTGTGTATAAAATCCTTCCGACATTTTGCACTTGTTTAGTGATTTCCATTTTAAAATGAAGCAAACTTACCTTCATGATAGTCAAAAATATTTAATATGTCAAAGGATGTAGTATGCTCTCAGGGTATTTTTCAATGTCCTTGTCCCAAGGTAAACCTACACTGACTTCCATCCCAGTTTTACTTCTGGTCTTGGATGTACATGTCAATGGACCTGACACATAATTGGTCATCCGTATCTAAGGTGACTAAAAAAAAAATCACCATCAGCACCAGCTGTTCTACAAAACTGTCTTCTACTTCATCTTTACCTTGAAAATATTCCTAAATTTATTTTCTATAAAACTACCTACCAGGTTGCTGTGTACTCTACCTTTTTCTCTAATAAATTTGAAGAAATTGTTTATTTTTGACATCGTTGAAAATGATTTGTTTAGCACCTTCCAAAATCCAGCCCTTGTAATCCCTCCCACTTTGATTGTAAAGCTCTATATCTGCATCTCATTGTGTTGAAGTCTTGTTTCTTTCTCTCTGGCAGACCATCTCAGTGTAGCTGATCCTTACTTCCTGACAAACTCAGCAAAATGTCTTGACCACTCATTGATGGTTCTATCTTTTCACTCATCAACCCATTTACTTACATAAAACACCATAATTAACCCATTTTCAATTCCTTTGCACATATTTTTGATCTATTACCAACTTCCATTTTCTTTCTATGTTCTACTTTACTGTCCATCTACCCAACAGGTCAAATCTGACTCTTTTCCATGCAATAGCGTGAACGTTCTCATTGTCATTGGTACAATATTGTGATCATGGTGCATTATTTTTGAAGTCTTCTATGTGATCAACCACTTTACCCACTAAGGCTGTCCTTCATTCAGCGGTAGAGCCTTTTTTTTACTGTTTATATTTTATGATCTTTGTGCTTAGTGGCTTCATGTGTGGGAGGTGTTTATCCTTCATGTCAGCATTCCTTTTGCCGCAGCAAGACCTCCAGTTATGTTTTTACTGTATGTGAACAAATAGAAATCTACCAGATTTTCTCAAAATTACTTACTCACTTGAGATCTCAAGTGTAAAACTCCCAAGCTGCCAAGCAACTGCCACACTGAATCTATTACCTGTCATTCAATTTTGGGACATGTTCTGACAATGAAACAAGCTATTTAAATCTTTCTTAGGCATGGTTAATGGAATGTGAATGCTAACCACTTTGAAAAACATCTACTTTTGTGCAAAATGCCAAGGATGTTGGTGTATTACATTCAGCTCTTTAAATACTAAAGCCAATGCCCTCGGTCCTGGTACAGTACATTCCTCAGAGTTTAGAGCTGGAGAATGCCTTGTAGGATATAAGTAATTTTTTTTTTGAAGTGCTGGTTCAGTACCCCTTATCCGAAATGCTTGGAGCTGGAAGTGTTTCAGATTTTTTTGGATTTTGGAATATGTAATGAGATAGCTTGGGATTGTCATCATTTCCAACACTGAATTTAAGTGCTAAAGTCTTTGCCTTACAGTTCTTCATTACACATATGTACTGATGCAGCTGTTCAGTGTGTTAACTTTTCATCAACAACGATCTTGGTAAACTGATTATTGAATTTCTCTGCTGCTTCGTGATCAGATGCTCGATCATTAGAAATCTTTAACAGTTTAATGCTGTGCCTTTTCTTAAATTTCTGCAACCAGTCTGCTGAATACTCCCAATTCTCAATTTTCAGTTTGTTGTGACAGATCTTTGCTTGTTTCACGATCAGCAGCATATTAAGCAGTTGAAGCAACATGTGTTTACCGACACTGAATCCATTCTTTCAATACACGATCTTCATTGTTTGTTTTATGCAGTGTTTTTCTATTTTTCATTACATATGTGAGGTAATTTGTTAGAACTGTCTGGTGCACAAAGACCTGTGCATCCCCTTGGAGTCTTCCCAGCACCTCATGGAATTTTCCATTTATGACATCACGTCAGCGCTCAAAAAATTTTTGGATTTCAGTGATTTTTGGAATTTTGTATAAGAGTTGCTCAGCTTGTATCTTGATTTTTACTCATACTTAATTACAGTAACATCTGTGATTTAATACAATTCCAAAGCAAATGTGTAATTAGCTCTTTTTAACTATACCTGTTTTGGTATTTGTCCTGAACCTCTAGTGATCTTTTGATATCATTGGTGAGTTGCCGCAACTAAGCATCAGGGTAATCTTTGTGTTGAATGGTGCATAAGTTATTCTGTTTGTCAGGTCACTTATAGAAATTCAGTGATATTTCTTGGTTGTTACTGGATTGTGTCTGTACTTTGAAGTTGCTAAGCTGTTAAAATGATGAAAAAAGCAATAGGTATATATACTTGTGACAAAGTGCAGATCATTAGGCTTCATGTACACTAAATTATAAACTTATTGTTGAGGTGACATATATTGAACTAGTGTGAGTTGGCTATTGTGAAAATATAGTTCATGTGTGAACCTATGCGATGTCTGTGTTTATACTACTCCCCCAGTATAAATCTCCAGATATTTTTCAGTGGGCTGACATGCGATGATAGATTACAGGTTTATTATCCACTAGGTAAATTTTTCTTGTCTTCATCAGGTGTTATGTTTTTATTTATTTAGTGAAACATCGTGGAGTGGGCCCTTCTGGCCTTTCAAGCACCACCATCCCCTCAAACCCCAATTTAATCCTAACCTAAACACGGGGTAATTTACAATGACCAATTTGTCTATCTGGTATGTCTGAACTATGGGAGGAAACTAGAGTACCTGGGGAAAACCCACACATTCCACAGGGAGGATGTACAGACTCCTTACAGTAGATGCTGAGATTAAACTCTGAACTCAGGTGCCCCAGAATGTAATAGTGTTGTGCTACTGTGGTGCTTTTTGGAAGACAAAGACAAACAGACTTCTGTAATCTTCATCTAATTCAGCACATAAAGGTGAACATTAGAAGAAATTTACTTTTAATTTTGGTTTAGTTAAATGAATTGTGGTAAAGATTAATGTCTATTTCACACAAAATTGGTACGCCATAGATTTTGAGTAAGATTGTACATTTGGTTTATTGTCACATTCTGGGATACGATGGAAAAACTTAGTTTTGCTGCCATGAATACAGATCATTCTATCATATCAGTGCATTGATGTGGTCCAAGGAAAATACGATAACAAAATGCTGAATAAAGTGTTACAGAGAAAGTGCAGGCAGTCAATAAGGTACAAGGCCATTATGAGGTAGATTGTCAAGTTAAGAGTCTATTTTATTGTATTGAGGACCATTCACTGACCTTGCAACAGTGAAAACTGTCCTTGAGTCTGGTGGTGCATGTGTTCAGCTATTTGTATCTTCTGCCTGAGGGAGGTGGGGGAGAAGAGAGAATGTTTGGTATGGGTGGGGTCTTTGATTATGTTGCTGCTTCACTGAGCTATTGAGAAGTTTGAACAGAGCCCATGGATGGGAGGCTGGTTTCTGTGATGTGCTGTGTCTGGGACAGAGCAATTATCATGATCCATGCAGATAAGATGTTTTGTATAGTGCATTGATAAAAATTGGTGAGGATTAAAGAGGACATACCAAATATCTTTAGCCTCTTCAGGAATTAGAGATGCTGGTGTGCCATTTTGGTCATGGTATTGTGGTTGGCCCAAGGCAGGCTGTTGATGATATTCACTCCTAGGAACTTGAAGCTGTCAACACTCAGAACCTGAGCACTCTTGGATGTAGACAGCAGGGTTGCAGTGCACACCCACCCCCTCTCCCTTTCCTCCAGTCAACAACCAGTTCTTTTGTTTTGCTGCTATTGAGGGGAAAGTTTGTTGTCATGACACCATGCCACTTTCCTCCTTCCTGTACTCTGACTTATCCTTTTCGAGATTTGCTGCATAACAGTGTGCTGTCTTCAAACTTAAAGATGAAATTAGAGCAGAATCTAGCCATGCAGTTGTGATGTATAGGGAGTAAGCTGGGGGCTGAGGATGCAATCTTGTGTTGAGGATAATTGTGGCAGAGGTGTTGCTGTCTGTCTTTACTGACTGCAGCCTTTTGGTCAGGATGTTAGGAAAGGGAACTGTCCCAGGTCAAGGTATTTGGAGAACATGTGCTATCTATCCACAAGTGTATCGATAGCTCTTTCCCTCCATTCTGTTTCACTTATTTTTTTTGCTATTGGATGCAAGTTTTCAGAGAGGTAATTAAAAATAATTGCTAATGATTTTTTTGTTTCCTAATGTTATATTTTGGACACAGCATAAATTCATTTTTAAATGGAAGTCTTGGCCTTACTGCAAATGGAACGTGATGTATTCCATGACTTTAACCACTGATTTTCTTCAGTGGCTTTGATTGTATTAATGGTTTTGAGGACAATGGAGTAGCGTCTGAGCCCTGGGGTAGAATCTTAGGTAACTGCAAGCTATCTGTCTTTGTGACTGGGAGTTAGTTTAGTATGGGATTCAATAAGAAAGGGTAAAAAGAGAATTAAAAGTATTGAACATGGGCATCACAGTGATGTAGCTAGAAACACACAAGGGGCTGGAGGAGCTCAGCAGTTCAGGCAGGGTCTGTGGAGGCAAATAGATAGTGAACTTTGACTTGAGGCCCTTTATCTAAACCCAAAATGTCAGCTGTCTACTTCCCTCCCCAGATGACACCTGACCTGCTGAGTTCCACCTTCTTGTAGCACGCTCAAAATGCTGGAGGAACTCAGCAGGCCCGAAACATTGACTGTACTCTTTTCCATAAATGCTGCCTGGCCTGCTGAGTCCCTCCAGCAGTTTGTGTGTGTTGCTTGGATTTCCAGCATCTGTAGATTTTTTTCTCGTTTGTGATTGGTCCACTTTCTTGTGTATCACTCTAGATTTCCAGCATTTGCAATCTCTTGTGTCTTGGTGTAGCTAGTGGTATATACGTACTATAGTATATACTGGCCCTCTTTTGTATTTCTGTAAGTCAGCTCATGCAAAATTCTGCTTGAGTTTTGCATCAGGTTTGGTTTGCCTATCCTCCAGAACTTCATCTCAGTTGTCTATTCGTTCCCCATGTTTGTAAATTTCTCCAGCTCTAAACTTCTATGTGATCTCTCCTTGTCCACTTAAGGTTACTTTATTGTAAAATACATGACAGTACAATGAAATTCTTTGCTCGTGTGAAGCTCAGAGTAAATGGTATACATGGTAATAATAATACAGTGATGAGTGGAAAGTAAAGGAGTAGTGCGAAGTGCAGTAATGCAGACTGAATAATGCAACAAGAGATGCTGCAGTGACAATTATGGAAAAAGTAGATTTGAGGTTTTAGGAGTGTGGCAGCATCACTGGGAGAGAGATGTGGAAGATGTTCAGACAGGTGACTGTGGGGACAAAGCTGTTTTTGAATCTGGTCATTTGGGCTTTCAGTCTGCTGTGCCTTCCAGAGAGAAAGGTGAGTGGCCAGTGACAGGCATCATTGATGTACCATTAGCCTTCTGATCCAACACACCTTGAAGATGGATTGGATGGAAGGAAGCAATGAGCATGCAATGCACTCGGCAGTGGTTTAGAGGTCCACAGCAGAGCAGTTGCCATGCTAAGCTGAGATGTAATCAATTAGAATACTTCTACAAACGTGCTGCAGAAAGTTTGAGAGAATCCTAGTGGACAAGCTGAATCTTCTCAGATACCAACAAAAGTACGTGTGTTGATGTGCTTTCTTGATCAGTGTGGAGGGACCAGGAGAAGTGGTGTTACGTATGCCTAGACACTTGAAACTATTGGCTATTTCTACAGCAGTGGCATTGAGGAGGACTGGGTTGTCCTCACCCCTGCACTTCCTTAGGTTCTTAGTCATACATTAAGAGCTATGCCATTGTTCTGACACTATAATTTCTTTCATGTTCTTATCATCATAGTTGTTGATCCGACCTATAACAGTAGTGTCATCAGTGAACTTGAAGATTGAGCTGATGTTGTTTTTGGCCATGTAGTCATGGGTATACAGAGAGATGAACTGGAGACTGAGTGTGCAACCCCAGAGAGCCACAGTTTTGAGAGTTGGGGTAGATGAAATGCTATGATTGATATTTGCAGATCAGAAAGTCCAGAAGCCATTTCCCACACATGCCAAGGACTAATAACAATTAATTTATTAAGTATTTATGATATTGAAGGCTGAGCTGTAATCGGCGAATAACATCCTGTCGTGTATTGTTATTAAGGCGATCCGGATGTCCAGGACTAATAACAATTAACAGAGACCCGGATGGTAGTCTGCCTCCCTGGTGCCAGGGTCCGGGATATTTCTGATCGTGTCCAAGATATCCTGAAGTGGGAGGGTGAGGAGCCAGAGGTCGTGGTACATATAGGTACCAATGACATAGGTAGGAAAAGGGATGAGGTCCTGAAAGGAGAATATAGGGAGCTAGGAAGGGAGTTGAGAAAAAGGACAGCAAAGGTAGTAATCTCGGGATTACTGCCTGTGCCACGTGACAGTGAGAGTAGGAATGCGATGAGGTGGAGGATAAATGCGTGGCTGAGGGATTGGAGCAGGGGGCAGGGATTCAAGTTTTTGGATCATTGGGACCTCTTTTGGCGCAGGCGTGACCTGCACAAAAAGGACGGGTTACACTTGAATCCTAGGGGGACCAATATCCTGGCAGGGAGATTAGCAAGGGCTACTGAGGTGACTTTAAACTAGAATGGTTGGGGGGTGGGAATCAAATTAAAGAGGCTAGGCGTGAGGAGGTTAGTTCACAACAGGGGGATGGGAACTAGTGCAGAGAGACAGGGGGGTGTAAAGTGAGGGTAGGAGCAAAAAGTACTAAGGAGAAGAGTAAAAGTGGCAGGCCGACAAATCCAGGGCAAGCATTAAAAAGGGCCACTTTTCAACATAATTGTATAAGGGCTAAGAGAGTTGTAAAAGAGCGCCTGAAGGCTTTGTGTGTCAATGCAAGGAGCATTCGTAATAAGGTGGATGAATTGAAAGTGCAGATTGTTATTAATGATTATGATATAGTTGGGATCACAGAGACATGGCTCTAGGGTGACCAAGGATGGGAGCTCAACGTTCAGGGATATTCAATATTCAGGAGGGATAGACATGAAGGGAGGGGAGGTGGGGTGGCGTTGCTGGTTAAAGAAGAGACTAATGCAATAGAAAGGAAGGACATAAGCCGGGAAGATGTGGAATCGATATGGGTAGAGCTGCGTAACACTAAGGGGCAGAAGACGCTGGTGGGAGTTGTGTACAGGCCACCTAACAGTAGTAGTGAGGTCGGAGATGGTATTAAACAGGAAATTAGAAATGTGTGCAATAAAGTAACAGCAGTTATAATGGGTGACTTCAATCTACATGTAGATTGGGTGAACCAAATTGGTAAAGGTGCTGAGGAAGAGGATTTCTTGGAATGTATGCGGGATGGTTTTTTGAACCAACATGTCGAGGAACCAACTGGAGAGCAGGCTATTCTGGACTGGGTTTTGAGCAATGAGGAAGGGTTAATTAGCAATCTTGTCGTGAGAGGCCCTTTGGGTAAGAGTGACCATAATATGGTGGAATTCTTCATTAAGATGGAGAGTGACATAGTTAATTCAGAAACAAAGGTTCTGAACTTAAAGAGGGGTAACTTTGAAGGTATGAGACGTGAATTAGCTAAGATAGACTGGCAAATGACACTTAAAGGATTGACGGTGGATATGCAATGGCAAGCATTTAAAGGTTGCATGGATGAACTACAACAATTGTTCATCCCAGTTTGGCAAAAGAATAAATCAAGGAAGGTAGTGCACCCATAGCTGACAAGAGAAATTAGGGATAGTATCAATTCCAAAGAAGCAGCATACAAATTAGCCAGAGAAAGTGGCTCACCTGAGGACTGGGAGAAATTCAGAGTTCAGCAGAGGAGGACAAAGAGCTTAATTAGGAAGGGGAAAAAAGATTATGAGGGAAAACTGGCAGGGAACATAAAAACTGACTGTAAAAGCTTTTATAGGTATGTAAAAAAGAAAAGACTGGTAAAGACAAATGTAGGTCCCCTACAGACAGAAACAGGTGAATTGACTATGGGGAGCAAGGACATGGCAGACCAATTGAATAATTATTTTGGTTCTGTCTTCACTAAGGAGGACATAAATAATCTTCCAGAAATAGTAGGGGACAGAGGGTCCAGTGAGATGGAGGAACTGAGCGAAATACTTGTTAGTAGGGAAGTGGTGTTAGGTAAATTGAAGGGATTGGAGGCAGATAAATCCCCAGGGCCAGATGGTTTGCATCCTAGAGTGCTTAAGGAAGTAGGCCAAGAAATAGTGGATGCATTAGTGATAATTTTTCAAAACTCGTTAGATTCTGGACTAGTTCCTGAGGATTGGAGGGTGGCTAATGTAACCCCACTTTTTAAAAAAGGAGGGAGAGAGAAACCGGGGAATTATAGACCGGTTAGCCTAACGTCGGTGGTGGGGAAACTGCTGGAGTCAGTTATCAAAGATGTGATAACAGCACATTTGGAAAGCGGTGAAATCATCAGACAAAGTCAGCATGGATTTGTGAAGGGAAAATCATGTCTGATGAATCTCATTGAATTTTTTTGAGGACGTAACTAGTAGAGTGCATAGGGGAGAACCAGTGGATGTGGTATATTTGGATTTTCAAAAGGCTTTTGACAAGGTTCCACACAGGAGCTTAGTGTGCAAACTTAACGCACATGGTATTGGGGGTAAGGTATTGATGTGGATGGAGAATTGGTTAGCAGACAGGAAGCAAAGAGTGGGAATAAACGGGACCTTTTCAGAATGGCAGGCGGTGACTAGTGGGGTACTGCAAGGCTCAGTGCTGGGACCCCAGTTGTTCACAATATATATTAATGACTTGGATGAGGGAATTAAATGCAGCCATCTCCAAGTTTGCGGATGACACGAAGCTGGGTGGCAGTGTTAGCTGTGAGGAGGATGCTAAGAGGATGCAGAGTGACTTGGATAGGTTGGGTGAGTGGGCAAATTCATGGCAGATGCAATTTAATGTGGATAAATGTGAAGTTACCCACTTTGGTAGCAAAAATCGGAAAACAGATTATTATCTGATTGGTGGCCGATTAGGAAAAGGGGAGGTGCAACGAGACCTGGGTGTCATTATACACCAGTCATTGAAAGTGGGCATGCAGGTACAGCAGGCAGTGAAAAAGGCAAATGGTATGCTGGCATTTATAGCGAGAGGATTTGAGTACAGGAGCAGGGAGGTACTACTGCAGTTGTACAAGGCCTTGGTGAGACCACACCTGGAGTATTGTGTGCAGTTTTGGTCTCCTAATCTGAGGAAAGACATCCTTGCCATAGAGGGAGTACAAAGAAGGTTCACCAGATTGATTCCTGGGATGGCAGGACTTTCATATGAAGAAAGACTGGATGAACTGGGCTTGTACTCGTTGGAATTTAGAAGATTGAGGGGGGATCTGATTGAAACGTATAAAATCCTAAAGGGATTGGACAGGCTAGATGCAGGAAGATTGTTCCCGATGTTGGGGAAGTCCAGAACAAGGGGTCACAGTTTGAGGATAAAGGGGAAGCCTTTTAGGACCGAGATTAGGAAAAACTTCTTTACACAGAGAGTGGTGAATCTGTGGAATTCTCTGCCACAGGAAACAATTGAGGCCAGTTCATTAGCTATATTTAAGAGGGAGTTAGATATGGCCCTTGTGGCTACGGGGATCAGGGGGTATGGAGGGAAGGCTGGGGCGGGGTTCTGAGTTGGATGATCAGCCATGGTCATAATAAATGGCGGTGCAGGCTCGAAGGGCCGAATGGCCTACTCCTGCACCTATTTTCTATGTTTCTATGATCCAGAGCCCAGAGTTGAAAATAGTGCATGGGCGATGATGCTCTCCATAACTTTAGTTTGCCTTTATGCAAATTGCAAGGAATCTAGATTGTCATGGAAGCTGGCACTGATGTGGGTTGTTACCAATTTCTCAAAGCACTTCCTAAGGTTAATATTAGATTTACTAGTCAATCATCATTGTGACAAGACGCTTTTACTACTTTTGGAGACTACAATGATGGATATTTCTTGAAGCAGATGTAGACTATAGTCTTTTGAAGTGAGTGGGTGAGGATGTCAACAAAGATGATGGCCAGTTAATTGGCACATGATTTCAGAATCTGTCCATGGAATTCCATCTGGGATGGCCACTTTTCAAGAATTAATCTTCATGAAAGCAAATCTGACTCCTGCCTCTATATGTATGGGATCGAATAGTGATGGTGGGATGAGTTTTGGTGAAAGTTTGCTTGCCTGCCCAAAACGGCTCTAGGGGGTATTGAGCTAATCCAGTAGAAATGTTTCATTGCCTGGGATTGCTCCTGGTTTCAGCTTATGATCTGTGATGGCATTCAGTCCCTGACACAGATACACTGCACGTGGCTAATTGAATTAAGCCTTTAGCTTGCTCTGGTACTCTCTTGTGTGTATCCCTGATTTTGGTTGCCTGCAGCTTCTTGATTTTAATTGTTCTGAAATTGTCAATTCTCCTTTAATTACTTAGATCTTGTGCTTTAGATGGCCCTTTAGACTTTTCCATCTCACCATAGCTCTACCTTTAGAAGTGGCTCAATGTCAGATGTTGACATCGTATTATTTCTCCTTGGACAGTTTACACTGCTTAAGCAAATTCAGTAGTAATATGAAACACTGGATAAAGTTTAAGTTCAAACAGATACCATGGAATAGATGATCAGTACGCATAAGCAGTGCTTCTTGAATTTCTTGGGCTGTATTAAAATTATTGTCACCATCAGTTTGTCCTTTGCTTTTTAAGCTCTGATTATTTATAAAATTATTAGTTGCGGATTTGACCTTGACACATCTTTCTAGTACTGAATGTTGAAGGATTTTCTAAGTGCCCATGATATTAATACTAACTTAGCCTCACCTCAAAGGCAATTAAGAGAGTGAAATACTTTTTAGAACAAGTATTGTTTATAATAACTGTACCTTTTTTTGTAGTTTGTTATGTTTGCACTAACTTATTAATTTATTTTGTCTCTATCAGACATCTTCACTCTGCCATTCATTAAAGTCTTGGCTACAGTTTCATTTTCCTGTCTTTCTTGTATATGTATGTACCTATAGTGTGTGTGCGTGAGCATGTATGTGTGTATGTATATATGTGCATGTGTGTACAATTATATACAGTGGCATGCAAAAGTTTGGGCACCCCGGTCAAAATTTCTGTTACTGTGAATAGTTAAGTGAATAGAAGATGAACTGATTTCCAAAAGTCATGAAGTTAAAGATGAAACATTCTTTTCAACATTTTAAGCAAGATTAGTGTATTATTTTTGTTTTGTACAATTTTAGAGTGAAAAAGAGGAAAGGAGCACCATGCAAAAGTTTGGGTACCCCAAGAGATTTGAGCTCTCAGATAACTTTTACCAAGGTATCAGACCTTAATTAGCTTGTTAGGGCTATGGCTTGTTCACAGTCATCATTAGGAAAGGCCAGGTGATGCAAATTTCAAAGCTTTATAAATACCCTGACTCCTCAAACCTTGTCCCAACCATCGGCAGCCATGGGCTCCTCTAAGCAGCTGCCTAACACACTGAAAATTAAAATAAATGATGCCCACACAGCAGGAGAAGGCTATAAGAAGATAGCAAAGTGTTTTCAGGTAGCCATTTCTTTAGTTCTTAATGTAATGAAGAAATGGCAGTTAACAGGAATGGTGGTCAAGTTGAGGTCTGGAAGACCAAGAAAACTTTCAGAGAGAACTGCTCATAGGATTTCTAGAAAGGCAAATCAAAGTCCCCATTTGACTGCAAAAGACCTTCAGGAAGATTTAGCAGACTCTGGAGTGGCGGTGCACTGTTCAACTGTGCAGCGACACCTGCACGGATATGACCTTCAAGGAAGAAAAGCTTTCCTGCGTCCTCACCACAAAATTCAGCATCAGAAATTTGCAAAGGAACATCTAAACAAGCCTGATGCATTTTGGAAACAAGTCCTGTGGACTGATGAAGTTAAAATAGAACTTTTTGGCCGCAATGAGCAAAGGTATGTTTGGAGAAAAAAGGGTGCAGAATTTCATGAAAAGAACCCCTCTCCAACTGTTAAGCACGGGGTTGGATTGATCATGCTTTGGGCTTGTGTTGTAGCCAGTGGCACGGGGAACATTTCACTGGTAGAGGGAAGAATGAATTCAATTAAATACCAGCAAATTCTGGAAGCAAACATCACACCGTCTGTAAAAAAAAAGCTGAAGATGAAAAGAGGATGGCTTCTACAACAGGATAATGATCCTAAACACACCTCAAAATCCACAATGGGCTACCTCAAGAGGTGCATGCTGAAGGTTTTGCCATGGCCCTCACAGTCCCCTAACCTAAACATCATCGAAAATCTATGGATAGACCTCAAGAGCAGTGCCCAAGAATCTCACAGAACGAAAAGCCTTTTGCAAGGAAGATTGGGTGAAAATCCCCCAAACTAGAATTGAAAGACTCTTAACTGGCTACAAAAGACGTTTACAAGTTGTGATACTTGCCAAAGGGGGTGTTACTAAGTACTGGCCAAGCAGGGTGCCCAAACTTTTGCTTTGGGCCCTTTTCCTTTTTTGTTATTTTGAAACTGTAAAAGATGGAAATAAAAAAGTAATCTTAAAATATTAAAGAAATGTGCCATCTTTAACTTTATGCCTTTTGGAAATCAGTTCATCTTTTATTCGCTTAGCTATTCACAGTAACAGAAATTTTGAACAGGGGTGCCCAAACTTTTGCATACCACTGTATATATGTGTATTTACGTATATATTATCTGTTCCAAAATATCTTTATAATTCAATGTTTATTTTCTTATTTATAGATACAGCATGGCACCAGGCCCTTTCTGACTCAATGAGCCTGTGCTGTCCAGTTACACCAATGTGACCAATTAATCTATTAACCCGTACTTTTTTGGAATGTGTACAATGAATGGATGTATTGAAACTGTGAAGTCTTAAGTCCTTACTGCAAAACTAATGTCTTTACTATGTGCTGCAGATAAATGTTTGTCACACCACAATTATATATGATGATTAAACTGTGCATGTAATGTTCTGAAGAGCTTTTCAAGTATAATTTTTAAAAAATGGCATGATTATAAATTGAACTAGGTTTTGAGTATGTGGAAAAATATTTTGATACATTATTTGAAACTGAGACACTGTTACTTTTTCAGAGTTAACATTGTAGAACAGCAAGGTCCTGCAAGCAGGATAATTCATTGTGTTGATTTTGGCTGAATGAAAATTGTTTCTTTGCTGTCATACTAGAGTGAAGCTTAATAGCAAGAGATGCCAAGTGAGTCATGCAGGTAATAGTTATGCAGTTTTGTTTACCCCTGGCCGATGTCCCTACGAGCTTCTGATATAAGCAATGTGGTCTTTCGCTAATGTGTAAGGATTGAAAGGCATGTGCTTTGGGTGCAATGAGTTCATGAGAATACTGATGAACAATTTTACATAACATTTTTCAATGATGGTAATGATTACATTTGAGTCCCTGAGAGAATTTCCGTATGGAATGATGGGTTCAAGGCAGTTGAATACTTGAGCAGCAGCTAGATCAATTAGCTAGAACTGAACAATGCAGGAGTATAAATCAAATTGATGTACATCTATTCAAGCAATATAATGCTCTCCTATGCTGTTATCAGGGGGAATCTGTTTTTAAGGTTGCATGCTTGCTTTTTTGCATCTTGTGTTTATGTACTTGGTTTTGATAGGTTACATTAATGCTATGTTGAATTCCTAGCAGCTGCTGTTCCAGTAGTTTTAGTGTCTTGGCATTTAATATTCTGTTAATAAATAATTATTTGATTGGTACAGGCAAGGGCCAATGTTACTAAGTTCATTTCTAATTTGGGGCTTTATATTTTTACATAATTTCTTTCATTTGTTTAATGCCTAATCCTGGACTTTCAGATGACCTTCATTTGAAGCCAACATAATTTCAAAACTAAAATATGTCGTGAGGATTGTTTATTTTTCAGTTATGTTTTAAATTCTACATCTTTGAATAAAATAGTTGGAAGAATGAATTTGGACAGGTTTAGTAAAGATATTCACCCATTCTGCCCTTTGTTTTCTACATTTTAAGAACAAATGTTGACATAAGATAAGCCAAGCAGCCATTTCCTATAACAAGAATTTCCTTGTTTTCATTCTATGTTTAAAGTTTCCGTCAAACTCAATATGTAAGTTTGCTGATGACACAACAATTGTAGGCCGTATCTCGGGTAATGATGAATTTGAGTACAGAGAGGAAATTAAGAACCTGGTGGCGTGGTGCGAAGGCAATAACCTATCCCTCAACGTCAGCAAGACGAAGGAATTGGTTGATGACTTCAGAAGGAGTAGCGGACCGCATGACCCAATTTACATCGGTGGTGCGCAAGTGGAACAGGTCAAAAGCTTTAAGTTCCTTGGGGTCAATATCAAAAATGACCTGACTTGGTCCAACCAAGCAGAGTTCACTGCCAAGAAGGCCCACCAGCGCCTTTACTTCCTAAGAAAACTAAAGAAATTTGGCTTGTCCCCAAAAACCCTCACTAATTTTTATAGATGCACTGTAGAAAGCATTCTTCTAGGGTGCCTCACAACCTGGTATGGAAGTTGTCCTGTCCAAGACCGAAAGAAGCTGCAGAAGATCGTGAACACGGCGCAGCACATCACACAAACCAATCTTCCATCCGTGAACTCACTTTACATCGCATGCTGTTGGAGCAGTGCTGCCAGGATAATCAAGGACATGACCCACCCAGCCAACAGACTTTTTGTCCCTTTTCCCTCTGGGAGAAGGCTCAGGAGCTTGAAGACTCGTATGGCCAGTTTTGGGAACAGCTTCTTTCCAGCTGTGATAAGACTGCTAAATGGATCCTGACCCGAATCTGGGCCGTACCCTCCAAATATCCGGACCTGCCGCTCGGATTTTTTGCACTACCTTACTTTCCATTTTTCTATTTTCTATTTATGATTTATAATTTAAATTTTTAATATTTACTAATTTTTACTATTTTTAATATTTAATATTTGTAATCCAGGGAGTGGGAAGCACAGAATCAAATATCGCTGTGATGATTGTATGTTCTAGTACCAATTGTTTGACAACAATAAAGTATAAAGCATGAATCTGGGTCCTCCTGTGCATAGACATAGCTAATTTCTCTTTTGGGGGGAGTTGTAAATGTTTGCAGAATGATGAATTGAATACTAAAGTTCTCTAGAAGCTGCTCAATCATATCTATGCTTAGTGGCCATTTTATTAGTTACACCTATACACCTCATTAATGGAAATAACTCAATGCATAAAAGCATGCAGACATGGTCAAGAGGTTCAGTTGCTCAGACCAAGCATCAGAACAGGGAAGAAATGTGATCTAAGTGACTGTTGAATGATTGTTGATGACAGAAGAGGTAGTTTGAATATCTCAAACTTCTGATCTTCTGGGATTTTCACGCACAACAGCCTCTAGAGTTAGAGAATGGTGCGAAAAACAAAAAAAAATTTCCAGTGAGTGGCAGTTCTGTGAGGGGGATAATGCGTTGTTAATGAGACAGATTAGATTAGGTCAAGCCGACTGGAAGGCGACAGCATGGAGACTCCAGTGCCTTTGAATGGAAAGTTCTACAAAAGGTAGTGGATTTGGCCCAGTACATCACAAGTAAAGCCTTCCAACCTTTGAGCACATCTACATTGAACACTGTCAGAGGAAGGCAGCATCCAGCATCAGAGAACTCCACCTCCCAGCACATGCTCTCTTCTCGCTACTGCTATTAGGTAGAAGGTACAAGAGCCCCAGCACTCGCACCACCAGGTTCAGAAACAGTTACTACCCCTCAGCCATCAGGCTCTTGAACAAAAGGGGAGAACTACACTCACTTGCCCCATCATTGAGATGTTCCTACAACCAATGATCCCACTTTAAGGACCTTTTATCTCATTATCTCATGCTCTCATTATTTATCACTACTTATTTATATTTGCATTTGCACAGTTTGTTGTGTTCTGGACTTGGGTTGAATGTTTTCCTTTGGTCCTTATTGACTTAAGTTTGGTTGATGACCCCCTTGAGTAGATGCCAAGTTCACGAAGAAGACTGTTACTTCTCTTTTTTTTCAGTGTTTGGCTTGTATCCATATCTGAATCTTGACTTGCCTACAGGTTTTGCAGGAATGAATTGAGTCTTTTGTGTGAAAGTTATTAGTGAGTAAATTATTAGTGAATGTAGGTTAACTTGATGGTGAAATGAATGCTTTCCTTCATTATTACTGAGGAGGTGATGGATGTTAATTGGCATCAATGAATGTATACTATTTTCCTGTGGGTAGGTCACATGGGCTATTCCCATGTTTTTGTTATACAAAGCAAAACTTGCAGAGCAGTTGGGTGAACAGTATCTGTACTCTTAGGCTTTGACATATTTTATTGTTCAGTGGATTTAGTTTCTCTGCATCATAGTAATAGTCATTTGGTTGGATACTGGAGGTCAGGTAGGATTGTTCACTTTGCAGTTTTGGAGTTAGAGATTCACAATCATCACGCCATTGTGTGTCTTGTGTTACTCTGTGGTTGAAGGTGGATTATCAAAGTGGATCTTCCTATTCTGTGGTGTCCATAGTAATTGTCACCGAGATGTGCATGGTATAGAGTTTTGCAATGATCTTTTGGTTTTGGAGCTAGAGAGCTGTCTGTAACCTACTTTTGATGCTTAACATATAAGTGGTTCTGTTTGGTAGTAGATTTGTTTCTGAAGCTGTCCTTGGCAGTTGCTTGTTCATTCCACACTGAAAACTGGATCAGTCTGCTAGCTGAGGTACACTGGACTATGAAGTTTCAGATTGTATCAGTTACCAGTTTTCACCTTGTGGCACAGTGCATCATGAATGTTCTTGCATGCTGGTTTAAGTGTTTGAAGTCTATCCCACTTAAGTACTTTGTTCATACCATACTATGTATTAACATATGCTGTTATGGTAGAAATGACATCTACTTCACAATGAGTACATTTGTCAGTTTAATGCTATCATGGGTACATTTATTTGCAAAAAGATAGGTTGGTGGGAATCTGGTGAGGAGGTTACATATTGCTTTTCTTTACATCTGACCCTAGCACAGCTACATCAATCAGAACATGACTGCCTTAATTAGTGCTTGCCTAGAATATGTTCTGATCCTTTGCTTCCATTACAGCTTCAAGCAAACAGTGTTCAGTGTGGGCTGTGGTTTAGCAAGCAGGTTGCAGGTGGTAGCTAGGGCATGATGTTTGTGGTAAAGTCTCAAGGTCCTCTGAGCATTTAATTGGAAAGAACTAAAAATGAGATACAAGAGTGAAATGAATTCTATATGCACAAGGAGCAGTAAAGTGCAACACTGGGTGGGAACTCTTAACATTTTTGCTTTCCAGCATCAATTTTCAGAATCTCTTGTGTTTATTTTTCTACATGCCTGTTTTCAGAGTGGCTTCTGTGCCTTAAGAGGCTCAAGCCCAGGTATACTAACGTTTGCTAATTACTGAGATTCTGCCATTTACCGACTTCAAAAAGGCTGAGACTGATCACATTAAATAAGCACGTACAGAACCATTTGGCAACTGGATATTTACAGATATGTATGCAGGTTGCAATTCTTCATTTTAACATGCGATGCATTCTAATCCTTTAAATTGTTTTACCTTTCTCTGTGTGGGTTTCAACTTTTATTTTGTGCATAAAGTTTTAAATAGTTAAAATATATGCATTTTTAGATTTTTTTTTCTGTTTATGGGAATTTTATCTGTTTAGGTGCTCACCCTAGCTTGATGACAATACTTGCGAGATTCAGGGATCATTCTGAGCTTTACCTGACAATAGCTGCTCTTACTCCATCCCCTGTTACAGATTGCTAGATCAATGTGGTTTATTTTCTTTTGAGGTTAACAGCAAGTGTCAACATTGCTTTAATCTCCAAGCAAACCACATTGATCTACCAAAATGTACATGTTCCAATCTTTTCACCTTTTAAGGTGTTTTTAAAAAAAATCTTAACTTCTCAGTTTTCTGACTGTGAATTTAATAGTGATTGACTGTTCGTTCTGTTAGTGGGGTACATTCTGGTAAGGGGGTGTGTTGAAAACTGCACAAGATCGAAATAAGTTGTAGAAACTTGTAAAGTTAGTCAGCTCTATCATGGGTATCAGCCTCCGTCGTAGTATCCAAGACATCTTCAAGAGTGGTGCCTTATAGGAAGGCGGTGTTCATCACCTAGGACATGCCCTCTTTACATTGTTGCTGTTGGGAAGTCAGATACAGCCTGAAGGCACGTACTCAGTGATTCAAGATCAGCTTCTTCCCCTCTGCCATCCAATTTCTAAATGAACACTGAACCCACAAACACGACCTCACTACTTCTTTATTTCTGTCATTTTGTACTGCTTATTTAACTTAGCTACTTAATAGACATGTATATACTTGGTGTAAGCAACACACACAGAAAATGCTAGAGGAACTTAGCAGGCCAGGCAGATCCATGGAAAAGAGTATAGTTGACGTTTCAGGCGGAGGTGGCTTGTGTGTTTTGCTTGGATTTCCAACATCTGCAGATTTACTCGATTATATTTAACGTAACTCAGTTTTTTTTCTCTATTTATCATGTATTTCATTGCACTGTGCCATTAAGTTAACAAATTTCATGACATACGCTGATATTAAATCTGATTCTGATGTATAATTCATAGGTGGTAATATTTGTGATGCGTACCTCTGATCACAACTAAGAGTTGATCTGTTTTTAAATAAGGCGAATACCATTTAACCTCTATTTTTAAAGGGATGGTGGATGCAGAATTCATAGTTGTACACTTTAAATTTAGTAAAGTGCTTTACAGCCAATTAAGTGTAGTCAGTGTTGTTTTGTAACTCAACACATAAGTGTAATGGAATCTCTGACACATCTTGAAGACCATGTCAGTCCCTTAAACTAAGCTGAACATTTATTTTTAGTCTGTTTTAGCTTGACCTGAGCAAGAAGGATTTTAAACTTCCGTTCATAATCTCTTGGTAAATGAGCATTTTACTAAGTTGTAACTGCTGCACTGGCAGTTTTGCAAACTAGATATTGGGAGTATAAATCATTATTAGTATATTTTCTAAGTTTCCTTTATAGTTACTTATGCAGGGAGAAATATTGCACAGTAAAAACAAATTTATTCCCATATTCTATCTTGGAATCAATTCTCACCCCTTCTCTCTTTTCCCATTTCTCCATTCTGACTCCCTTCTCATTCCTCTCTTCCTTCCCTGTCCATCACCTCCCTCTGGTTCCCCTCCTCCTTCCCTTTCTTCCATGATTCACTGTCCTCTCCTATTATATTCCCTCTTCACCAGCCCCTTACCTCTTCCACATATTGCCTCCCAACTTCTTACTTCATCCCCCTCCCCCACCCATCCACCTTCTCCCTCATCTAGTTTCACATCACCTACCATCTTCCCCTTCCTTTCCAGTCCTCATGAAGGGTCTTGGCCCAAAATGTCAATTGTGTATTCCTCTTCATAGATGCTACTTGACTTGCAGAGTTGTTACGGTGTCTTCTGTATGTTGCTCAAGATTTCCAACATCTGCAGAATCTCTTGTGTTCAGTCCTGGATCTGTGTCTAGTTATCTGCCTTCAAATGAGCAGTGTTAAATATGAATTCTGAGTATCAATAACAATAAAAATCAGAATATAGCAAATGCTGAGATATTCAGGTTAGCCAGCACATGAATAAAATAGAGTTAGCAATACAGGTTGTTGATATTGCATAATTTCACTCAAATGATTTAACATTTCATCTATGTAATGGTGCTTTTGACACTATTTGGAAGTGCTGCACCAAGTTTTTGTGTGCTTCTCATGTTTTATTAACAGAAATGTGCTGGCTGTGATGGGGTTCAGAGTAACATTGGAAGGTGCAGGACCAGAAAATAAATTGTCATGATTGGCTAACCTCAAAGACTTTCTTTTTCCCCCCAGTTGTCCAGCAAAAATTAGTATGAATATTGCTGGAATTCTTATTTCAGGTCCTGGAATTGAACCGATAATGTAAATATTTCACAGTACATGTAAATAGGGTAACTTCTAATGGACAGTTTTGTAAACTGAAGTTTACCAAAGCTTTATAAAACTTCCAGAGTTTATATTATAGACTGTTATTTGCAGAGTACAGATAATATTAGAGGTGATGCTAAGCTTACACAAAAAATATAAAATCTTTAAAGCTGTATATTTGTGGCAATCCAAAGTTGATAAGGTTAATAATATAACAATATTATTACATCAACCTGTTTTAACTATTTCTATAGTAGTGCAATTTATTTTTGTTTTCTTTAGTTGCAAATAGTTCTTAAATTGCTGACTGATAAAATAATTAGTGAGGCCAAGAAATCTATAAAAAGTTAGTGATGTACCTTGTCAGCATACATAACGCACACTGTGTACTCACAAACACTTGCATAATATGGTTTTATATTTAGATACTAATGATAGAAACAGTGCTTTGGCATGTTACTTATCCAGAAATTATAAATCCATGCACTAAAGTTTGGTCTTTGGGTAGTTTTCCAAAAAATGAGAGTTCATTGCAAATATCTGAAAAATTAAGAGTTTGTTGTAGAGATTTTCCAGATGGCTTCAAGCATGATGTATTACAGGGCTCAGGTTGTAGGTGTGTTGCCTTCTGAGAAAATGATCCGTAAAACAAAATTGTTTCATCTGTACAGACATCAAACACTAGTTAGAAAAATTTTTGTATTTGTTTACTTTATTCACAAATAACGTGAGAACAAATTCTATACTGTATCTCAAATTTTCTGCTGGTGATTTGTGAATTCTGCAAAGGAAATTTGTATTATTGAAAAGACCATAATGCAGGGGTTGCCTGTATTCATTTATAGATAAGCTGTATTGACTTTGTTCTTAATGATGTATACTGAAAACCAATCCAGTGCAAAGTGTGGTTGATGCTGTTCGTGTGTTGGTTGTAAAACCTAAAGAAGAAGGCAAACTCTTTATTCATCTAAGGAATGGACATTGTCAGCAAAATCACCATTTCTGTCAGTAACTAATCGTCTTTGAGAAGATAAAAGTGAGTTGTGTCACATACCTTTTGCTAGGTCTTATAATAAAGAACTGAAAAACACGGTGGATGTATTCAGAGACATTTTATTGCTAGCAATAATGAGAAGTATCTCCACTCAATGTCTGGAGGTTGCTTTTGACTTGAAACTTACAAAGTTTATTTTCTATACAAGTTCTTAGGCTATGCTTTGGCTGTTATCTGTTCTGCAGGCAGATGCTCCGCTTCAATAAGCTGTACTTCCCAAAGCCAGCAGTAGATCAACCTTCCCTTAGTTACACAATGCACAATGATCAAGGACATTACATGGCTCCTGTCATGCACCAACATATAGTAAAGTGCTATGGGATTTTACAGGTTCCATTTTGTTACATTACAGAATTCAATACATAAAAATCTCAAAGTTTCAAATATATTTCAACAGATAAGTAAGAAGCTCCAGGAATCTGATACAATTACAATAATCGAGTAATAAGATCCCTGTCAGGATAGTACATAAGTTGGAAGTGTGACAAGAATACACATAAATTAAGATGTTTGCTGGCCTGGGCTAGCAACATGGCATCAGCAGTTGGTCTGCCACCTGTCCTCAGGGGAGGGAGAGATAAGGAACAATGAAGCAGCATTTGGAGGTGTTAATGAAGGAGCCATCAGTCTGGGTATTGTCAAGAGCGGCTCCCCCTTTGAACCCTGAACTGTTTGAAGTGATGGACAGGCGATCTGGAGATGTGTAATGAAGGGACGGGAGAGAGAGCTGTCTGGAGCGGCTCCCCCTTTGAACCCTGAACTGTTTGAAGTGATGGACAGGCGATACCCCAGCAGGGGGATAAAAAGGGACAGGTTCGCTAAGGCAGGACACACACGACACCCGAGGTAACGAGACCCTGGAAGCAGTGCGCCTCCCACAAGCCGGTGGGAAGTACCGGGCCATAAACGCACAGGGTGGAAAGGTACGATCAGTGGGAACCCGGTGTGTGTCCGCCCTTGCTTGGGTGCCGGGTTCACTGCAGAGGATCGACCGCATCTGGAGGAGGGGTCACAGTCGGTGACCTCAGGTGACATCACAAAGGACCCGCCCGAAAGCTGCTTGTGAGCAATATCGCCGGTCTGTGAGTGGAAGCCGTTCTGAATGATCAGTCGTTCTCGTTCTCTCTCCCTCCCCCCACATTGTCCATCGCCATGGCAACGATTACTGCGAACTGAACTAAATTGAACTGAACTTTGTGTCACTTTGAAATTGGTCATTTACCCCTAGACAACGATAGAGCTTGATTGATGCTGTTATCTTAATTCTGTGCACATGTGGGTTTATCATTGCTGAACTGTTGCATTTATTATCCTTTCGATTACTGTGTTGCTTGTTTCTTTAATAAAACTTCCTTAGTTCTAGTAATCCAGACTCCAACTGAGTGATCCATTTCTGCTGGTTTGGCAACCCAGTTACGGGGTACGTAACAGAAGGAAATGGTGTTCTTATATATAGGTCCACAATCCCTTATCCGAAATCCTTGGGGCCAGTTGCATTTCAGAATTCAGAATTTTTTGGATTTCGGACCCCCCCCCCCCCCCCCAATACCAAAAAACAAAAAACACGTATGCTCAAGTCCCTTATTTAACCTGTCTCAGTGTGGTGGACTTTAGGACCCGGCGGCACACCAAACCTACATACATCCTCCTGTCTACTTTAAATCATCTCTAGATTACTTATAATACCTAATACAATGTAAATACTATGTAAATAGTTATACTGTATTGTTTAGGGAATAATGACAAGAAAAAGTTTTAATTCCAACAAAAACATTCAAGAAAACATAAAAAATATACAGCTTCAAATGAACCAAATCAAACACATGGTAAATGACTCATTGGAATAAATGTAGAGTATCACTGTCACTGTCACTATAAAACTTCAGTAACTTATCTTTCTGTTTATTTAAGTCATATACAGTGGTAGTTCCGACACTATTTTCTTCAGTAAGATGCCGCACAGACACACCACGATCAAGCTTCTGCAATAACTCCACTTTCTGTGTTATTGATAATGGTAGACGCTTCCTTTTCTTTTTCTCATTGTTACCCATAGGGGTATCTGCAGCTCTTTTTGACATTTTCACAGTGAAATTAAACAGAAAGTCAACAGTGAACACAAAATATCAATGAACAGCAAATGCACGTGTAACCAGTACGAGCGCCGAGTCACAACTGATGTCTGGCAGTCTCTGCTAGTGTTGCCACGTCACACGTGAATGATGTCAGTTGTTGGTGAAAAACCTTCGGTTTTCGGAGCTTTTTGGATTTCAGAATTTCGGTAAAGGAATGTGCACCTGTATTTGATTCTGTTGACCATGGTTATAGATTATGCAGATTTTGGAAATGCTTAAGTTTGGAATGAAGTAACACATTTTCTAAGCATTACACTCCCTTCATTGTGACTGCAGCACCTGTTCATTGTAATATATACAACATCTGCTATTTATTTGTGTTTCTGTGACTGGTATTTGATTTTCTGATCAGTGGCAACCCCCTCACTAATAGTGATGAGCTTGTCTTAAATATTCAGTGGAATTATAGGTGGTCAAACTTCCTTGGAAATGATCATTGAGATGTTTTATATGAACGTTTTGTGCTTATAATCAGGCCATGATTAACTTTTCTGCAACTGAGCATGTACTGCTTCATTTTCTCAAGAGTTGGGAAAGGAATAGCACTTAATTTCATCCACATAAACTCCATTCATGGCCTTTGTCATTAAGAAAGCGGCTGAAGATGGTTAAGTGAAGATACTGCTCTGAAGAATTCCTATTTTGATGTTGTGGGCTACAAAGCTTTTTCTTTTGTGCGAAGATTAACTCCAAACATTGGAGTGTTTCCCCAATGGACTTCACTTTAACCTGGGTCCTTGTTGTTTCAGCCTATAAAATATTGTATTGATATATCTGAGATTTAAACTACTTGAAAATTTCAAATATGGAAATTGGTGTGAACATCATGTTCTATGTTTTAAGTTGTGATCTGGAATTTGCAATGCAGGTCTGTTGACATGAGAACTTCAGTCTGAAAATTTCAGTTGTTAGCCTTATTGATTAGCAGCCCTTGTCTTGCACCCAACACCACTATTGTCATTCTGAACCAAACACAAGACGATGTTATTCCATCCTAAATCATTGTCATAAAAGTACATGGTATTAGTGTACTTTTGAATGAATTTCCACATAAATACACCCTAAACTACTTATTTTCTTAAAGCTTACTAAGCCAATAATCCTGACCTGGATCAAGTACAGAGGTGGGCCCATTCCAATCTAAATCGAAATGTTTGATCAGAATGCACTCCAATCCAACCAACATGTTCGAATTAGTTAGGTTTGGATTGGTAGCTAGGCTCCTTAAATTCAGTGCAGTTAACAGAGAGTTAATCAGCATGCCCTGTTGTAACGGTGAAAAATTAATGTTGCTGTTGGCTATTCTTTGCTCCCCTGCAGTGTTTCACAGCCTCAAAGTCAAGTGTGACTGAGTTACTAATGCAGTACTAGGTTACTGCTTAACAACCTCCTTGGCCTTAAATTTGTGCATGAATTCCCCCAATTTAATAGTCCGTTATCTCTTGAGGGAAGAATCTATTAGCTTTTATAGTTAGGTGGACATCAAAAACTAATACTTATTCATTATGTTTTGAAGAATAAGTAACAACAGTGTACAGTGTCAAATTTGAAGTACATTTGTATAGTTATTTTTCTGCTTCAGTTTAATTATCCAAAATAAAATCAGAAAATGCTGTGGAAAGTTCATCAACCTGAAAAGGTTATCTGTGCTTCTGTCATCACAGATCTTGCCCAATCTTAAATATTTACTGTTATCAAATTTCCATCAACTGAAGTTTCTTAATTTTTAACTTATTTTCTTAAGTTTTACCCTCGGCACAAGTTATGCAAATACACGTTTTAACTTGTACTTATTTCACCACGTTGAGACTAATATGTACAATCTCAGTTGTTAGCCTTATTGATTAGCAGGCCAACTTATAAAACTAATGTTTAAATGCCAAGTCTATATAAGTCTATATATTTGACATGAAACCTGTGTTGACATAATTTGAGGAAATAACAGGTAGGTTAGACAAAGGAAAGTCAATGGATGTTGTTTTTGTGGATTTTCAGAAGGCCTTTGACAAGGTGTCACACATGAGGCTGCTAAACAAGATAGTTATGGTATTACAGGAAAGAGTGCAGAAATTTCAGGGGCCCTAGTAGAGATATTTAAAACGTCTTTTGCCATGGGTGAGCTGCTGGAGGATTGGTGGGTAGCTGATGTTCCATTGATTAAGAAAAGTTCTAAGAATAATTCGGGAAATTATAGGCTGGTGAGCCTGACATCAGTATTGGGTTAAGTTATTGGAAGGTATTCGAAGGGATTGGATATGTAAGTATTTGGATGAGCAGGGCTACCCATTGTAGCTTGTATCTAACCAATCATATAGAGTTTTTTGAGGAGGTTACCAGGAAAGTTGATGAAGGAAAGACAGTGGAGGTAGTCTATATACAAGGCCTTGTCAAGAAGGTTCAGTCACTCGGTTTTCAGAATGAGTTAGTAAATTGGATTTGAAATTTGCTTCATGGGAGAAGCCAGAGAGTGGAAGTAGATGGTTGCTTCTCTGACTGGAGGCCTGTGACTAGTTGTGTGCTGCAGGGATCGGTGCTGGGTGATTGTTGTTTGTTATCTATATCAATGATCTGGATGATGATTTAGTAAATTGGATCAGCAAAATTGTGGATGACACCAAAATTGGGGGCGTAGTAGAGAACGAGGAAGACATTCAAAGCTTGCAGTGGGATTTGAACCAACTGGGAAAATGGGCTAAAAATAGCAGACATTTCAGGTGTTGCAGTATGGAAGGATGGCATGGTGAACTGTAGGGCTCTAAGGGTATGGTTGAACAGCCCCATAATTCTTTGAAAGTGGCAACACAGGTAAGTGGATGTTTACCTGTGAGAGTTTTTGGCATATTGTCCTTTATATATCGAAGTATTGAACACAGGAGCTGGGATGTTATGTTGAAGTTGTTTAAGACTTCGGTGAGGCCTAATTAGGTGCAGTTCTGGTCAACTACCTACAGAAAAGAGATTTGATAGAGATATATAATATTGAGTGGTATACGTAGGGTAAATGCAAGTAGGCATTTTCTGCTGAGGTTGGGGGAGACTAGAATTAGCGGTCATGGGTTAAAGGTGAAATGTTTAAGGGGAATATGAGGAGCATCTTCACTCCAGGTGTTGAGAGGGTGGAACGAGCTGTCAGCAGAGGTGATGGAGGTGGATTTGATTTTTAACATTTAAGAGAAGAACATGTATGGTAGGGTATGGAGGGCTATGGTCCAGGTGCAGGTTGATGGGTGTAGGAGGACAATAGTCCAACAGGGACTAGATGGGTTGAAGGGCCTATTTCTGTGCTGTCATACTCTATGACTCTATACCTGGCATGGAAAGAAAATTGGCTGACTGGCAAAAGGCAAAGAGTAGGGATAAAAGGGGCTTTTACTGGTTGACTACTAGTGACTAGTGTTCCACAGTGATTGGTGTTGTGTCTGCTACTTTTCATGTTATACGTTAATGATCTGGTTGATAGAACTAATGGTTTTGTGGCCAAGTTTGCTGATGATACAAATATAAGTGGAGGCACAGGTAGCATTGAGGGAGGAGAGAATCTGCAGAAGGACCTGGACAGATTAGGAGAATGGGCAAAGAAGTGACAGAAGGACTACAGTGCAGGGATGAGAATGGTTATGCATTTTAATAGAAAGAGTAAAGGTGTAGTATATTTTCTAAACAGTGAGCAAATTTAGAAATCAGTGATGCAAAGGGACTTAGAAGTTCTCATACAGGTTTCCCTAAAGGTTAATTTACAGTTGAGTTAATAAGTGCAGGGTTAGCATTCACTTCAAGAGAACTAGAATATAAAAAAAACAAGGATGTAATACTGGGGCATTATAAGGCATTGGAGTATTGTGAGCAGTTTTGGACCATTTATCCAAGAAAGGATGTGCTGGCGTTAGAGATGGTCCAGAGGAGAATTACGAGAATAATCTTGTGAGCGTAAGGGTTAAGGTATGAGGAATGTTGGATGGTTCTGGGATTGTATTTGTTAGAGTTTAGAAACATGTAGAGGATTCTCATTGAAACCTACTGAATATTGAAAGGCCCAGACAGAGTGGATGTTGAGAGGCTGTTTCAAATCTGGAAGAGATAGGGCGCAGCCTCAGAATAAAAGGAAAAAAACTGCGAAGAAATTTCTCCTTAGAAATTTCTTTAGCAAGTGTGGTGAATCTGGAATTCATTGTCAAGACTGCTGCGGAAGCCAGGTTATCGGGTGTATTTAAAGCAGAGTAATATAGTTTCTTGATTAGTAAAGGCATCAAAAGTTATGGGGAAAATGGCTAGAGAATAAGGTTGAGAGGGAAAATAAATCAGCCATAATTGAATGGCAGAGCAGACTTGATGGGCTGAATAGCTGAACTCCGCTCTTATGTTTTGTGGAACAACGTGTAGTAAAATATTTGCCTTAGAAATAGAATAAGGATGCCAAAACAATTGTGTTATCGTGTAAATGTAAGCCTCTCTCAATATATTTTATGCAACTGAAGTAGCTGTAATAAAGATTGTTTGTTGACTTGAAGATGCAATGTGGGCTTAGCCTACCACTTTAATTGGTTGATAATTTTTGGCTATTGAACGTAGCTCTTGTGATACAAAACCCAGAATGAGCTAATCACAGGAAAATGTTGGATCTGTTGGTGAGACAGTAATAAATGAACAAAAGTAGAAAATGAGATGTGCAAAATGTGATTGTCAACTGTTCTGTAGTCTACACCATTCCAGTGAGGGATGATAAAGTGCACTAACTATTACCATTGAATTGGGCACTTTTGCACTGTATTTCCTCTGAAAGTGAAAGTAAAATTGTGTGTTCTTCATATCCAGGTGCCTTGAATATCTGAGGGATCTGATGGATAACAGAAAAGTTGTAATGTTTTTTCATTGTTAATGTATGCAAAGCAGGTATTTGTGTTCTTGTAGTGCCTTATGTCAATGTCTTATAGTGCTTAAGGCAATAAATTCTGCTGAAGATGTGTTATATAAGCCATTAGGCACATGGATATACAGATTAATATTTTGGTATAATTAAAGCCATTTGCTATTAGAGCTAACTGTGTTGCATTTGTGCTATCAACCTTCTATAATAATGTATTATTGTGGGTAAAGATGCTTTCTTGGAGGTTACATAATTTAATTGAGAATTGTATGGCCCAAATTGCAGTAAAATCAGAACTTAAACACTTCTAAAACTTTGCAGTGATAACATTATAGTAATAGTTTACAAGGCATTCACTGTAGAGGAAAAAATAATTGGTTTTATAGACTGCAACAAGGACTTGAGCACTAAGTAATAATCTTTGCTAAGTAACACAAATACTTCAAAATGTAACCTGAGAAGTTTTGCATTTTGATCTACGGAAAAGAATTAATCCCTTGTGGAACAGTGATGGGAGTCCAGATGAGAGTTTGCTTCTTTATGTATCCATTTTTTTACCTAGTTATGAATATTTAGTTGTCCTTATTAGTTAATTCATCGCATTTCTTCAGTTTGAATACGCCACAGCAATGCCTGCTGACCTAGGATTGGATTTTCCAATCTGTCATTGTTGACTTGTTCTCTGAGACAGTCGTATTGCCAAATCAAAGTAAGTTTATTATCAAAGTATGTATATGTCAACATGTACTTCCCTGAGATTCATTTTCTTGCAGGCATTCACAGTAGAACAAAGAAGTACGATAGAATCAGTGAAAAACTACGCACAGACTGATAAGCAGCCAATGTGCAAAAGAAGACTAACTGCAAATACAAAAATAATGAATAGTAATAATAAATAAGTGGGTAAATGTATAATAGTGAAAACATAAGTTGTAGAGTCCTTGAGAATTAGTCCATAGATTATGTTCAGTGATCAGTTCAGTGTTGAGGTGAGTCAAGTTATCCACGCTATTTCAGGAGCCTGATAATTGAAGGGTAATAACTGTTCTTGAACCTGATGTTGTGGCCATAAGGCTCCTGTACCACCTCCTGGATGACATGGCTTTGAATCGTGGGTGCTCTTTAATGGATGCTGCTTTCTTGCGGTAGCGCTCCTTGAAGATGTGCTTATTGGTGGGAGGGCTTTTCCTGTGTGGACTGAGCTATATCCACCATTTTGTTTTTTGTAGGCTTTTCTATTCTTGGGCATTAATGTTACCATACCATGCATGACCGCAACCAGTCAGGATACCCTCCATAGAAGTTTGTCAAAAGTTTTAGTTGACATGCTGAATCTGTGCAAACTTCTAAAAAAGTGGGGGTGCTGTTATGCTTTCTTTGAATGACACCTATATGGTGGTCCCAGGACAAATCCTCTGAAATGATAATACCAAGGAATTTAAAATTACTGACCCTCCCCACCTCTGATTCCCTAATTGGGACTGGCTTGTGTTTTTTTTCCTGATTTAGTCAATAATCATCTCTTTGATTTTGTTGATGTTGGGTGAGAGGTTGTACAACTAGATTTTCAGTCTCCCTCCTATATGCCAATTTGTCACCAGCTTTGATTCAACCAACAACAATGGTTTTATTGGTAAACTGAAATATGGGATAAGTATGGCATTGAAACTGTACTTAGCCTCACAGTCAAAAGTGTAAAGTGAGAAGAGAATGTGTGTAAGCACGTAGCCTTGTGGTGTGGTACAAGAATCACCCCTTGTAATAATGATCAGTGAGGCACAGAGAATCTGTATTTACTGACAAGTAACTGTTACTGGTTCAAATAACAAAAGCATGTGGATTCACAAACTAACTACTTGTGTGCACACCCACTTGAATCCTTGACTCTTCATGAACAGTCAATGAAGAGAAAAGGTATTACCCAGAAAGGAGTCCATCCTCCCCAGGTATTCCTCATGGTCCCGATCTCCATGTGCCTGTGTGGTTCTCTTTAACCATGATGGTTGGTCTCTGGTTGCTGGAGACTTGTCGCCCCCACGTATTTGCAGCTCCTGACTCTTGTAGTGTTCCTTATCAGTTGAACTGGTGGATCTCCTTCCCATTGGCTCAAGGCCTGGGTCACTTTCTTTCTGGTTCTAGTCCAGGGTACAACCAACATTGTTTCGTGGTTCTGCCCACCCCAGCCTTGCGTATTTGTGTCTTTCAACTCTGACTGCTCCAAATCAGTTAAATGAGGCGACCCAGATAGAGTCAAACAAGATTACAGATTGCTTCTGTAGTAGGTCTGGTATTTTACATAATAAGTAGCTACTCATCTGAGAATGGTCTCAGGTTTAGCAGGTCATTACCTGAAGCTCCTTGTGTCCATATTCAATTGCTCTGATTAGATTATTCCAGAGCCAGAATCAGTTCAGAGTCCACAAAATGGCAGGGGGAGGTTCCCCTGTCCTTGATGCATTAATTGTGACTAATTGTCTTTGTTACCCCCCCCCCCCCCCCAATTTTGTGGGCTCTGAACTGATTCTTGCTCTAGAATTTCATTGCTTAGGAACTGTACCTTTGTATCTTCTAGAATACCTAAAATTTTGTCCATGCATGTCAAGCCCTCAACCCCAGTATAATACACATCTGAGTCCTCCATTTCTCCTTTGTTAACCTGCATTACAGTTTGCTCCAAGCAACGACCTCACTGTTGGCACTTTTTCCCCTGTAATGGCTCTGGAGCAAGGCTGGCCATGGCCTCAGTCATGCTTAATTATTTTAAGTTGTGCGTCTGTACTGATGGTGATTGTGGAGGATATGATGTTGCCATTTTGAACTGACTGGGGTCAGTAAGTGAGGAGATTGAGGATCCAATTACATACGGAGGTATCGAAGTCTAGGTCTTGGTGCTCATTGATTGGTTTCAAATACAAAATGGTGACCCCTAATTGAAAAATGAACCAGCCCCTATGCCCTGGGTGTGACAAATTGTCAAATGTCAAAAATAATGAATACTATGAAATGTATTGATATGCATCATTATCTAGCAGATTCTGTCCCATGAGGAACTGCAGAAACCTTTTGTTCACTCCTCTCACTTTATCTTGCTTCTTCCCTGGTGCTTTTTTCATTTCAAATTTGATTACCTTTTTTTTCTTTTGTGTTGCTCAGTTTGTTTTAATTTTATAAAATGTTATTGTTACTTAAGTAAATTCTTTTAGACTTTGGAATATGGTTATGTTGATAATCACTAAACTTATTGTACACTTATAAAGATTTGGTGATTATTTATTTTCTTTCTTTTATATAGCCGTGGCCCAGTGTTTCAAACCTTGCAAAGGATTTTATAGATCGTCTTCTTACTGTGGATCCCAATGAGAGGCTGACTGTGGGCCAAGCCTTAAAGCACCCTTGGATAGTAAGCATGGCAGCCTCCTCATCTATGAAGAATCTGCATCGCTCCATTTCTCAGAACCTTTTGAAGAGAGCTTCATCTCGATGTCAAAGCACCAAGTCAGCCCAATCCACAAGGTCCAGCAGATCCACTAAGTCCAACAAGTCACGGAGAGTACGAGAGAGGGAACTAAGAGAATTAAATTTGCGATACCAGCAGCAGTATGAGGGATGAAAAGAAACTTGGAGCTTTGTCACAATGTTATCTTTCGCTGTGCACTTTCTATTTGTGTAACTCTCATAACATGTTGACCACTTTGGATTCAATGAATTGGTAACATGGAGAGTTTGGACAAACCACTTTTCTAATTTACGAGATCCATCAGATTACTATTCCACAATTCACTAAAAATAGTTAAATGCTGAGCATTGTTCAAACATGGTGAATATTGAGCCAATAAGACTATTTCCTACTAAATTAGTGTGTATGTAATTGATTAAACGTACTGGCCATTTTACAGGGTAAAATTAGATTGCATAACTGAAATTTGTCTTAAGTGCTGGAAATATTGAACCTCATTGCTCTGGTTACATTTTATAACTAACAGTTAAGCCCAGTGTTTTCAAAATCTTGTTAGGAATTAAAATGCTGTGTATGTTACATTCAAAATTGCAATCTGTTTAAGTTGTCTTTAACCATTTTATTTTACAAAAAGGTCTTTAGTCCTTAATAAATACAGATACAGTAAGATGAAAGTTTTAACTTGGCAGTGTGCATAATGTAAACATTAATTCTTGCTGAAATGTTAGATGTCCAAGGAACAGAAAGAAAGATACCATTCACAAATATTTTCTCCCCAGTATAAACTCTTCTATACTGCTGAACATCTTTATTTACATTAAATACTGAAATGACAACCAACGACAGTATATTCATCTGGCACACTAAGTAGGCAATTTCTCGCAGACCTGTGAATTAAGGTCTGTTTTACGATTTTATATCTTACAGAGCCCAAAAGTTGGTACATACACATGAGATGAAGGTAGATGTTAAAATATTGTAAACAAGGTTTAAAAGATAAAAATAATTATGTTCAACACTTATGGAGTTTTTGAGATGTATATTTGAGAAAATCACAGTTTACATGGCTATTTTAGAGCCAGAGTAGTGATCAGCTGCACATGATTTAAAATTCACTTCCTCCTCATGGAAACAATGTTACACATTTTTGGAGTTTGCTCTTTTTAATGTGAGATACTTCAATTGAGTTCATTATACAGGAGGAGGGAACCAATAGATTAAATTCTTAGCTTCCATATTTACCTATTTTAATTTCTAAAGTGTCTTCCTCTCTTTGAGTGCTGATAGCCTCATTCTTAGCAAATTCCAGAAAATATTCATTGTGTCATTATTGTGTAGAATTCAAAAATCACAGCTGCTCTATACATTAAATGTATGTGCACTTCAGTTAATTTGGATGTGAACAGCCATATAGCTTTAATTTGTAATCTTATTCCTAATAACTGTCCTGAAACCAGCATGAACTGAAAGTGGAATGGTCTATTTCTAAATGAGCCTAGTTTGCTTGTTGGAATCCATGGGAAGATGGCCAAGACTGGAAGAGTCTTGCTCTGTTAATGAGTAGGTCACATCTAAACTTTATGGTAAAATATTATTGTACCAAACATATACATACAATAATTTCAGAATGAAGGAACTCAATCTTTCTTCTAAATTTTCATTTTCTTTAAAAAAATATTTCTTCCTGTAGACATCTGTACACGATTTTCACTTTAAGTGAATGGGTAAACACATTGCCAGACTGCAGATTTTCTGAATTAACTTGTGATTAATGAACACCATCAACCCAAGGTACCTTTTCATTCTTGCATTATCCAGATAGAATATGTCTTGCCTCTCTAGGGGCAGTAAAGCCAACATGATGGAGTTGCGCATGTAGTCTAATATTTGAGCAAAATACACAGTTGTTTTGAAGGATGTTAATTATCCTATGTTTTGGTATATTAATTTGCATTATGCCATGCCAGACTTTGCTCATCTCTGCTATAGGAAACAAGTAGTTACATAAACAGCATTCCTGTACTAGGTGTGTCCCTTGATCCCCACATTGACTTGTGTATTTTTTTGTATAAGCCTCCAGTGTAAAATAAGCTTTGTTCTTAATTTCCATTGATTTTATCCCATCTTTAATCTCATTGGCCCTTCTTTTTATTCCTCTGGACTGTGGACCATTGGAAAAGTTTCATTTTTTCACATAGCTGTTAACTGGGGCAAAAGAAAGCAAAAATGCTGGATACATTCAGCAGGTCAGGCAACACATGTGAAAAGATGATGGGTGTATGACTTAACTTTCTCTTTGCACATGTACTGTCTGACTGACTACATTTCCAGCATTTTTTTTTTGGATTTCTAGTAACCACTGTTTTATTATTTTTTTCACTGACAGTGATGTCTTGAGACGACTATCCTCATACACTGGAATTCCCCTTAATCAGGGTTATGTCTGCCTGCCATTGCCACCATTAATGGTTACATAGCTTGTTTTTGAGACGTGGAATGCATTGGCTGAAAGTGAATTATAACCTGCGGCAGAAATTGACTAATACTTGAAGAATGTTTGGATCTTTGGGGAAGAGCAGGGGTATGGTATTATTAGATAGCTTTTTAGAGTGTTGGCTGTGGCCTGATTGGGCAAATGGTCTTATGTGGTATACGTATCGATATTTTAGTTTTTCTTAAAACCCACACAACCATTAAGCAACCATTCTCATCTGAACACACTAAAGCAGCATGAGTAGACTTTTATGTTAAAGGTACTATGTAAGTGCATGTTGTTGAAAGTAACTAATAAGGGCTTTTGCTTTTCATTGAGACCAGTGCAGCCTGCAGTTTTCTCCTAAATGGCACTGTTAGCTGATGGTGGTTGAATACCTTGAATCCCTTTGAAGTATATTTGTAATATGGAGACCCTTGTATTTTGATATTTTTCTGACTGAAAAAGATTGTCTGTTCACAATATTTTGGTTGTGCCTTTTTACCAGTCCCTTATACACTTTTATCCCCATCAAGAAGGCCTTAAAACTTTCTGCTTCTATCTCAATAGAAGAACCAATCTGTTCCCCTTCACCTCCACCCTTCTCCAAATGGCAGAACTGGTCCTCATCCTCAACAATCTTCCCTTCAGCTCCTCCCACTTTCTCCAGACTCGAGAGGTAGCTACAGGCACTCGCATGGGTCCTGGCTACGCCTGCCTCTTTGTTGGTAATGTAAGACGGTCTTCCTTCTTTCTCCTATGGTCCACTCTTCTCTCCTATCAGATTCCTTCTTCTCTTTATTTTTATACCCTCCTGGCTTTACTTATTACCTTCTATCTATCTCTTTTCCCTCTCCCCACCTTTTTATTCTGGCATCTTTCCCCTTCCTTTCCTGTCCTGAAGAAGGGTCTTGTCCTAAAACATCAAATGTTTGTTCATTTCCATAGATGCTGCCTGACTTGCTGAGTTCTTCCAGCATTTTGTGTGTGTTGCTTTGGATTTCCAGCATCTGCAGACTTTCTCATGTTTATTGTTTATATGTTTGTCAGCATCTTTTAGCAATAATGCTTACTGGTAGAAATACTTTCAAGTGCATTTAAAACCAGTTTTTTCATAATGGTCTTCCAAAGATTTTGGAGGGGACTCAATCACTTTTGTTAGAAAACATATTTGGTTGTACATTAAAGCAAATTGTGGCAAGATAGGTAGTTGTTGGGGCCACATTTTATAAATTCTCATAAGTAGTGGTGTAACTGAGAGCAGTACTGTATGAATTATCAAAAGGAATTTCTATACTCGAGCAATCTGCCACCATTAATAATTGTAATCATGGTTCCTATTGACTGAAATTAATACCTTTTGATAATTTTCCCAAATGTAATAATTCTCATTCTTGTCAATTACAATGTGTGCCATGATGATTGTAATTCAGTTAGCATTCAGGCTAAAATAAACATTTTTATTGCAGAATATTGAGATTGGTGAACCTATATGTATACCATGTTATCTGTGGTTCATATTTTAATATTTGCCTGCTCTTTTTTTAACCATGAAAAGTCAATACTTTGTCGAGACCAAACATTGATGAGAAATTATTGCTCAGTTAGAAATCTTGTTAATAAACCTTGTTTGCCTACTTGAAAAATTGCTGGGTGTAGAAAAAGCTTTATAAGATGTCATATTTAAAATCCAACTCGTTGCTGTTGTGAACAAGGTGGTAAAACTAAATACCTTGATTGCTACTTTATACTTTTCAAACCTAATACATTGTAAACCATCAAACTTTATATTGTCATTGTTTGCTTTCAGGATTTCTTAATGGTCAATTACTGAGGGTGTTACGCTACGTAGCTAACAATATGGATTTTCATAAGGATGAGTAATTTATGGTGTGCAATTTAGCAATTTGCAGGTCTGATTCTGACAGTGGATATTTTACAGTCAACTTCTCTCAGTCTTAAAAACCAGAATTTAAATCGGTACCAGAATTAAATAGAAATAAAGTTGGCTGATGGAACCTTTTACTACTTGTCACTTTTTATGTGAATTATGGTATTTCATTGCTACTGTTGATATATATCGAGAACTAAATTTTAATCAATGTGGAAATGTGGTTTGTGATGTTCTGGAAATAACAATCTTTAAAAAGTGAGATGTAGTACATGCTTAGCACAGTTTAACAGGCAATATCTAAATAGGTAGATGCCATCCAATGTGTATAGTATGCTACATTAATTTTTTTGTGATTTTCTGGGAATTCATGTGTTATAAAATTAATTGGGAAAAGTGTAATTTTTCTTGCTGGAATTGTGTTTTAATGAAAGTTTTAGATTTTAAATTAGTGGCATCTTCAAACTTAATTCTGAGCAAGTTATACTTGAAATTTGTGAGTAGAGATATACACCAATTCCATGATGTGCATGAGTTTAAAACAAAACCCCAAGACTGGAATTATTTGATTTTTTTTTTGTTCTAGATAATTTTAATTTTATAGAAAAAGAGAATGCATTTATTTCTGCCTAGTTAACTGCAGTTAATATGCTGTATTACTACAGTGGCATAAGATCCAATTATATAAGTGAATCATCACTTACTAAAATTCATAGGTTTAATCCAATATATTATGGATTTTATTATACCATTGAATGAACAATTGGCAATTGCTATTTTTGTCTTCCAGGTTTGACATGTTTAGAGTAGTAGTAATTTAGTGTACTTCCACTGGTCTCAGCTGTGCAAATGATCCAAAGGATTCTCTGTCCGACAGGCCATTGGGGAAAAGTGAATTAATTCAATTAATTAATTGCAAATATTTTGAGTTTTTGACTGTTGATCTTAATCTGAAAATTCTGCTTGTTAATCTAAACTGGAATTGTGGTTTAACATATCTGTAGGCAAAATGTGTACGTATATTTTTAACAATGCAAACATTGTTAATGTAAATGATAATACAGAGCAAGTAGCTACATGTCTAGAATTCAAATGCAAGTCAAACTGCACAGAACCAGTATTTGTCAAAATTGTTCATAACTGGACCTGTTCAAAATTTATTTTTCATTATTATGCAATGTCAGTTTTATATTGTCATGTGCAATTGTGATGATAAAGAGATTCTGTATCAGTATATTCATGCCATGTTGGTATTGGTGTCTTTTTTATTTTATTCACTTTTTAAAGCAATTCTCATTACACAATAGTAATGCAGTCTCAATGTTTCAAGTTTTACTTAGCTGTTAGTATTACTGTACTGTAAAGAAAATGTCATGAACCAGTACAATGTTATGCAAAATAATTTGTCATTTGAACCTCAAATATTGGTAATCCAATGATATGACACTCAGAATGCATTCTTCAGCCACTCCATAGTTGGAAGAATATAATTCTTATATGGTTTGAATGGGATGAAAAATTCTCACCCCTTGTAGTTTACTGAAATCCTAGTGATGCATTGCCTGAAACAATGTGGATTACTTGAACTACTAAAAAATGAATGTGAAATGAAAGTTTAGATTTTCCCCAAATCTGGTTGGTGAACTTCAGTCATCCCTGTAGGTGAATAATTCTTTGAGGATTTGTTGCAGTGGATCCTCCTGGCCTGAAGGAGCACTAGAGCAAGGGCATCCAAACCTTGGCTTATTGCAATTCTTTGATTGGTTTATATTTCAAAGGAGGCTCAAAGTGGGGGTGCATTGGGATGCAATATAGTGATAGGATTGCTAAGGCCAAGGGAGGGAGTGGGTGAAGTACGTGGCAGGAAGGAGATTTACAGTGGTCGTTGGGAGAGTCAAATAATAGTTAGGTTTCCAACAGAAAGAAGATCAGCTCAAACCTCAATGGGGAGGATGTTTGTGTTTGGGTGGAGTCAAGTGTGTAGTTAGGCATACGATAGTGTGGGAGAAGGCTGAAGACAATTGGTGGGGATATTATTCAAATAGATAATGCATTGGGAAAGCTAAGGAGTTTGACAGCATTGGGGAGAAGACGAATAATCAGTGACAATGGAAAGTTAAGGGTGACAGTTAATGAAGAACATGGAGTTTTCAGACTTGGGCGGTGGCTCAAGTGGAGGTGATCTTCAGTGTTCTCATGCAGTTGGGGTTTGCCCAACTGCGTCAGTACACTATTGCATCCATGTGCCAGCAATGTTTGCAGATCAGTCTTCCATTCTGACCTGAAAGCAAAGGACTCTACACTAGACTTTTTTAGTATAAGACTAATTAGAATCATTATTAAACAAGCTTATTGTACTGTTAGTTTTGTGTAATGCTCCAGAACTTGCCTTATCTTTTTCACAAGATTAATATGTTAAGTACTGTGGACAGTTTTGTTTCCACTTTGAGCAAATGGCAATGAGGGTGGGAGGTGAGCAGTTTAGAAGTTCAGTAATACCTGCTCAGTGCTGTAGTAAAACAGGACAGTTTAATAGGATTATCTACATGAATGATGGCATATTTATTTTGCAGTGTTGCTGCGTAAAACTTAATGCCTCCTGAAGAGTTCTTTTGTGGGTGGAATATTGTATACAAAGTGCTAATCTAGAGTGGCCCGTTTTAAATATAGTGTTTATATATTTTTAAAAGGCTGCTTTACTTCCCACTGTGACCAAACATTAAGACTGAAATGTGGTATACTCTAGGCCAACTGTCTCCCTTTTTTGCCAAATTCAATTACTTTCTGGTTCTCAATATACAGTATATATTTTTTAAGATGTGCTGTTTGTAAACCACTGTGTTCAGTTTTAATCCCTTTTGTGGTTTCTTCATTGTTTTTATACATTTAAAAGTATAATCATTTTTAGATCATTGCTGAGCATTAATCTGTAATTCAAAGATTTTGCAGAAATTATTTATTTTATGAATTCAGTCAATTTCTATGTAATAGTAAACGTCTTCATTGTATTACAATAGTGTTTGTCCACCTTATCTTTTTATCCTTGGATTTACTGCATAGTAAACATTTTTGTATTTCCTGTTATTTGTCCATTAAAAAGATAATACTCTGTGTTCTCTCATTCTTGAATTTTGGAACACTAAGCCTATATTTAATGGTCTGTCAACATTTCTTAGCAAGGCGGTATTGCGAACAGCTGTCCTCTGCTAACAGCACAAAAGTGAGACAAATGCATGCATGCCAAGTTCTTTGGTATATGTCAGCAAGAGTATGATTTTTCCCATTTATTTTCCATGGAAGTTCCATTTGCAAGTATTCCTCACTTGCTCCTAGCAGGTTTGGCAGTTGCCCATGGATAAAAAAAATTTCTACTATCTACTTAGTACTATCTATATAAAGTGGTGGGTGAATAATTCCTCTGCTAAGATTCTGGAAAAAGATTGTTTCTTTAATAAAAAACAAAATGCAGGTTGGGTAACTTCATTAGGGAGAGAAATAGTCATTGTTTTAAGTCATTGAACTTCTCGGTTTGGAAGAAAACTTGTCTGTTTATAAATGAGCAACGTGAATACTATTACTAGTACTTACCAGCCCTCCAAAGTACTTGTCTCCCCTGGGGGAAGCTGCAGCAATGGGACTCCAGCACTGTGGCTCAGAAGGAAAGTGGGGATGGTAGGCACGAGATAGACACCTGGATGGTATGTTCGTTCCCAGGGTTGGATGTCTTGGATTGGATCAACGGAATTATAAAAGGGGAAGGTGAACAGCTAGAAGTCTTTGTACATATTGGGATCAATGATATAGGTAGGAAAAGCAATGAGGTAACTAAAGAGAGAATTTAGGGAACTAGTAGAAAGCTGAAAAGCAGAACCTCTAGGGTGGTAATCTCTGGAGTTTTGCCTGTACTGTGCACCAGTGAGGATAAGTATATGATGATTTGGCAGATGAATGCGTGGCCGTGGAACTGTTGTGGGGAGGGGGTGCATTTTAGATTTCTGGATCATTGAGATTTCTTTTGGGGAAGGTATGACCCATAAAAAGAGACTGGTTACATCTGAACCCAAGGAAGACAATATCCTTGTGAGCAGGTTTGCCAGAACTTTTGGGCAGGGTTTGAAATAAGTTGGTGGGGGAATGGGAATCAGAGTGATGGACAGTTGCTTTACAAGCAGATTGAATTCAATTGACTTTATTTCTTACATCCTTCATATACATGAGGAGTGAAAATCTTTGTGTTACGTCTCTGTCTAAATGTGCAATTTATAGTATTATATAATAAATAGTATGTACAAAAGGACAGTCAATATAATATAGAAATACAATTGTATCAGCATGAATTAATTACTCTGATGGCCTGGTGGAAGAAGCTGTCCCGGAGACCGTTGATCCTGGCTTATATGTTGCGGTACCATTTCCCGGATGATAGTAGCTGGAACAGTTTAACATTGGGGTGACTTGGGTCCCCAATGATCCTTCGGGCCCTTTTTGCACATCTGTCTTTGTAAATGTCCTGAATAGTGGGAAGTTTACATCTACGGATGTGCTGGGCTGTCCACACCGCTCTCTGCAAAGTCCTGTGATTGAGGGAAGTACAGTTCCCATACCAGGCAGTGATGCAGCCAGTCAGGATGCTCTATTGTGCCCCTATAGAAAGTTCTTAGGATTTGGAGGCCCATACCAAACTACTTCAACCGTTTGAGGTGAAAGAGGTGCTGGCAACACACATCAAAGTTGCTGGTGAACACAGCAGGCCAGGCAGCATCTCTAGGGAGAGGTGTACGTATTTGCGTGAAAGAGGTGCTGTGCCTTTTCCACCACACAGCTGGTATGTACAGACCATGTGAGGTCCTCGGTGATGTGTATGCCAAGGAACTTAAAGCTGTTCACCCTCTAAATCCCAGATCCATTGATGTCTGGGGGTTAACCTGTCTCCATTCCTCCTGTAGTTCACAACCAACTCCTTTGTTTTCTTGATATTGAGGGAGAGGTTCTTTTCTTGATACCATTGTGTCAATGTGATGACTTCTCTGTAGGCTGCCTCATTTTTATTTGAGATTAGGCCAATCGGTGTAGTGACATCAGCAAATTTAATTAGTGGATTGGAGCTGTGTGTGGCAACACAGTCATGGGTATACAGAGAGTAAAGGAGGGAGCTTAGGACATGGCCCTGAGGGGCACCTGTGTTGAAGGGCAGAGATCAGGGAGCCCACTCTTACCACCTGCCAGCGATCTGACAGGAAGTCCAGAATCCAGCCCCACATGGCAGGGTGAAGGCCAAGGTATCTGAGCTTCTGGTTGAGGCTGGAAGGAATTATGGTTTGTTGTGAGATTGTGAGGAAGGGCAGATAGATAATACGGCAAAATTGCAGTCAGTGAATGTAATGGGAACAAATTGAAAAGGGTGACAAACACAGGACTGAAGGTGTTATATTTGAATGTGTGCAGTATATGGAATAAGGTAGATGATCTTGTAGTGCAGTTAGAGGTTGGCAGGTATGATGTGGGCATCACTGCGTTGGCTGAAAGAAGATTATAGTTGGCAGCTTAAGATTCAATTATACATATTCTATTGAAAGGACATGCGGGTAGGCAGAGGGGGTAGCATGGCTCTATTAGTAAAAAATTAAATCAAAACTTTAAAAAGAGGTGACATAGGATTAGAAGGTGTAGAATCGTTGTGGGTACAGTTAAGGAAAAGCAAGAGTAAAAAGACCCCGATGGGACTTTATTCAGGCCTCCGAACAGTAGCCAGAATGTGGGCTTCACCTTACAGTCTTACGATAGTCATGGGGTATTTCAATATGCAGATAGATTGGCAAAATCGGGTTGTTGCTGATTTTGGATCCGAGGATAGAAAATTTGTAGAATGCCTCTGAGATATCTGCTTAGCAAGACAAGACCCTATGGTATTACAGGAAAGATACAAGCACGGGTAGAGCATTGGCTGATTGGCAAGAGATAGAGTGGGAATAAAAGGAGTCTTTTCTGAGTGGGGATCGCTTTGTTTTACATTGTATATTGATGATTTCGATAATGGAATTGATGGCTTTGTGGTCAAGTTTGCAGATAATACATTCAGAAGAATGTGTGTGAGGTCGGTGTTCTGTGCTGGGTGTCAGATGTGGGAAGTCCGGGAGACTCCCAGCCTCCCCGGACGGCCACATCTGCTCCAGGTGCATCAAACTGCAGTTCCTTAGGGATTGTATTAGGGAACTGGAGATGCGGCTCGATGACCTTCGTCTGGTCAGGGAGAATGAAGAGGTGGTAGAGAGGAACTATAGGCAGGTAGTCACACCGGGGCCTGGGGAGACAGATAAGTGGGAAGGGCTGGAGTCAGAGGCTAGAGAGCACCTCTGTGGCTGTACCCCTTGACAATAAGTACTCCTGCTTGAGTACTGTTGGGGGGTGGGGGGGATGGCCTACCTGGAGAAGTAACAGTGGTCGTGCCTCTGGTACAGAGTCTGGCCCTGTGGCTCAGAAGGGTAGGGAAAGGAAAAGCATGGCAGCAGTGACAGGGGACTCAGATGATTCTGTGGACGCAGGAAAGAAGCACGGCTGGTAGTTTGCCTCCCAGGTGCCAGGGTCCAGGAAGTTCCTGATCGCATCCATGATATCCTGAAGTGAGAAGGAGAACAGCCAGAGGTCGTGGTACATATTGGTACCAACGACATAGGCAGGGAAAGGGAGGAGGTCCTGAAAGCAGCCTACATCATCATCATCATCATCATCATCAGGTGCTGTGCCCAGTTTGAGCTTTGACTGCCATGGCCCACACACCCCTGTTTTGGGTCAAGTGGATCAATTCATTGGTATTCATTTCCAATTCTCTGGCTGCTGTCTCCATCATCATTTGTCTTTGTCTTCCTCTTGCCTTCTTCCCTTCAATCTTTCCCGTAATTACCATGCATTCTAACTCCTCTTTCCTAATCACATGTCCACTGAAGTTATGTTGCTTTTTCATGATCTCATACATTATTTCGCTTTTTGTGTTTGCTCTGTTCATGACGTCCTCGTTAGATATTTGTTTCGTCCATGATATTCTTTGCATTCTCCTCAAAAACCACATCTCTGCTGCTTCAATTCGTTTCCTCATGTTACTAGATATTGTCCAACATTCTGAGCCATATAACATAAGTGGATAAACGTATTTCAGTACTCTGAGGTGGATTGTCATGCCTGGTTTAGTGTTGGTCAGTATACTCTTCATTTCTCGTAAAGGTGTCTTTTGCCATCCCTATTCTTCTTTTGATATCCATGACGCAACTGCCATCTGATGTCACCCAGCTTCCTAAGTAGCAAAAGTTCTGTATGACTTCACCATTTATTCTCAGCCTGCAGATAGGATTCTCCTTTTTGGATATCACTATACATTCTGTCTTTTTGCAATTGATAGACCCATTTTTGCACTTTCTTCAACAACTATATCAATTAAGTTTTGTAGTTCTTCCTCCATACTTGCAATTAACACAGTGTCATCTGCATATCTGAAATTATTGACGTTTTCAACGCCAACTTTGATTCCCAAGATGTCTCTTATTTTTTGTAATATTGTTTCACTGTACACATTAAATAAATCAGGGGAGAAAACATACCCCTGTCTAACACCTCTCTTGATTTTCGTAATCTGACTCACTTCTCCATCTATTCTTACAGTGGCAGTTTGTTCCCAGTACAGATTTCTGATTAGGCAGAGGTCTTTTGAATCTAGATCTAGAGTTTTCTGTAATATTTCAAATAACTTATAGTGCTTCACTTTATCAAATGCTTTTGTGTAGTCGATAAAACAAACAAACAAATCTTTTTGCACTTGAAAAGCTTGTTCTGATAGTATCCTTAACATCAATATTGCATTTCTTGTTCCTTTGTCTTTCACAAAACCACATTGTTCTTTACCCATATCAGCTTGTATCTTACGTTTAGTTCTTGTCACCAAAATTCTTAGAAGTATCTTGGTAATATGACTCATTAAACTTATGGTCCTATATAACTCACATTCTATTGCTCCAGGTTTCTTAGGGAGAGTGATAAATACTGATTTTTTCATTTCTTCTGGTATTATTCCAGTCTCATAAATGTCATTGATTAAATCGGTGGGTTTTTCAATTCCATTATCTTCAAGGGTGATAATTTGTTCTATTACTAATTCATCAGGACCTGCTGCTTTTCCTTTCTTCACCTTATTTATTGCATTACGAACTTCAGATTTGAAAATACTTGGACCTTCAATGCTTTTCCTAATTTCCGTTTTTTCGCCTCGATTGTCTTCAAACAATTCCTGAATATACTCAGTCCATCTGTTCATAATCTCATCTTTTTCCATGATAATGGTACCGTCCTTTGCTTTCAAACATCCACCTGAAGAACAAAGGAGCTTTTTACCAGTGATATTCTTGATTTGTTGATGTAACCTTTTTGGATCAGTAATAGGGATTCTTTCTATTTGCTCACATTCCTGGTTTAACCATTCTTCTTTGGCTTTTTGACATAAGCTTTTAACTTTTTTATCCAAGGACTTATATTCTATAGGATTTGCTTTCTTCCGTCTCCTTTCTTCCATTAGATTTTTGATTTCATCTGTCATCCATTTATTCTTTGTGCTTTTTTCTTTTTTAGGAATCACTGACTTTGCTGATTCTACCAAGGCATCCTTTAGAGACTTCATTTCTACATGATTGCTATCATCTTCAACAGATTCTATTTCTAGACTTTGAAATCTATTCCTTACTTCAATTGTAAATTTTTGTCTTAAGTTTTCTTCTTTAATTAATTGCGAGTAGTCAAGGGATTGTCCAGGTTTTTGCTTCTTTAGTTTTTCAAGTTTTACTTTTACATGACGTACTACTGGGTTACGGTCACTATTCCAGTCTGCACCTGGATATGTTTTACATTGAGTCACTGAGTTTCTAAATCTTTGGTTTACAGTAATAAAGTCAATTTGATTTCTAGTGTTATCAGCTGGACTTTTCCAGGTCCACAATCATCTTGGATGGTTTTTAAAGTAGGTATTCATAATGACCTGATTATTCATCTTGCACCATTCTACCCATTTCTCACCTCTTTCATTTCTTTCCCCTAGTCCAAATTTTCCTGTGGTATTTCCATCAGCACCTTGTCCTACTTTAGCATTTAGATCTCCCATGACAACAGCAATATCTTGACTACAGGGAGTTAGAAAGGAAGTTCAGAAGTAGGACCACAAAGGTAGTCATCTTGGGATTACTGCCTGTGCCATGTGACAGTGAGTGTAGAAATAGAGTGAGGTGGAGGATAAATGTGTGGCTGAGAGATTGGAGCAGGGGGCAGGGATTCAGATTTCTGGATCATTGGGACCTCTTTAGGGGCAGGAGTGACCTGTACAAAAAGGACGGGTTGCACTTGAATCCCAGGGGGACCAATATCCTGGCGGAGAGGTTTGCGAAGGCTATTGGGGAAGAGTTTAAACCAGGATTGCTGGGAGGTGGGAACCAAACTGAAGAGATGGAGAAAGGGGTGGTTGGCTGATAAGTAGAGAAAGCTTGGAGACAATACGAGAGGGAGGATAGACAGGTGATAGAGAAGGGACGCGCTCAGACCAATGGTTTGAGATGTGTCTATTTTAATGCAAGGACTATTGTGAACAAAGCGGATGAGCTTAGACCGTGAATCAGTACTTGGAGCTATGATGTTGAGGCCATTACAGAGACTTGGATGGCTCAGGGGCAGGAATGGTTACTTCGAATGCCAGGCTTTAGATGTTTCAGAAAGGAAAGGGAGGGAGGCAAAAGAGGTGGGGGCATGGCACTGCTGATCAGGGATAGTGTCATGGCTGCAGAAAAGGAGGAAGTCAGGGAGGGTTTGTCTACAGAGTCTCTGTGGGTGGAAGTTAGGAACAGGAAGGGGTCAATAACCACTGGGCGTTTTTTATAGACCATCTAATAGTAACAGGGACATCGAGGAACAGATAGGGAGGCAGATTCTGGAAAGGTATAATAACAACAAGATTGTCGTGGTGGGAGATGTTAATTTCCCAGATATTGATTGGTAAGTCCCTAGAACGAGGAGTTTAGATGGGGTGGGGTTTGTTAGGTGTGTTCAGGAAGGTTTCTTGTCACAATATGTAGATAAGCCTACAAGAGGAGAGGCTGTACTTGATCTGGTATTGAGAAATGAACCTGGTCATGTCAGGTCTCTCAGTGGGAGAGCATTTTGGAGATAGTGATCACAATTCTATCTCCTTTACCATGGCATTGGAGAGGGATAAGAACAGACAAGTTAAGAAAGCGTTTAATTGGAGTAAGGGGAAATATGAGGCTGTCAGGCAGGAACTTGGGAGCATAAATTGGAAACAGATATTGTCAGGGAAATGTATGGAAGAAATGTGGCAAATATTTGCATGGAGTTCTGCATAGGTACATTCCAATGAGACAGGGAAAGGGTGGTGGGGTACAGGAACCGTATTGTACAAAGGCTGTTGTAAATCTAGTCAAGAAGAAAAGAAAAGCTTATGAAAGGTTGAAAAAGCTAGGTAATGATAGAGATGGAGAAGATTATAAGGCTAGTGGGAAGGAACTTAAGAAATAAATTAGGAGAGCCAGAAGGAACCATGAGAAGGCCTTGGCGGATGGGATTAAGAAAAACCCCAAGGTGTTCTACAAGTATGTGAAGAGCAAGAGGATAAGACCTGAGAGAATAGGATCAATCAAGTGTGACAGTGGAAAAGTGTGTATGGAACTGAAGGAGGTGCAGAGGTACTTAATGAGTGCTTCAGTATTCACTACAGAAAAGGATCTTGGCAATTGTAGGGATGACTTACAGTGGACTGAAAAGCTTGAGCATATAGATATTAAGAAAGAGGATGTGCAGGAGCTTTTGGACAGCATCAAGTTGGATGTCACCGGGACTGAACGACATGTACCCCAGGCTACTGTGGGAGGTGAGGGAGGAGATTGCTTTGCATCATCAATGGGGACGGGAGATGTTCCAGAGGATTGGAGGGTTGTGGGTGTTGTTCCCTTATTCAAGAAAGGAAGTAGAGATAGCCCAGGAAATTATAGACCAGTGAGTCTTACTTCAGTGGTCAGTAAATTGATGGAGAAGATCCCGAGAGGCAGGATTTATGAACATTTGGAGAGGCATAATATGATTAGGAATGGTCAGCATGGATTTGTGAAAGGTAGGTCGTGCCTTATGAGCCTGACTGAATTTTTTTGAGGATGTGACTAAACACATTGATGAAGTTAGAGCAGTAGATGTAGTGTATATGGATTTCAGCAAGGTATTTGACAAAGTACCCCAGAAGGAGGCATGGGATCCAAGGGGACATTGCTTTGTGCATCCAGAACTGGCTTGCCCATAGAAGGCAAAGAGTGGTTGTAGACGGGTCATATTCTGCAAGGAGGTCAGTCATCAGTGGTGTGCCTCAGGGATCTGTTCTGTGACCCCTACTCTTTGTGATTTTTATAAATGACCTGGATGAAGAAGTGGAGGGATGGGTTAATAAATTTGCTGATGACACAAAGTTGGAGGTGTTGTGGATAGTGTGGAGGGCTGTCAGAGGTTACAGTGGGACATTGATTGGATGCAAAACTGAGAAGTGGCAGACGGAGTTCAACCCAGATAAGTGTGAGGTGGTTCATTTTGGTAGGTCAAATATGTTGGCAGAATATAGTTTTAATGGTAAGACTTGGCAGTGTGGAGTACCAGAGGGATCTTGGAGTCTAAGTCCATAGGACACTCCAAACTGCTGCGCAGGTTGACTCTGTGGTTAAGAAAGCCCATGGTACATTGGCTTTCATCAATCATGGGGTTGAGTTTAGGAGCCGTTTGGTAATGTTGCAGCTATATAGGACCCTGGCCAGACCCCACTTAGAGTACTGTGCTCAGTTCTGGTCGCCTCACTATAGGAAGGATGTGGAAGCCATAGAAAGGCTGCAGAGGAGATTTAGAAGGATATTGCCTGGATTGGGGAGCACGCCCTATGAGAATAGGTTGAGTGAACTTGGCCTTTTCTCCTTGGAGTGACGGAGGATGAGAGGTGACCTGATAGAGGTGTATAAGCTGAGAGGCATTTATCATGTAGATAGTCAGAGGTTTTTTCCCCAGGGCTGAAATGGCTTGCACGAGAGGGCACAGCTTTAAGGTGCTTGGAAGTAGGTACAGAGGAGATGTCAGGGGTTAAGTTTTTTATGCAGAGAATGGTGAGTGCGTGGAATGGGCTGCCAGCGACGGTGGTGGAGATAGATACATTAGGGCCTTTTAAGAGATTCCTAGACAGGTACATGGAGCTCAGAAAAATAGAGGGCTATGGGTAACCCTAGGTAATTTCTCAGGTAAGGACATGTTCAGCACAACTTTGTGGGCCGAAGGGCCTGTATTGCGCTGTAGGTTTTCTATGTTTCTATAAGCAGGTGGAAGAACTGGTAGAGTGCGAATGTAGGCTGCAGAAGGACTAAGATAGATTAGGAGAATGGGCAAAGAGGTGGCAGATATAATACAGTGCTGGGAAGTGCATGGTCATGCACTTTGGTAGAAGGAATAAAAGCATAGACTATTTTCTAAATGGGGAGAAAATTCAATAATCAGAGGTGCAAAGGGACTTTGGAGTCCTAGTGCAGAGTTTCTTAAAGGTTAACTTGCAGATTATGTTGGTGGTGAGGAAGACAAATGTAATGATAGCATTCATTTTGAGAGGATGAGAATATAAAAACAAGGACGTAATGCTGAGGCTTTGTAAGGCACTGGTGCAGCTTCACTTGGAGTCTGTGAGCAGTTTTGACTCCCTTATCTAAGAAAGGATGTGCTGACACTGGACAGGGTTTGAAGGAGTTTGGCAAACGTGATTCTGGGAATGAAATGCTTATTATATGAGGGATGTTACATGGCTCTGCCTGTACTCACTCGAATTTCAAAGAATGGAGGGAGATATCATTGAAGCCTATCAAATGTTGAAAGTCCAAGATAGAGAGGATGTCTCCTATAGTGAGGGAGTCTAGGACCAGAGGGCACAACCTCAGAATAGAGGGACATCCATTTATAATGGAGATGAGGAATTTCTTTCGCCAGAGGGTGATGAATATGTGGAATTCATTGCAACCCGGTGGCTGTGGAGACAAGGGCATTGAATTTATTTAAGATGGCAGTTGATATGTTCTTGATTAGTTATGGTGTGAAAGGTTATGGGGAGAATGTAGGAGAATGGGATTGAGAGGAAGATGGATCAGCCACGATGAAATAGTAGAGCAGACTTGATGGGCTGAATGGCCTAATTCTGTTCTTATGTCCTTTAATTACTGTAGTCATTCAGGTAACAGTACATTTGCCCTTTTGAGTGAGTGGTGGCTCTTTTGGAAATTTATTCTTAACTAAGTTCAAGTTTATTGTCATTCAGCCATATAGATGTTTACTGCCAAACGAAACAATGTACCTCCAGACTAAGGTTCACAACACAGTACATATAACTCACGCACAACACATAAAGTAATATTACCACAAACAAATTAACAAATAATAAAATATTATACAGAAGATTGACATTTAGCATAAGGTGCATTTACAGCAAAAGTTAAAAAGTGAACAGAATAACATTACTGGCACTTCATAGGTGATGAGACCTGAGTGGTGGCAGGGAGTTCAAGAGTGACACAGTCTGGGGTAAGAAGCTGTTTCCCATCATAACAGTCCTTGTCCCAATGACACAGTACTTCCTACTTGATGGTAAGGGGTCAAAAAGATTGTGGGGCGGATTGGAAGAATCCTTGACACTAAGGACCCCAGTGCTTTATTAGAAAACATTATTTTAAAGAAATCTATTTCAAGATCTGCTGTTGCCTCTGAATTCCAACCGAACTCTTGGCGGGGGGTGGGGGGGGGTTAGTTTTTCTGCACATCGTCTCTGAAGGTTTTGCACCTTGTCTAAAACTAGAGGCTTGGGTTTAACTTATCTCTGCCAAGGGGAATGATTCTTATTATTTTTCTGTCATGATTATGAATACCTTAATTAGATTCTCCCCTTCACTTCTCCATGGAAAAATTAACCAGCCTATTCAGTCTGAAATACTCAATGCTTTTCATACTTCCTTGTTATAATATGGAGTCACAGAACCATAGAAAGATCTACTAAGCTCTGCTGAAAGTAAAATCTTAGATTAATGGAAATTAGTCTGTCAGTTTTGGACAGACTCAATAAGAAATAAATCAAGTGCAAAGGGTCTCTCTTTTGAATGTCTTGCTGAGTATATTCATGACATTTTCTTTCGCACAAAATCAACATCACAATTCGTCACAAGCTACCGATCTACCCAGTTTTGGATTTGAAGAAGCTGGGGTCCAAATACCCACTTTTGGTTTGTAAATAAACAAGTGTCAATGATCAGACTGTCAGAGATGTTGACATTTGAATCACTTCAGCACAAATCCCCAAGCTCAGAAACTATGCAGTTCCTAGAATTTTTGACAGCCTGGATTGTGGTTTCCTTTGCAGTGAAAGTCCTGAGAAATGAGCAATAAAATCACATTCATGTTGCTGCTATTTTTACCCTCCGTTGATTTTTGTTCAGATCTATTTTCCTGAACCACAATAATCTCATTAATGTAAATGTCGCACACGAAAGCCAACACCTTGCTATCTAATGGACGATACTAAAATATGTGGTGTTGTTGATCATACAGAAGGTTATGACGATGTGCAGGATGATCAGGATCAGAAGAAGGTGTCTGGCATGTTGACCTTCATCAGCCAGGGCACTGAGAATCGGAGTTGGGAAGTTACCTTGCAGTTATATGAAATATTGGTGAGGCCACATTTGTGTACAGTTTTGGTCACTCTGTGTTTGGAAAGATGTTACTAAACTGGAGAAATTTAGCAGGATTTTGCCTGGACTACAGGGCAAGGAGAAATTGTGTACACCAGGATTTTGTTCCTGGGAGCATAGGAGATTGATGGAGGTATTTAAGATCATGAGGGGTTCAGAAAGAGTGAAAACACATGGTATTTGTCCCAAAGTGGGATGGTTGAAAACAAGAGGGCATAGGTTTAAGATTGGAAATGTTAAAAGATCAGGGCAGCTTCTTCAAGCAAATGGTGGTGTGTATCTGGAGAGAGCTTCCAGATATAGTGGTTTAGGTGTGTGTAGTAATAACATTAAACCTCTTCAATCCGTGGCTTTTAAGAGGGTATGAGCCAAATGTAGGCAGATGGGTCCAGTTTGCTGGGCAACACACCTGGCATGGATGAGTGGGGTCGTAGGGCCTGTTCCCACCCTGTATGACTCCATAATTATATGATAATGAATAATGCTAATTTGCAGTCAAGGCATGAGCATTGCCTGGGCTTTTCCCATCCACACACGGAAAATATTGGTGGCTTGACCACTGTCCTGATTGACATGGAAACAGAATATACCACCACATGTTCTGCTTTAACCTGGGCCAATCCTGCACCTGGAAAAGTCATTCTGTATTAGTCTCAGCCACTCACTTTACCATTGTCTGTAGGAATAAGCTAGCTCAGCTGCAGACTAGACTGTACACACTGAAGATTTAAGATTACTTAATTGAACTAATGTTGAATAGCATATTAGATGACAGCAGAAAAAAACAATTTAATAGAAAGCTATTGGCTTTGTGAATTGGCTCCAAACACTGATCATCCTAGATTGTAGTTATAAAATCAATTATTATTATTGTTATAAAATTGGCTAGTCAGTGTATTTTGCTCCTGAAAACCCTTCTCTGGTCTATCTACATACCATTCCAGTTACGTAGATGGCTTTTGATGTTCTCACGGCAGTGTCACCATTACCCAAATAGAACAGTCCTGTAAGCAATTCAAAAAATTGACTTGAACTAATGTATAAAAATGTGAACATAATTAAGATTTTTCTTTGCTATCTTTTACTGTACCTTTGGGATTTGTTCAATTTGAGCCATTCCTGATGTGAAATCATCTGTAACTAAAGAGAGGCTCACAGAGATTATGTGGCAGGTTAGTTTAGTCAGGCTTGCTAGCTTTAACAATGTAGTGTCATGGTTTAGAATTTCCGGATTTTAATGTGGATGAGCGATTTCCTGTGAAAGTATCAACAGTTTTATTCTAAAACCCAAGAATGTGGTTCTGGTCACTGTATTATGTAAATGTCACAGGCATCAACTAAATCCCTCATGGAGTCATAGAGACATACCTTTCGGCCCACCAAGACCTGCTGACCGTGACGCATCCGTTAAGGCTCATTCTTTTCCCTGCGTTCCCATCAACACCCCTCCCCGATCCTACCAGTCACATGCAAACCAGGAACAATTTATTAGTAACCAGTTAACCTACCAAGTTGTACATTGGGGGAAACATGCACAGTCACAGGAAAAGTATGTATACTCCATGCAGACAATAGCAAAGGTCGTGATTGAACTTGTATCGCTAAAACTGTAAGGCAGCAGCTCTACTGCTGTGTAACTCTATTAATATATTCACAAAAGGACTGGAATATAACAGTTCTGTTTTAATGTCATCACATCAAGATCATTGTATTAAAATCAAATTGATATGCTGCTTTTAACTTTTCATTTTACTGATGCTATTACTTTGTATCACATCTGTCCAATGTTTAATCTGAGTTTAATCTAACTTTTCTTTGGAACACGATGAGGTCATGAAGCCAACTGTTAATGGGAGAATGCCACACTAAGAGAATGAGAGAGCTTTGAAGGGCCAAGTGATATTTTGTTATTCTTATGTTCAGCATTATGCTAAATGATCGAACTGTACAAATAAAAATGTTTACTAGAGGACTTGAGCTTTTTTTTATTTTTTTAAGATTAATCAGGGAAGGACCAGAGATTATTTCAAGGAATTCTGGGATGCTAAGATCAGGGGACAATGAGGTACCTTTCTTATGGACAAGTAAGGACAGGCTGTGATTTTTATTATTTATCTTGTTATCATACAGGAGCTTGTTTCCAAAGTCGGAGAGATGTGGCTGATCATTGCCTCAGAAATCCTAGTTCGTATACTGACCTCAATGGCTGGAGTTTCCTCTGCTTTTGACTTTCTGTTGGATGATCCCAAAGCACACGGCAGAAATTGTCACTGGCTTCTCTGATTCTAGCAGTTCTGTTGTTGTGGCCGTTCCAGAACCCCGCCATCTATATGGGTACCAGGGAACACTGTCACCTCTGAGTTCCCCTAAATGAATTGCTCCTCCTCAAATTAAGGAATAATAATGCTTGTTTGTTGTCTTGGAATTTTTAGTGTGGGTGAAGCCTTCATATGATTGTCAATTATATTATTTGGCATTTTAATAATCAGGTACTGTTGATTTAGATTTTTTCTGAAGTTATAGTTAGTATATTTAATACTGTATTAATACAGGGGGTGCAGCAGTTAGTACTCTGGGGATCCGGCTTTAGATATTGTCTTTGTGTAGTTTCTAGGTTCTGTTTGTAGCCGCGTGGGTTTCATCTCATTCTGAAGAACATACAGGTGGGTTAAAACCTCAGTCCAGAAGCAGTGCCATGACTTGCAACATGATACGCCTGCTGAGTTCCTCCAGCAATTTGTTTTTGCTACTGGTGGATCAACTGGCTACTGTAAGTTTTACCCCTGGCAAAAAGGGTCAAAGGGGAGTTGGTGGGCTTGTGAGTGTGAATAAGCTGCAAGGCGACAGGGAAATAAGGAGATGGGGAATGGAGCTGGTTGACCCTTCTGGACAGGTTATCATTTTTCCATCATACACGTGGAAGGTTGGAACACATGGTGAGCAGTATATTGTCTTCCTTTTCAAATCTTTTTATTGTATATATAGGAAAAATAACATGAGTACATTGAAGTAACAACACTTACAATGCCTCAAAAAAATCCCATCATCTTAAAGATTGAAAACAAAATTTTGTGATAACAAAAAAAAACCTACTGAGCAGGAAAGTGAGAAAAAAAGAGAGAACCCATTAGGTGTACAACCCCGGAGCCATGCGTCATACAAAAAGCTTCTAAAAATAAACATCAATCTGCCAGCAAGAAAAGAAAACATACTAAAAAAACAATTTACAATTAGATCGTGGAAATATTATATCAATTAACTCAAATGATAGTAACGAACAAATGAGCCCCATCTTTTCTCAAAATCAAATGAAGGTTCAAAGGTTCGACTTCTAATTTTCTCCAAACTAAGACGTAGCATCACTTGAGAGAACCATTGTGACAAAGTGGGAGCTGATGCATTCTTCCACTTCAACAAAATGGCCCTTCTAGCTATCAATGTAACAAATGCAATAACATGTTGGTCAGACACAAAAATACCATGAATATTTTGAGGACCTATTCCAAAGGGCACGGTTAATTTATTAGGTTGTAAATTAATTTTAAGTGCTTTAGAAATTGTTGAGAAAACTGACTTCCAGAACTGTTCCAATATAGAACAAGACCAAAACTTATGTGTCAGTGTAGCTATCTCAGTTTTACATCTATCACAATGACTATCAACATTAGGAAAGATTTTAGAAAGTCTCTGCTTTGTCAAATGATAACGATGTACAATTTTAAATTGAATCAATGAATGTCTAGCACAAATTGGAAAATGAGTTGACCAACTTCAATATCCGCATCCAATCCTCCATCATAAAAGTCAAATTAAGTTCCTTTTCCCAATCCTGTTTAATCTTAGATAAAGGACGCTTATCCCATTGTAATAATAAGTTATAAATTCTTCCAATAGAACCCTTAATCAAAGGATTCATACTCATAATAGTATCTAACAGGTCAGCCTCCAATATGTAAGGCAAATTACTTAAATATTTTTGTCAAAAATATCTAACTTGAAGGTATTGCAGAAAGTGTGAGTATCAAAGAGAATATTTATCAATTAATTGTTCAAAAGACATCAATCTATCTTCTTTAAATAAATCCAAAAAAGAATTAATACCTTTATTTTTCCAAAGTAAAAAAATTGGATCACTCAAAGAAGGCTTAAAAAAGTAATTTCGGTAAATTAAACTACAAAATTTAAATTTTTTAAGATTAAAAAAAGTTGTGGAACTGGAGCCAAATTTGTAAAGAATACTTAATCACAGGATATAGGTTTAAATTAACAACTTTACCTAATTGCATAGGTAAAGGAGCCCTCAATAACGAGGTTAAATAAAACTGTTTTACAACTTTCAGTTCCAGGTCTACCCAAATTGGCTGATCACTCTTATCAACCCAGTACAACCAAACAAGCATATATCGCAGATTAACAGCCCAATAGTACACTCTAAAATTAGGCAAGGCAAGACATCCATCCTTTTTCAATTTTTGTAAATGACATTTACTAATTCTTGGTCTTTTATTATTCCAAATAAAAGATAAAATAATAGAATCAATCCGATCAAAAGACTTCCTAGTCAAAAAAACAGGAATATTCTGAAATAAATATAAAAATTTCGGTAAAATCATCATTTTAACTATATGAATACGACCAACAAGTGAAAATGTAAGTGGACTCCATCTACTAAATAAATACTTTATAGAGTCTACTAAGGGAACAAAATTAGCTTTATAAAGATCCTTGTATTTTTTAGTAATTACAATACCTAAATATCTAAAAGAGTCTGAAACTTTAAAAGGAGTATTATCATATATAGAAACAGAATCATTTAAAGGAAACAATTCACTTTTACTAAAATTTATTTTATATCCTGAAAAACCTCCAAATTCATCAAATAATTTTAGCAAGGCAGGAACGGATTTGTCAGGGTTAGATATATAAACCATCAGCATAAAGAGAGACCTTATGCATGGTCTCATTCACAAAGATCCCATGGATATTTTTAGCCTCACGAAGAGCAATAGCAAGGGGTTCTAATATTAAATTAATCAACAAAGGACTTAATGGACAGCCTTGCCTTGTCCACCGTGAAAGCTGAAAAAAAGGAGACCTATGATTGTTAGTGACAACAGTAGCAATAGGGGCTTTATATATCATTTTAATCCAATTATTAAAATTAACAGCAAAGCCAAATTTCTCTAAAACATTGAATAAATATTTCCATTCAACTTGGTCGAACGCTTTTTCAGCATCCAAAGATACAACACATTGTGGAATTTTAGAAGAGGATGAATATATAATGTTAAGTAGTCTCCGAACATTTGAAAAGGAATAGCGACCCTTTATAAAGCCTGTTTGATCTTTACAAATAATTTTACCCAAAATACTCTCCAACCGATTGGCCATTATCTTTGACAAAATCTTAGTGTCAACATTCAGTAATGAAATAGGTCTATATGAAGCACAGTCAGTAGGATCTTTATCTTTTTTAAGAATTAAAGAAATAGAGGCCTCATAAAAAGTAGAGGATAAGTCACCTTTCACAAAAGAATCCTTAAACATTTCCAACATATACGGAGAGAGCAACTTCCCAAATTTTTTATAAAATTCTATGGGATAGCCATCAAGTCCTGGGGACTTACCAGATTGCATTGAAAAAATAGTTTTATGAATTTTGGCTTCAGTATTTTGAGCATCGAGAGTTTTTTGATCCTCAGCCGAGATTTTAGGAAAAACAATCTTTCGTAAAAAAGCATTCATTTTAGAGGAATCTAACGGACATTGAGATCTATATAGCTCAGCATAAAAGTCTTGAAAAATCTTATTAATTTCTTCATATTCCTGAGCTAAGGTACCATCTTTCCTACGAATTATCATGATTTGCCTTTTGGCTGCAGCCATTTTTAATTGAGATGCAAGCAGTTTATTATTTTTATCTCCAGACATATAAAATTGGCTCTTTAACTTATGCAAATAACCTTCAATGGGATGAGTTAATAACAGGTTATATTGTGATTGAAGTTCCACCCTTTGTTTAAATAAATCAGTATTGGGGGAAATTGCATAAATATTATCTAAACCTTTAATTTGTTTTGAAATTCTATCTAATTCTGCTTTAGTTTGTTTTTTAAGCTTAGCTGAATAAGAAATAATCTGACCGTGTGAAAATGCTTTAAATGTATCCCATATAACTAATTTAGACGTACCCCTATATCATTAAAAAGAAAAAAGTTCTTTTATCTGGGTTTCAATGAAACTGACAAAGTCAGAGTTTTGTAATAATGTCTGAGACATGCACCAAGGTGGGCGGGCAAGAATGACATCATCAAATTCAAAAGACAAACTCAGAGGCGCATGATCAGATATAGCAATAGCATCATATTCACAAGTTTTAACACTAGGCAAGAAGCGGGGATCGTCGAATATTTTTTGTAAACATGTGAGAAGAAAGAATATTCTGTATTATCCGGATGAAGATACCTCCACAAGTCAATCAACCCAAAATCAATCAAAAAGGAAATAATAAATGATGCGGATCGATTTGGAAGTCTCTGATTGGTTGAGCTCTTATCAATCATAGGATTTAAACAGCAGTTAAAATCCCCACCCATTATGAGCATATATTCATTTAAGTCAGGCAGTAAAGCAAATACCTTTTTGAAAAAAGAAGGATCATCTAAGTTAGGACCATACAAATTAACCAAGACAACTTTTCTGTTACAGATTGTTCCTTTAACAATTAAAAATCTACCATTAGAATCTGATTCAATATCCTCTTGAATAAATATATTAGGTTTAATGAAAATAGAAACATCTTTTGTTTTACTCTGAGAAGTAGAGTAGAATTGCAAACCATTCCACCATCTAAAAAATCTATTTTGATCTCCCGCCCTGATATGTGTCTCTTGTGCAAAAATTATATCAGGTTGGAATCAGTTAATAATTTTAAAAGTCTTCTTTCGTTTAATAGGATGATTCCAACCACGTACTTTCCAACTTATTATATTAATCCGTTTGAACAGCATACTATAATTTCATTCTACTTTATACATGCACAAAGCACATACCAATGCAGGATGATCAAAGATGGCGGCGATGAAGAATACAACCAAATAAAAAACACACATGCTCCGGAACCACCCAATGGGAAAAAACTAACTCTAAACCCACCATCCACACCCGGAAACCCGAAAAAGGCAAGCGATCTACGATAGAGTTTAAAGCTGCTGCCTGCTCTGTCTGTGTTTTCTTTCCCTCCCCCCAGTTAGTAAAAAGTAGAGTGACCTTGTGAAAAAAACAATAAAGTCTCAGGAAAAATAGGTATTTACATTTCATCGACTGATAAACAAGAAAGAACCAAAATAATGTTATCTCTTAGAGAGAAAAACCAGCGCCGTGTTTAAGTTTAATATTAATTCCCTAAAAAAGCTTTAAATTCAATTATAAAATGTTATAATAAAACAGAAAAAAATATATAAAAAACCTTATTAGTAGGCAAAAACTACCAATTAGCTGATTAAAAACAAGAAACAAACCAAATATTAAATTAAAGGAACAAATCACCTTATCTTCTTCCCTCATTCGTAGAATGTCCAGAGATCATTTAAACAGAGATACTTAAATTATAAATCTTTCCAAAGGAAAACCAACAATATGCAATAAAGAATAACTCTCCGTCTTCTTTAATTAGTCTCTTGATGAAATATACAAGTGACCTTCATAAATCTTCTTTCCAAAATGCGAATAATATACAAATAGCCAAACAGCCTTTCAGATGGATCATTCAACAGCAGCGTCAGTGACAGCGGCAGGCAAAGCCTGAACAAAATCCAGTGCAGCTTTTGGATCAAAAAAAGTACGAGGAGGAGAATTAGCAGGGAAAATTTTAATTCTTGTCGGGTACCTCAGATTCGGAAAAAGTTTTTTATCATATGCTTGTTTCATTACCAGGGCAAATTTTGATCTTTGTTCCATTATCTCTCTTGGATAATCTTCATAGAAGCGGAGCTCAGATTCCATAAATCTAAAAACTCTCTGTTTTCTTGCCTGTCGCATTATTTGATCTTTAATTTTAAAGTGAAGAAAGCAAACCAGAACAGATCTTGGTTTACTAGAATCCTTCAATTTTGAGATAAACGCTTTGTGTGCCCTTTCTATAGCAGGTGGCTTTGATAGAATGGTAGGAAATAAAGTGTGGAAAAGCTTACCAAAGTAAGCCATTAGATCTCCATCTTCAGCTCCTTCCTGCAGCCCAACAATTCTTATATTCCTTTGTCGAGACCTAGTTTCCAGGTCTATAATCTTATTTTGATATCTTTCCAAACGAGTTGTAGCTTCAGACAACTTTTGCTTAGTTATCTTCAATTCCTCTTCGTGTGAAGTATCTTGAGTTTCCAGGTCTTTAAGTTTTCCCAGAAATGACTTCATTTCATTACTATTCTTTTCCAGTTGGTCTTAAATTGATCCATTCTGATCCTCAATTGAATTCAGTGTCGGAACGATATCTTCAGCCCACGATGGCATTTCATCAGATCTTTCCTTTTGCACCTTTCCTTTCCCATTACCTTTATCACCAGGTTCAGGTAATTCTTCCCACTTCTTGTAGACATAGACATATTGATCCCCCTCAAGAGTCAACACGTAAAAATTTTAAATTCAAAGCTTAAACTAGGGGGAGAGAAAGAAAACTAAGAGCAGCACAAAAAATACTGCTACTCCATTTGCAGACGGGGTGGTCCTTGCCACAGCGTCACCTGTTACCGTTACCCAGGGGAGTAGGTGCTGGAGGCAGTAAGGGAGAGAACAGAGGCAGGGTGGGCATGCTTGAATTTATGGTGGGCTGGGGGCTGCCCCTGCAGGCCGTCTCTCCCTTTGGGGCTGCTCACCACTGTTCACTCCCTCGAAGACAAGCTGGATTGCCTTTGACTTCAGCTGACCCAGTGCAAAGCAAGCCGAGTCACCCTTTGTCTATGGCTCACCCAGTGCAAGCTGAGGAACTGCTGTGTGCTTGTTCTTCGAAGACAACACCCCATGCACCACACACAAAATGCTGGAGGAACTCAGCAGGCCAGGCAGCATTCATGGAAAAAGAGTACAGTCAACACTTCGGCAGGATTGCTGAGTTCCTCCAACATTTTGTGTGTGTTGCTTAGATTTCCGACATCTGCAGGTTTTCTCTTGTTTGTGATCCCATACACCATCAATCTTCAGACCATACCACTCATGGGACTTGTGCTAGTATTATTTTGAGACTGTCTGTGCTGTGTGTTGTGTGTGACTGTATGTAGTGTTACACCTTGTCCCCCACTGGTGTGTTTAGCTGGGTGCATGTGTATGGTTGAATGCCAATTAAACTTGAACTTTAACTCTAGCTCTTTGTCCTCTATCCTCTTCAGGATAAACATATCCTTCTATTATTTTCCCTTATGTACTTACCTGGCTTCCACTTAAATATACTTGATGCATCAGTCCCACTGTACTGTGCAGTAGGAATTCTACTTGGACCTGTTCTCTGCATTTTTTCCCCAAACTCCCACTATTATAAATGCTTCCTAAACTTATCCAATTCCTTCAGAAACAGCTGGTGAAATGTAATTTTGGAAATATCTGGATAATTACATGCTGCCTTGTATGAGGGGTGATTGATAATTTCGTGGCCTAAGGTAGAAGGAGTCAATTTTAGAAAACCTAGTACATTTATTTTTCCTACATTTACACACTTAGTCCAGCAGCTGTGGAGCATACGGATCCCTTCTTTGTAGAAGTCGGTGTCTTGGACCTCCAGAAAGTGGTCCACAGCAGGGGTCATTGATAAATTTGTGGCCCAAGGTAGAAGGAGATGAGTTATTAACTTCAAACTTTCTGCATAATCGCTTAAAGAGTTAAACTGCATGTGCATGTAACAAGAGCTGTATAACTCATCTCCTTCTACCTTAGGCCACAACCTTATCAATCACCCCTGCTGTGGACCACTTTCTGGAGGTCCAAGATGCCGACTTCAGTGTGTACATGTAGGAGGGGACTATGTTGAGAAATAAATATGCTAGGTTTTCTAAAATTGAGTCCTTCTACCTTAGGCCACGAGCCTATCAATCACCCCTCGTATGTTTATGGGATATTGCATAATTCTTTGAGCAGTCAGTAAATAGTCAACAAAACAAGCAGTTTTACTGATGGAGATGGAAACATTGTCCTGTCAAATATGCACCCATTAGGAGGATTCCTGAACCAGAAATGAAGGAGATTAGGTGTGCTGAAGATTTTATGTGGATACTCTTTGGAGTTTAGGAGAATGAAAGATATCCTCAATGAAACTTCCAAAAGTCCAATAAACCTTGACAAAGTAAATATTGAGAAGATATTTCCATCAACTAGGGCCAGAGATTACAATCTCAAAATGAGGGGCCAACCTTCCAAAACAGGTGAGAAAAGAATTCTTTATTCAGAGGACAAATGAATTCAGCCACTGAGTATATTCAGAACAGAGATTGATAGATTGTTGAATATTGATAAAATCAAGAACTATATCAGATAGTGTAAGGAGGTGGTGCAGCAGAATCCTGTTGAACAGCTGAGAAGGTGGAAGGGGTAAGTGCTTTATCCGTGTTTCTATTACTTAGATTCACTCAACACAAGCAGCCAGAGAATGACATAGATGATGCAAGGTGTGGAAACTTTTCATTAGGTGAAATCTTCTGCAGTCCAGACAGAGAAGAGGAAATCCCTCATCGTTCTTGAAAGTCCATGTCAGAAACTTGGTGTTGATCATTTTGTTGAAAAACTGCAAAAATAATTGAAAACAGGAAAAATGACAAAGCAGATTCAAAGTAAAGAAAGACCATAAAGTTCATCAGCACTTTGAGTGTTTTCCTTGATTTTATTGCTGTCTATTTTCTAAAGGGAATATGTCAAAAATAATGTTCTACCTGGCACGTTGACAGCGCTAGTCTAGCCGCAGGGAAACCTGCCAAGGCTAGAATCCTGGGAGGAAGTTTCACGATTTACAACCCATGGGTAATTAATGGCAACAGGGCTGATGGCTGAAAGCCCACAGCCTAAGTTTAATGCAGCATATTTCCAAGAAATAGTAATGTTAAGATACACACTCTAAAATTGAATTTATCTGTCCACAGTCTGAGCTGAGAATGACGGAGCAGGTGATGAACAAGAGGAAAGCCTTGGTTACTGATTTGGAAATAGTGGTTTACGTATTCATATAGTCCAACAGGCAGCACCATTCTTGTCTTTTCCTTTCTCTCACATTTGTACTCTGTGCTGTTTGCACAGACTTATTTTAAATTCATTTTGTTGGTGATGGTGATTGCATATTTCATTTGGCAGGCAGTGCAAACCAACGCCTCCCCAGATCTGTGCTGGGATCTCAACCTTTTACCATTTCCATCCAGACTTTTAGAAGAATAAAGTACCCTATATCTGAGTTTAGTTCAGTAAATTCACAACAATAGATAAGGAATGTTGGCAAAACTTCTTAGAAAATAATTTTCTAACACGTACCTTCAAAGATATATGTACAGAAATCTTCAAAACTAATGGACAGTGACAAGAAGTATTCCAAAAAGTGAATTGTAATTTTGTACGATGCTATTGTAGAAATTTGGAGTTGGTTACCCTTGCAAGCAGAACAAGTGCTACACCTGCCCTTACACCTCCTCCCTCACTACCCTTCAGGGCCCCAAACAGCCCTTCTAGGTGAGGCGACACTTCACCAGTGAGTCTGTTGGGTCATCTGCTGTTACCGGTGCTCCTGGTGTGGCCTCTTGTATATTGGTGGGACCCAATGTAGATTGGGAGACCGCTTTGCTGATCATCTACGCTCCGTTCACCAGAAAAAATGGCATATGCCATTGGCCACCCATTTTAACTCCTCTTCCCATTCCTATTCCTCTGCTGTCGTGATGAGGCCACACTCAGGTTCGAGGAGCAGCACCTTATATTCCGCCTGGGTAGCCTCCAACCTGATGGCATGAACATCGATTTCTTGAATTTTTGGTAATGTCCCTCTCCCTTCTCTATTCCCCATCCCCTTTTCCCTCTCTCACCTTATCTCCTTGCCTGTCCATCACTTCCCTCTGGTGCTCCTCCTCCTTTTTCTTTCTTCCATGGCCTTCTGTCCTCTCCTATTAGATTACTCCTTTTCCAGGCCTGTATCTCTTTCACCAATCAACTTCTCAGCTCTTTACTTCACCCCTCTTCCCCCCCTAACCCCGCACCCCCAATTTCACCTATCACCTTGTGTTTCTTCCTCCCCTCCCCCCCCACCTTCTAACTCTGACTTCTCATCTTTTTCTCCAGTCCTGCTGAATGGTCTCGGCCCAAAACATTGACTGTATTCTTTTCCGTTGATGCTGCCTGGCCTGCTGAGTTCCTCCAGCATTTTGTGTGTTGCTTGGATTTCTCTCGTTTGTGATTAGATCTGGAATACTGTGTTTCATTCTGGGCACTTCAAGAAGCAAAATTCACCAGAATGATTTTGGTGCTAAAAGGTTTACTTATAAACACTAGTCTTATAGTCCCTTGAGTACACAAAATTAATGGCTGGTCTGAATCAGATGTTCAGAATATTACAGGATATGATTTAACTGAAACCATTTTGTTTGCTGTTAGAGTCCAAAGCAAGATTTCACAACCTTAATTTGTGTTTTGGGTGATGACAGCCTCTTCAGCTACAGTGTAGGAGAGATCAGTCATTTTTCACCAATACACCTTTGGGACTGGATTAAATGAAGTTTGTGAAAGAGATATTACAAGAAAGAAAAACGGGTGAACTGAACGTGAGATAGAAATCAATTTGGTTTCGTTGGTACAACAGCCTTGAGGAGCTGATGGCTCACTCCCATTCTCATGTTCGTGGTCAAGTCTGCATCTGACCATGTGGAATCTCAGCACTCACTCGTGACGTTGTGAGTTCAGGAACTTTAGGGCTGGGCTTGCTGCAGGAGCCTTTTGATTTCCCTTCCACTGATGAGGTGTTACTGTGCACCTATCATGCCAGTTTATTGAAAAAATGTTTCAGTTCAACGTTATTCCGAATATTCACTGCACGACAAGAATGCAAAGAAAATGTCAGAGACCAAACCGTAAATTGCTGATCATTAATTTTTATTTGAAGTTCACGATGGGACAGATATCCTATTAGTTACTGGCGAGTGTCTGATCGATCCAGCTCCGGAGCTCGGACACTCGGGCGTAGACTCCAGGTATCTGTGGAGAGCACCGGCCACTACCCCAGGAGACAATTCCTGTCAAGTACCAGGTTCCTGCATCCTGGCAGACAAGGGGTCCACCTGAGTCGCCCTGGAAACAAAGAAACGAGATTTAATTGCTGTGCGGAGAGAAGTTGAAGGAAACTTTCCTGAAGGGGATGTTAACCTACCATGCAGGAGGAGGCACCAGCAGCACCAGCACAAATCATCGTATCATCAATCTTGTTGCCCCAAAACTGCTGACACTGAGGGTTGCTCAGGAGAGGGAGAGCGGTCTGCTGCAGGGTGCAAGGTGTAAAGAAAGCTGCATGGGGAAAGGAGGTAAAACATACTGTTAGATTTTCCTGACCCAATAAAAATATTAAAGACTTATTCTTGGGACATATGGATCTTTGCTGCAATATTGACACAAACAAAAATGCCTTGTTCTTACATAGACATCACACATCACAAATGATTGATGCACCGGAAATGACATGGCTAATGGATGGGAGGGATATGGACGGTATGGTCCAAGTGCAGGTTAGTGGGCAGAATAATAGTTTGGCATGGATTTGTTGGGCTGAAGGGCCCATTTCTGTAATGTAGTGCGCGATGACTCTAATACCCCTACTCCACTGCCCCACATCCCTCCCGACGTTTAGAACATGTCTGCAATATATTTCAGGGTAGCGTACGGTATAGGCGACCCAGGTTCGATTCCTACCAGTGCCCGAAAGGAATTTACACGTTCTCCCCGTGACTGCGTGGGTTTCCTCCGGGTGCTCCGGTTTCTTCCCACAGTTGAACAACGTACTGCTTGGTAGGTTAACTGGTCATTGTAAATTGTCCTGTGATTAGGCGAGCATTAAATTGGGGGTTGCTGGGCAGCACGGCTGGAAGGGCCCACTCCACACTGTATCTCAATAAGTAAATAAATAAATTTAACCAATTTAATTCAGTTTTTTCAAGGAAAACCTGCGGTGCCTCCTTCCTACTTTCATTCCCTTTTTACAATTCCTATAATTATGGCCTCCACTAGACAGTTCCATGATCCTACATTTTTAATAGGGTGATTGAAATGGCGTCACTTGCATTGGCCCTGTGCTCTTTTTGCCTGCCTTCCACTAGTCCCTTTCACACCCTGCACAGATGTAGGAAATCAGTTACTCCACAGCAAGACATTAAACTGAAGCACAGAGAGAGAGAACTGTTGGGAGCACTGAGCAACACAGCATTCTCTCAACTAGGTTATGCCATTTGGAAGTAGCTCTTCAATGTAAGGGGGAGTTATATATAAAATTATTCTATGCCATCATCGATACAGTTTTTGTAATTGATACTTCATAGGTTAACATGGAGGTCCAGCTCCACCAATCCAGCACACAAAATGCTGGCAGAACTCAGCGGGTCAGGCAGGAGGGGAATAAACAGTCCAAGTTTTGGGCTGGGACCCTTTCCCACAGCTGTTGGTCTCTCTGAAGCCGTGTTGCTGCCATACCGTTGTAGCGAGTCAGGCCCCATCCGGTAGTGACACACTGCTTGCCAGGACTGAATGTTTTGTATGTTGAAGCAAGGCAGACAGGAGAGACCTCGGCGCTGAATGAAACAGGGCTTGAGAGCTTGACAAGAGTGATGTCGTTTTCAATGGTATTTGGGTTCCACAAGGGGTGAGTAATAGCCTGTGAGACATGAGGTTGCAATCAGTTCTTTCTTCACACTTCTCCACCATTTCCCCATTAACTCATTCCAATTTTTGCTCCTTGATACTGTTTCTAATTCAACAGGTGCTTTGTATTATGGGCTTCAGTCAGTAACCTTCCCTAGCTGATGTTCTGTTTTGTGCTCCTTCTGGTCATGTTCTGCACAATAGCTTTGATCAGCCCCTGATGATATTCCTGCCATATGGCCTCTGTTCATGGCCCTGGGATACTTACTCGATCGTGCTCTGTGTTTTGAGCCTTTCCCCATGTTTCATCTGATGGAAATGATCAACCCTTCCCCAGTGATGGTCAATATCATGGAACTTGACCCTTTGTCTTTTGATGTTCATAGACGTGCTTGCCCTGACAAATGACTGCACGCATAACGTTCACTGCTTTGTGAGGATGTTGTAGGACCCGGTCTTTTGTTGTCGATAGTGAGCATATATTTGAGATTCTCAATAAAAAGTGGTCATGCACTTGTTTCAGCAAGAGAAACCCATGGGCTGCTAGTGTGGAGTGTGGTACTTAGCTAGAAAGTGATGCTATAATACAAGTGTATGGACAAATGATCAAACTCTGCCAGGAGCATTTTTCTACCATCCACAGTTCTTTAAAAATTTATCGGTGATCCACTTTTTAAACTCTTCTCTCAAAATCATCAATTAAAGTCAAAGCATTCTTACCTGAGCAACAGGGATAAACTGAGCTTTGGAATCTGCTGTGCACTTGTTGTATTCTCCGACAACCACAATATGCCTGGTGCTGCAGAAAGAAAATCAGATTCGGTGAGTGTTGTATCTCCTCGTGCTGTAAGTACAAACTTTGTAGGTCTCAAGGTTTTACAACGTACCTCACGGTGCAATGGGCAGCAGTAACAACCCAGTTTTCGTTAATCAGGGAACCACCACAGAAATGGAAGCCATTTTGTTGCTAATGTAGAAAGTGAAACAGTTATTAAGTCCAGAAAGCACAATGTTCAAAACATTATTGTTGAAATAGAAAATGATAATAACAATATAAAGCAGGTCAGGCAGCATTGGTGGAAAAAGAGAAAGAGAAATCCCCTCCTCAGACGGGTGAGAGAGAAAGCACATTGTTGGAGAGGGGATAGGGTTGGGATGGATAGGACAAAGGGAATATCTCTGATAGGCTGAGGCTAAAGATGGCAGGTAGATACGTTTTAAACAAGATCATCCCAATAATGGTTGATGGAAACTGATAGACATAGGTATCCTGATCAACTTAAAAGCTTTGAAATGGCAGCGGTCAGAGAGGGAGAGTGCCAGCAATAGAAAGCGAATACTGTGGAAAGCAGAGCAGTGTTACATGCCCAGCAGGTCAGCCTGTGCTAACAGAAAGGGAAGAACTGAGCCAGTGTTACAGACAGATGGTCGACAGAAGAAATGGCCCGTTCTGATAACGACAGAGAAAGTGAGATACAGTATTTGAAGTTATAGAAATGAAAATGACTTTGGAAGGCTGCAACACTGTCAGGTGCAAGATGAGGTGCTGTTCCTCATTCGAGCAGTGTCTGATCTGCTGAGTGTTTCAGCATTTTCACCATCTGCATATGTTTGATTTTCATTATTAAGGTTATATTGCATGAGAGTATTTACATCAAATACCCAGCTTTGCACCGGGGGGGGGACAGGATTATGAAGAAACAGCAAGTTTTATGGCAATATAAGATATAGGACCAGCTGAATGCCCTTTGAGTCTATCCTGTTATTCGATAAAGTCATTGCTGATCTTATAACCAAACAGCATTTTCCTGCCCATACCCTATACCTCCTGAGTCCAGATATCTATTGCTCAGCTTTGAAATCACTCAGCTGAACATGCCCAGTCCTTTGGAATAGAGAATTTCACAAGGGTTCAAACCCAATAAGTTTCTCCTCATGAAAAACTGGAGTGACAGAAATGATACACCTGCCTATTCACCTCCTCCCCCTCTTTCAATCAGAGCCCCAAACAGTCTTTCTACAATCTTCCAGGGCAGATAATTCCTAAGATTCTCTGTCACCAAAGCTTCAACTCATCGCAGATCCAGATGGTGTGCCTCTTATATCAAAACTATGGAAAGGGAGCTATCCTCACTGGGTCAGTCAAGGGACATATCTCCCTGCATCCACTTCCTGAGCTCTGCAAGAATTTTGTATGTTTCAATGAAATCCTCTAACAATCCTCAAACTCTAGAGCAGCCTTAAACTTTTTACCCTGGAGGAATCCTTGAAATAATCTTCAGGTCTCAGGGAGCCCCCGCATAAAAGTTATTATATCCACAGCTCATGGTATGTTAGCATCACCAGGAAGTGTAGATACAATAATCTAAAAAAAATTGTCAATGCTCTTTCGAGTAGAGAATGAAGTTTTAGCCAACCTTTCTTAAAAAGAACAGTTTAGCTAACCTTTCTGGGAATTAATCGCTCTCTTTTCCTTTCATAAATTTTAAAAACATTAGGAAAACATAACAAATTTCTTTTAAATAACCGGCTTAAGGCAAAATGGAATTTAATTTTTCGAAAGGTAGGCTCGGTAGATATAATTTAAATAAAGGTTGTAAATTGATTTTAATTAATGCTATTTACAACATGAAAATGTATTGACAGTGTTGAATAGTAAAGTTACTAAAAACCATAAGCCAAAGCAATATGAATAAAAATATAGCCTAAGTTATGCAAGATTTTGAAAAAACATTTCTTACTAAGTGACATGATCAGGCTCAAAGATAGGCCTAGCTTTAGAAACCTGTGCTTGTTTTTCTCTAGAGAATACTGGCCTATTCTCCTTACACTCCTCATACTAAGTTATCATATTATATTCATTGGTAATGATATTGGTTTATTATTATCACAGTGAAAAGCTTGCCCGTTCATACAGACTAAACCATTACACGGTGCATTGAAGCAGAATAAAGTACTGTATACAGAATAAAGAATAAAAGATACTGATAAAGTGAAGTGCAGGTCAGCAAAGTGCAAGATCATAATGAGGTTTGATTGTGAGGACATTCTCCATCATTAGGGACCATTATCAATCGGGAACATGTCCTTGTCAGGCAGATGGTGCAGGTGCCTGACAACCCACATGCAACAATTCAGGAAATTGTCTTTCTCTTCCCAATCAGATTTTCGAATGGTCCATTCCTTTCTTTTGCCCTATTTTGTAACTTATAGTAACTACATCTTTACTGCAGCAAAACAATGAGCGTCATGTCATTTCAAGTTTAATTCAGTGATAATAAACCTGATTTTGATTCTGCTGGCAAACCTATCATGCCTGGAAGCAGCCTAGCAAATCTACTCTAGTTCCAGTCTAGCTGCACCCAGTCATATTCCTTTTTAGCTGAGGAATGCCAAAATTTACACAATGTTCCAGTTGCATTGGCACCAATATAAGTGCAGTAAAGTCTCTTCAGTCCTTTGCTTTGATCCTCTTGTGATCCCAGCAGATGCTATTTCACCCATTAGATTCTGTTAGCAGGTTCTTTTTGCCCCACAGTTTAAAACAATAATGTCCCTAATACTACGCTCTCCAGGCAGGTTAAGCAGAATCTACTTAATTCATCCCATTCAGAATCACCTCCTCCTCCTACGGACAGAGTAGTAGGCCCATCCTATTCAAATCCCCTCACTGAAGAATTAGTTTACTCTTCCAGCAAATATGTCCTTCCATACATACATCACCAAAAAATGCATTTAAATATTCAGATGTAATCTCTCTGAAATCCCATACTATTGTGGCAAAACTCTCTTACTAATTCCCCATAAAAAGTACCATTTGCCTTCCTAGTTGCTGTTATACCTCATAGTTATCTTTTCATGTAGAACACTAAATTTCTCTGCATATCAACTTATAATTGTTTCTCATCTCTTCCCCTTTCTTCCTACCTAGCCTCATTTTGTAATTTACACTATCTGCTGCTCTCTTGTCCAGTGAATTGTCTGTTTCTTCTCACTGTCTCTTTACATACTTCTCACAGCCTATGTGTATCATTAGCAAACCTCATTTCATCCACTGTTGCTCTTTTTCTAAGGGAAAATAACTGATTCTTCTGGCATCCAGTCGGTCAAACTTATCCACCTTTTCCTGCATTTTATGCCCTGTCATATTCCAATCACTATTATAAACCTAAAATTTGTTTAGTATCTATATGTGTTGCATTTTATCAAATATCCTTAGTTATCTTTCAAAGACCAAGCACCTCAAGTCTATATCTCCCCCCAATATTACCATGTTATTTATATCCCCAAAATTTTCTTAGACTTACAAAATATGATTTTGTGTGATGCTATGTCTAATTATGTCTAATTTTCCAGGTATCCTGTCATGATGTCTTTGATGATGAACTTCAAGATTTTTCTGACAGGTTAATTGAAACACGTCTTTGTTTTTGCACTGACTTTTCTGTTGAATCGTGATGTTACCTTTGTTCCCAATGGACAAGGGCATGCTTAACCCTCAGTTCAGAGGTGTGACTTTTCAGCAAATACCTACTTTGATAAGATCACACTTATGTAAGTAATGCTAGGAATACTTTACTGTATACTTTATTGTCGCCAAACAATTGGTACTAGAACGTACAATCATCACAGCGATATTTGATTCTGTGCTTCCCACTCCCTGGATTACAAATATTAAATATTAGAAATAGATAAATTAGTAAATATTAAAAATTTAAATTATAAATCATAGATAGAAAATAGAAAAATAGGAAGTAAGGTAGTGCAAAAAAACCAAGAGGCAGGTCTGGATATTTGGAGGGTACGGCCCAGATCCAGGTCAGCTGGAAAGAAGCTGTTCCCAAATCTGGCCGTACGAGTCTTCAAGCTCCTGAGCCATCTCCTGGAGGGAAGAGGGACGAAAGGTGTGTTGGCTGGGTGGGTCGTGTCCTTGATTATCCTGGCAGCAATGCTCTGACTGCGTGCGGTGTAAAGTGAGTCCACGGACGGAAGATTGGTTTGTGTGATGTGCTGCACCGTGTTCACGATCTTCTGCAGCTTCTTCCGGTCTTGGACAGGACAACATCCATACCAGGTTGTGATGCACCCTAGAAGAATGCTTTCTATGGTGCATCTATAAAAATTAGTGAGGGTTTTAGGGGACAGGCTAAATTTATTTAGTTTTCTCAGGAGGTAAAGGCACTGGTGGGCCTTCTTGGCAGTGAACTCTGCTTGGTTGGACCCAGTCAGGTCATTTGTGATATTGACCCTGAGGAACTTAAAGCTTTAGACCTGTTCCACTTGTGCACTACCGATGTAAATTGGGTCGTGCGGTCTGCTACTCCTTCTGAAGTCAACAACCAATTCCTTCGTCTTGCTGACGTTGAAGGATAGTTATTGTCTTCGCACCATGCCACCAGGTTCTTAATTTCCTCTCTGTACTCAAACTCATCATTACCCGAGATACGGCCTACAATTGTTGTGTCATCAGCAAACTTACATTTTGAGTTTGATGGAAACTTGGCTACACAATCATGGGTGTACAGTGAGCACAGCAGGGGGCTGACTACACAGCCTTGTGGGGCACCGGTGCTCAGAGTGATTGTAGAGGAGAGCTTGTCCCCTATTTTTACAGCCTGGATCCTGTCTGTGAGGAAGTTGAAGATCCAGCTGCAGATCTGAGTGCTAAGGCCCAGGTTCTGGAGCTTAGGAATCAGTTTATTTGGAAAGATGGTATTAAAGGCGGAGCTGTAGTCAATGAAAAGGAGCCTTACGTATACGTCTTTATTCTCCAGGTGTTCTAAGGAGGAACGTAGGGCCAGAGAGATGGCATCTACCGTTGACCTGTTGCTCCAGTAGGCGAATTGCAAAGCGTCGAGGTTGACTGGTAGGCTGTGGTTGATGTGTGCCATAACCAATCTCTCGAAGCACTTCATAGCAATTGTGTCAGAGCCACAGGTCAATAGTCATTCATAGAATTACCAAGACTTGGAGCCTTTGCTTCGACCTACCTGCAAGGAGACCTGCCAAGGCCATGATCCAGGAATTGCATCTTCACCATTCACAATTCGTGCGTAGCCTGAGACTGCAGGACTGATGGCTGGGACACCACAAACTAGAATGGAAGACAACAGACAAAGGTTTAGTCTCAGTTAATTAAAATATTCAAAGCTTAAAATACTTGATGCTTATTATAATTTACTCTGTCCATAGGCTGTGCCAATGAAGGCAAGGCAAGCGAGAACCCAAAGGAAAGCCATTGCTGTTGCAGGTGTCTGGGTGTTACACTGGACCCTTTATATAGTCAAGCTTGGCTCTAGAAATCTCGTAGGTCAAAGTTTGAAATTTTCAACCAATCTGCAATTGACAAGATTACTACCAAAATAAACTAATTAATTACAATGTGCTTAACCTAATCAGTGTACATATCTTTAAATAAAGCACCTGTGGGAAATGTCATGCTGTTTCAGGCATGGAATATAGATTATTGGATAAATATCAAAAATTTCTGTAAACGATTTGACATTCAGATGGGTACATGTAACCCCTCGGCCTTGAAAAGTTTCCATGTTATTGGCTGAAAAATCAATTCAGCTGAAGAACCTGTTTATTTCCAACAAGCATTTTGAATATAAGTTGAGAAGCATGCTTTTAATATCTTGAGTGGAAATATTTTAAATAGTAAAGAAATAGCAAAGATGTTTTTTAGATGTGTAGTGGAGAAATAAGGAAAGGGAAGCATGCAAAGGTCTTTATTCTAAGAAAACTTGAAAAAGAAATGTGAGACATATTCTTGATAGACATTAAAGACCTTACTTTTATAAGATGTCTTCCATTTCTTCAGTGAACTAAAGTTTTAAAAAAGGCTAAAATCATAAGAAAAATGAGGTGCCATGTTGCTCATTGATTCTGCGCCACCATTTAATAAGGCCACAGTTTACTTTAAGGAAAGTAAACAAAATAAATTGCGAACAACAAGAACACATCGATAGTAGTGAGTTAAGTCACCAGATCAGCTCTATTTTTATTGTGGTTAAAGGGTTAAATCCTCAACTCCCACAAATAATTCCATAACTTAATTTACCTCCATTCTGAACAGCCAAGAAATTGCATTTCCAGTCACGGTCAAGCGCCCAAAATTGCACTGAAGTGTGCTGAGTCATTAACTCCTAACTTTTTGATTGAAGGATGACTCCCACCCTGAAGGAAATTGCTGCTAAGAAGATAATAGACCAGGGTTTCCAACCTAGGGTCCACAGACCCCTTGGTTAATTCCTTAGCATAAACAAGGTTGGAGGAATGGTTTGATGGCTGTTATTTGTTTGGTGAGTCTAAGTACTTTACATTTTAGGGGGCCCAAGTGCATCTTCTGAGTGTTATCTCTGTCCTGCCAGAAATCTCTTGCTGTAATGGAGTTCTGAGCAAAATGTTTGTTCAATCACTCCTTCATTCAGAGGGCCAAAGCCCACACTGGAGTCAATGGTTGAAATGATCATCAGTGATTGTCTTTGTCATCCTGATATGGGAAGTAACTCATGGCATGAACCTTGATCGTCAGAGGGTGATGTTCTGCATTGGGAACAGGTTGCCGAAGGAATTTTGCGTACCCTACTTCCCTTCCTGTAATGCACCACATTAAATAAAATACCAAAAAAAAAAAGAACACAGCCTCAGAAGAAAGTGTTGGAAGACCTGGCTTCAAAGCCCGGCAACAAGCTCGTAACCACACAGCAATGATTCCATTGTACTGTATAACGAAGAGACATGAAACACCACATCTAGTAGTTGAAGGCACTGGAGTCATCCTCAAATCCAAGAAGAGAATAATTTGAACCACTTTATTATAGAGGGAGAGTGGAATGAGCCTAAACTGTATTGTATTATGACATATGGTCCGTCTATAATGCATAACAAGCCAATATTCTTTACAGTTGTCTTGTTGTGCCTCTCTGTGGTTAGTGTTTATTTTACAACTGCCAATATAATTTTAATATACAATATATCTCATGTAATGACAATCCCAGCACAGTTCCGAAGTTTAGTAATGCACATTGTATCCTATAACCTAATGCTCGGCAGCGTCACCTTTAATTTGATCCACCTTGGTGCCCTTCGTGTAGTAAATGTATCTGGGATTTTGTCTTCACTTTGGATTCGGTTTTTTGGAAGCTGAATTATTGACACACTATCACTTTGGTCCAAATGCTTCTCAATAATTGTCTAAAGTTGTGTCTCTGCTAGTTCAAAGGATAGAATTATGTATTGAGGCTTGGTGTTCCATGGATATATAAATTCAAACTCTGATGGCTCAGTCATCCTGGATATTAAAATTTAGTCTTAGATTCAGTAGATAGCCAAGTCTTGAAATCAAACATTATTTTCGCTGATATCCGCTTGGAATTATCTCTGTACTAATTTCTAATTGATTTATTTTTCTAATTTAATTTGTTTTTTTTTTAAAAAATTGGCTTATATTATAGCAAGTCTCATCTTCCCTTATCCATGATTTCTATGTATAATATATTCAAGTCATCAGCAAGATGGTTGTATTTTGTGACTTGTTCAACCAAACAGTATTGGAGAGGCAGAATATTTCTGGTTGCTTGTTTTCAATGCTACTTATAACCATTAAACAGTCCTTCCCTATGACAGCAAACACCATTTCTCACACAAATAGAAATAAGGCCTGATACTGTAAAACTATCTGTTCCAAGTCTACTCTATTAAAGGTTACATTTCCCCTTTTGAGGGAAAGTTCTGCTCAAATTCTTTCTTTATATGCATGCAATCAGTCGAGAGCAAGTATTAAGCTAATCTTTTCTACATACGGCCATACTTAACAGTTACTGTACATTGGGTTTTATAGGATTGCTTATTGGATCATGAACCTAACTGAATTTCAAAATATATAATGAGAACTAAACTAACAGTTCTTTGCTAATGTGTGTGCTTGAAAGCCTTTTAATTCTGGTATTATGGAACAGCAGGTTATATAGATTGATATATAGGAAACAAACCAAATTACTCTGAAGGCCAATGTACCAGTATTATTCCGGCTGCTAATTTTCACATACTGATTAGTAAAACTCATGAGTGACATATGAGGTTGAAGGAAAACTCCCAAGGGAATTTTGGATAAATATTGCATCTGTATGACAAAACTTTATTGTTGACTTGCATCTCTTTAGGGGGAAGATTTGACAATGTTTAGGTGATAGTGTCTACTTGAGTTCAAGCAAAGATTGTAAATTCCTTGTTTAGAATACTTCAAAGAGTGTTACAGGGAAACACTAAGCAGTATTGCACCTGTATTGTACTGTCTCATTACTTTTATATTTGTGTGCTGTAGCACTTTTTTATTCACAGTTATTTTGTAAATAACACTATTCTTTGCAATTCTGATCAGATGCTAAATGCATTTCATTGGCTTTGTATCTGTACTGGGCACAATGACAATAAAGTTGAATCTAATCTAATCTAATCTAAACATTAGAAGCTCATCACAATTCTCCATCTTTGTGCCAGACTTTCCTGATCTAGACACTTGTTCCACCTTTGTTCTTTCACTGTTTAACAATTGGTATCCATGCATGGCAACATTCTGTCCATGTCAGTTCTGAGCTCTCTAATAATATCTATATTCTCAGGTTGTTATAAGCAAGAATTCAAGGAATGTATTGCCATTTATGTGAAAAGGTACAACTTCCTGAATGGCTAGGTTTTCGTATAAAATCATGGTCCTGAAATATATACACTCAGTGACCACTTTATTGTACACCTGCAAATATCTAATCAGCCAATCATGTGGCAGCAACCCACTGTGTAGGAACATACGGACATGGTCAAGAGGTTCAGTTGTTGTTCAGACCAAACTTAATGAAGTACCCAATGAAGCGGCCACTAAGCATATAAATGTGTGAAAGAAGTATGTGGCACAGAGTTGTCCCAACAGCTGCAGTTAGTTGATTGCCATCATTGAAGGATGATATTTTTCTCCCACTACCTTGTTACTCACTTTAGTGAGAACCAGCACAAACAAGCTTATGGACACCATTTTTGCGGACGAGTATGGGACGGTTACTCTTGAGGAGTTATTGTCATCAGGTATGAAGTTACAGAGAATCATGTCCTGAAAGGAGAGCAGCAGTGACGGCAGGCAGTAGATGTGGTGGGGATTTCCATGAACATACGTGTTACAGGAGCTCTCAGTCATTTGTACTTCGGAATGAGTTCCTGACCTGAGAGCGAATAATATCAACATGGACCCAGGAGTTGGTGCAGAATGGGGAAAACCATTCCCATGCGAGGAAAAGGAGGTGACATTGCTGCTGGCAGTGGGACTGGAGAAGAGTGCAATGTAGGTGAGATTATTAGGCCCACAAAGTATGGAATAGGTTTTTTATGAGGCTATTTTAACCAAGGACGGAGTGAATTTGAAGATTGGCTCATACAGTCGGGGAATGGAAGCTGATTGGTGAAAACATGATCAGCAGATGACAGGCAGGGGGATACAACTTCCCACACAACTTTAGATGTGCAGAACTGTTTGGTGTGTGGGACAGTTGACGAGAGAATTCAGGTGGCACTGCTTGGCACAAAGGGCTGCGGAAGAGATCTGGGTTTAAATAGGCTGCAGGTGATGAGTCGGAGACGAGTGGCAAGTGGTCCCTGTTAGCTGGGTGGAGATTGGGAGGTGCCTGACAGGACCGCCCCACTCCTACAGCCGGCACCCAACTGCCGGTAGGGATCCGGATGGGTCTGCTGGCACACCTTGATGAGCGATAGATCCAAAATGAAACTAGATGGTGTCCAAGACCTCTCGTCCGGCCATACCCTTCCCAGTTGACCAGGTACCTGCACATCTTGTTCACAATGACATGAATCCATAACCAGTGAACCGTGTACACTGGACCACCTTCCACCATCCTAGGCTCAGGTGGGTTGAGTGGTCCATGGACAATGGGCTTGAGGCTGGACACATGGAAGGTAGGTGTGACCCTGAGGGACGGTGGCAGCTGGAGATGGTAAGTGACTGGATTGATGCAATGGGTAATCTGGAAGGGACTGACGGGCTTGCAGAGAGCTCGCAGAATCGGTGCGCAGGGACAGATGTCGGGCGGAAAGCTAGGCATGGCCTCTAGGCTGGAGTAGTCTCGCAGTTGGCCTGGCAGCAGTAAGCGTGGTTGGCAACTAAGATGCCCCCTATGCCCTCTTCTGGCAGTGGTGATTCAGAGCTCTGGTGGGCAGGACCTCCACCGTTGGCTCCTCTGCAGGGAACAACTGGAGTTGGTAGCCATGAAGCACTTCAAAGAGTGACATACCTGTGGCAGAGGAGGTGTGTAAATTGTGGGACAGCTCATCTCAGAGCAGTTACTTCTTCTATGAGGAAGGTTTAGAGGTGGTGAAGCATCTCAGAAACTTCTCCACTTACCGATGGGCTCTTCCTGACTGCCCGGTGGTCTGTGGATGATAGCCAGAGGACAGCTTGCTTCAGTGTGGAGGAGGGAACAGAAGGCTTGTCAGAAATGGGGGGCATATTGTGGGCCCTGGTATGACACAAACCTGTGGGACACCACGAAGGCGAACTACATGCTGGAGAATCAGCAGAATTTTGGGGAGGGCAATGAATGGGGCCACCTTGGAGAACTGATCCACCACAGTCGTGATCTCATTGGCCACATCAGAAGGTGGCATGGCCAGGATGAAATCTATGGCAATGTGGGACCACGGGCGTGGAGGGACCGGTAGGGGCTACAGGAGCCCAGAGGGCCGCTGATTGGAGGAATTGGATTGGGCACATTGAGGGCGGGCAATGACGAACTGAATACGTGGTGAGCCACCAGAACTGGCGTCACAGAAAATCCAGCATCCATTGTGTGCCTGGATGGCTGGAGAGGGCCCACTGGAGCGCACGGCCACCGGCACATACACGTGGTTGTCAGGGGTAACGGCCGAAGCAGGCTTGTGCTGCAGGGTCTGGCGGATCTGGTCATGAAGGAATGCAGTGAGGATCTCGGAGGACGGAATGATGGGCTGAGGTTGATCTCTGTTTCAGCTGGGTTGAACTGTCATGACAGGGCATCCAGTTTAGTGTTCTTGGAGCTGTGTCAGTAGGAGATGGTGAAGTTGAATTGCTTGAAGAAGAGGGGTCAGTGAACCTCACATGGGTTGAGTTGTTGTATGGATATAAGGTTCTGATGCTCAGTTCAGATCAGGAAGGGCTTAGTGTTCCCCATCAGCCAATGTCTCTATTCCTTCAAGGCCCACTTACTGGCAAATAGGTCCCTGCCTGTTACTCCATAACAGCGCTGTGCCGAGTTGAACACGTGCGAGAAGAAGGCACAAGGTTGTGTCTTCAAATCCATTTGTCGCTGGGAGAGAATGGATGCTGCAACCACATCAGAGGTGTCTACCCATACCACAAAAGGCGGAGAAAGGGAGCGGTGGTGAGGTGTCTCTTTGAGCTCCTTGAAAGTGTGGTCTGTAGCAGCAGACCAGGTTATCCGTGAGGGAGGTGACTTGGTAAGGGAGGTGAGAGGAGCAGTGATTTGGCTGGAGTTTCTGATGAACAAAAAGTTGAAGTAGCAGTAGCTCTATAATGAACAGAGAACACATTTATTTAATCTTCTAAGTCTTGGAGGCATTTTAATGAATTTGCTGGGCCCCGTCAAATGTTTGGAAATCCTTCCAAAGATGAGATGCTCAAATTTTTTTTGAATAGCTTGAATATACATGAACTCAAAATCTCTTAGTTTGGCAATTTTTTTTCCAAAATAAAAGTTAAAATGAGAAAACAAAGCTGTGGCAATAAAGCCCAGAACTTCCTTCAAGAATGTTGTTCAGGAGTGAGAGCTACATGCTGAGATTAGGAAGGTGCTTACAAGTCATGAAATAAAAACAGAAAAATGTACACAGCCAGCCAGTGTCTGTGGGATTGGTGCTCAGTGTTTCCAGCATTTTTCTGTTTTTATCTCAGATTTTCAGCACCTGCAGTCTTTCTGGATTTTCATTCCTTGTATTTGAGTTGTGTTTAGTGTTGGAATTTACAATAAATAATAAACTATAAACAAAAGATCTGCACAGAAATCCAGAGCAAAATACACAAAATTCTGGAGGATGCTTTGGGCCAAGACCCTTCATCAGGACCGGTAATGAGTATGACGAAGGGTCTTAGCCCCAAACATCAACTGTTTATGAGTTCCTCCAGCATTTTGCGTGTGTTGCTAAGGAATACACTTGCTGCTTTTCTTCATTCTGTACATATTCTGCTTCGAGCACATTTATGTTCTTGAAATGAATGATAAACCATTTTGCTGTTCCTCTGACTCCAGTTATTCAAACTGTCCAACTTGAGTTCTTTCAAAGGTCTGCTCTCCTGATCCTCCTACCTCAAAGCACCTCTTGTTCACCTGTCACACTTTGGCTCTTTCACTTGTTTTGGTTCCTGCTACAGCTGTGCCTCAAAATTAAGTTTCCCAGCCCTAATTCGGGTCACATTGTGGCCACAGCATTCCCTTTCATTGTGAATTCCTCAAGCTCTACAGCAGAGATGTCTGCATACTCCAATTCTGGCTTTTTGCTTCACTGTTTCTTTCAAGTTCTTTCTTTGTTTTGTGGCTATCTGGAGAAGACACATTTCAGAGTTGTAGTTGGATACATGCTTTGATAATAAATGAACCTTTGAACCTTTCGTTAGCAGGCATAAATTTAGCTGCTTGTGTACAGGGGGTGGCATTCCCTCCTGGTGTCATTCACCACTTTAACCTAGGATCCAGGAGCAGGAATAGGCCGTCTGGCCCATTGAGCCTGCTCTACCGTACAGTGAGATCATGGCTGATCATGCTATGGACTCAACTCCACCTACTCGTCATTTCTCCATCACCTTTAATTCCCCTGAGATGCAAAAATCTATCTATCTGTGTCTTAAGTATATGTAATGAGGTAGTCCCGACTGCTTCCCTGCATAGAGAATTTCACAGATTCACTCCTCTCTGAGAAGTGCTTTTGCATGAATCACACAAGGTGCAACAGGTTATCAAGAAGGCAAATGTAAGGTTGTCCATCATTGCTGGAGGGATAGAATTGTAAGCCCAATTTATACTTCTGTGTCAAATGTACACCATAGGTACCATGTACCCTATGCCATAGGGTGACATGCACTGCCCCCAAAAATTAACTCACACGTCACAGCGATGCAGCCCGCAACAACTGTGATTGGCCCGCTTGGTAGCATCGCATTTCCTCCTACGCATTTCCAGTTGCTGTTCTCCGCCATGTCCGTACACCGGTGTGAAAAAATTGGTTGGAGACGATGAACCAAATTGTCAAATCTACCTGCCGACATCCGAAAATATTTGAAATGCATTTCTTCGTCCATGTCTCTCCCGAAGAAACTCAACACAGTGGCATAGAAACCCCTCTGCCAACTAGCGTTTTGGCGGTGAATTGCAGAACGACGCAGACACAACTACGCATGCTCGCTTAGGCGTAGGGCTACGCAAAAGTATAAATCAGGCCTACGGCGTAGCCCGTACGCACAAGTATAAATCAGGCTTAAGAGTAGGAAGGTTATGTTGCAACTTTTCATTTCAATCTTTCTTTTCATTTTGTGCCCCATTAAATCCTGCCTCTCTTCTCAAGCATTTGGTTACCACATTATGTCTTGTTATGTGACTTATCGTCAATACTTTCTCCCCAAATAGCTCCTGGGACATTTAAAAGTGCTCTAAGGGTCACAGTACAACTTCCCGAAGCCGCCAGATAAGACCAGAAGACCATAAGACATAGGAGCAGTATTAGGCCCTCTGGCTCATCGAGTCTGCTGCACCATTGCCTGATCCTTTGTTTCTACCTCCTCCTCAACCTGTTATGTACATGTACTTCATTTACACAATGGTCCTGACCACATACATGGACCCAGCAAGCTCACCTTTGATGTGAAGATATCATATGTTAATGACATTGAAGCAAATAATGAGATGTGTGAGAACGATGCTGAAACCACACCTGGGCAGAAGGTCACCTTACATTTTGTTAAGTGGAATATTAACCTATTTATCTATAATGAGGGGAAAAGGCTTTAAATTGTGATTTATTAAATTATTAATGTGTGAAAGGAAACCATGTTTCTCAGGGATTTTTTCTTTCCTTTACTGCAACTGAGTGTCTGCACAAGTTTACTTCTGAGTCCAGCTTCAATACTACCTCTAACAATCTAACTGCTCTGGGCTACCGAGCACTGATCACTGTGTCTCTGATACTGGTACTCCCAGCAAATAAATACAAACAAATCAAGTGTTTATAAGATTATCAAGATTGTTTTAGCCAAATTATTTTTCTGATTTGGATCTGAAGATGCTCGAAATCCAAGCAGCACACACAAATTGCTGGAGAAACTCAGCAAGCCAGGAAAGATTTACGTTCTGTTTAGTTGCGTCCCCCTCAATTCATCTCATGCTCCCACCCAGGGGAGATATTTCTCCTTACAGCAGGACTGAGCTCAAACTGAGATCTCAGAGAAAGTAAGAAGCTGTGTTGTTGGTGCTCTTTTCCAGGCCTCTGGGCATCTTACACCACACAAATGTGTCTGCTGAGGTAGTTATGCAGGCGGCCGGAAAAGTGCACTGCGGGTTAAGTTGTTTATGTGGTTGAGTGTTGGATATTTCTCGGCAGATTGGTGATTGCAGGGAGAGATGGTAAAACCATTCCTCAGTCACTTATTAAAAAATTTAAAGATGAACTTTATTCCGATTAAGATGGCGCGACCGAATGTGCGCGACAGCTTTCTGGTAGTCAAAAAGCTAAGAAATTCGACTACAAACATCACTAAAAATACCTTTTCTGATGAAAATTGTGTTAAATTTATCTCTACAAATAGTGAAGGGGCGAGCGATAGCGAGGCAGGTTTGGGGGATGAATGAAGCAGACGGAGATCCGATGACCGTACAGCTAGCCCAGGAGCAAGGTTGAATTGCTCTGGGCGCCGAGCTGATTTGAAGAGCATGAGAGGGGCTTCGGGCTGGGCGACGAAATCTGGGCCCAGAGCGAGTCCCTGGGCATCGTGGTCTAGGCCCGGGGCCTTCCATAGCAACTTGCCTGGGTCCTAGCGCCCGGTGCGGTAAGCTTTTAGACAACTTAAACTCCGGTCCAGATTGGAGGCGAGGGCCAATTTCACTCGCTCTCCACGATGTTCACTCCTCTCTCCAAGGCACCGGTGCCTGTCGCTGTTCCGTTGTTGGGTCAATTTAAACGCTGGCCCAGATAGACTGAAAAGACAAGGTGTTGGTTGGGACGAGAGCTGATTTTGCTCATTCCCTGCAATGGTCATCTCCATGGTGCTGAGGCCATGAAGACTGCCCCAGTTCCTATGCTCCTAATACACTATACACTAATATGATGAACTGATAAGGGAGGCTTTGGGCCTCGGATCTGAGGCTCAACTTTGGTTGGAATTGGGAGTATTGGGAGAAAGAAGACTGAGATTCGGAGCAGGAGTGTGGAGGAAGCCTTTTCTAAATTTTTCGGGGTTTTTTCATCGGCGTCGAGAGAGTCAGGACTGCACAGGCGTGTGATGTCGTGCAGGGAAATGAGGAAGGTTTAAAAGGAACACAATCTTATACAGTGGGCAGCGTAGTTTGCGGGCTGCAGAGTGAGCCGGGAGCAGAGTGAAGGCTTAAAGGCTTTGGCTAAACGGGCGAGGCGAAGAGGGTTTGGTTATTCATTTTTTTCCACTGTTATTTGAAGAGAGGGGGAAGTATGAGTGTGAGGGCAGCTTGTTGTTCTCAGTGCTGGACGTGAGAGGTAGTGGAGTCTCCAAGCCTCCCAGACATCCACATCTGCGCCAGGTGCGTCGAGATGCAGCTTCTAAGAGACCGCGTTAGGAAACTGGAGCTGCAGCTCGATGACCTTCGTCTGGTCAGGGGGAGTGAGGAGTTGATAGAGAGAAGTTACAGGCAGGTGGTCACACCGGAGCCACGGGAGGCAGACAAGTGGGTCAAGGTTAGGAGGGGGACTAGGAAGAATCAGGTAATAGAGAGTACCCCTGTGGCTGTGGCTGTGCCGCTTGACAATAAGTACTCCTGTCTGAGCACTGTTGGGGGGGGGGGGGACAGCATACGTGGGGGAAGCAACACTGGCCGTGCCTCCGGCACAGAGTCCAGCCCTGTAGCTCAGAAGGATAGGGAACGGAAGAGGAGGGCAATAGTGATAGGGGACTCAATAGTTGGGGGGTCAGATAGATGATTCTGAGGACAAAGTCAGGTGACCTGGATGGTAGTTTGCCTCTGTGTTGTCTATATGGACTTCAGTAAGGCCTTTGACAAGGTTCCACACGGAAGGTTAGTTAGGAAGGTTCAATCGTTAGGCATTAATATCGAAGTAGTAAAATGGATTCAGCAGTGGCTGGATGGGAGATGCCAGAGAGTAGTGGTGGATAACTGTGTGTAGCGGTGTGCCTCGGGGATCTGTACTGGGTCCAATGTTGTTTGTCATATATATTAATGATCTGGATGATGGGGTGGTAAATTGGATTAGTAAGTATGTAGATGATACTAAGATAGGTGGAGTTGTGGATGATGAGGTAGGTTTTCAAAGCTTGCAGAGAGATTTAGGGCAGTTAGAAGAGTGGGCTGAAAGATGGCAGTTGGAGTTTAATGCTGAAAAGTGTGAGGTGCTACATTTTGGTAGAACTAATCAAAATAGGACATACATGGTAAATGGTAGGGCATTGAAAAATGCTGTAGAACAGAGGGATCTAGGAATAATGGTGCGTAGTTCCCTGAAGATGGAATCTCATGTGGATAGGGTGGTGAAGAAAGCTTTTGGTTTGCTGGCCTTTATTAATCAGAGCATTGAGTATAGGAGTTGGGATGTAATGTTGAATTTTGTATAAGGCATTAGTAAGGCCAAATCTGGAGTATTGTGTACAGTTCTGGTCACCGAATTATAGGAAAGATGTCAATAAAATTGAGAGAGTACAGAGGAGGTTTACTAAAATGTTGCCTGGGTTTCATCTCCTAAGTTACAGAGAAAGGTTGAACAAGTTAGCTCTTTATTCTTTGGAGCGTAGAAGGTTGAGGGAGGACTTGATGGAGGTGTTTAAAATTATGAGGGGGATTGATAGAGTTGACGTGGTTAGACTTTTTCCATTGAAAGTGGGGAAGATTCAAACAAGAGGACATGGGTTCAGAATTAGAGGGCAAAAGTTTAGGGGTAACATGAGGGGGAACTTCTTTACTCAGCGAGTGGTAGCTGTGTGGAACGAGCTTCCAGCAGAAGTGGTTGAGGCAGGTTTGATGTTGTCATTTAAAGTTAAGTTGGATAGATATATGGACAGGAAAGGAATGGAGGGTTATGGGCTGAGTGCAGGTCGGTGAGACTAGATGAGAGCAGGAGTTCGGCACGGACTAGAAGGGCCGAGATGGCCTGTTTCCGTGCTGTAATTGTTATATGGTTATATGGTTATATGGAATGCTGTTAAGTTCAATTCTTTGCACGACTTGTATTCTGTATCTTCCTTCTCTTGCACATCGAATGTTGGTCTTTTATTTTTATTTCTTTAATTGTGTTGTTTCGGGTTTCTTGCTTTGTGGCTACCAGTGAGCAAACAAGTCTTTAAAAATAATTTATACATTCTTTGATAATAAATGTACCTGAATCTTGAGTGTTGAATATTGCTCATCAGATTGGTGCTGAGAAATGGTAGCGATGGTAAAACAATTCCTCAGTTACTTTTTTTAAGATTTAAAGATTAACGTTATTTGTTATGTACATATATTTCCGGTTTGATCGCCGGCCGCTCGACCATGGTTTTCGGTTGGGCGCCGGACGCTCAGAGAGATTCGGCGGGGGGCGGGTGCTTGGCGCTCGGCCGGGGGCCATGGTTGAGTGGTCAGTGACTTGAGCTGGATCCCCCACCTGACTTAGTCTGGTGAGGAGGGTGTGAGGACACCCAGCGGGATAAAAAAAAAAGACCTGACAAAGGGCGGATGAGCTCCTTGTGAGCCAACGGCCATCTTCCGTGGAAGAAATTAAAGCCTCACCATGTATCTACGAATCGTATGTTATGCACCTGTTAGAAGAGACATGATGAACTTGGGTGCTGCACCGTGTGCCTGGACCTGCCCAAGGCCTCCACCTAAGGAAGGGCTGAGCTCCAAGAAGCGGCCGCGGCTGGAGGCCGACATGGCCTCGGGCTCCAGTTCGGCGGGGGCGGTGGCGGGCGGCGCCAAGGTGGCCAGAGAGAGCAAACTGGAGGAGAGGCGGTACCTGGTGCTGTCGCAAGATCGAAGAAGATGGAGGTGCATAGCCGCCAACCCCAGTTTCAGGATGGCACCCACTGACTGACTGACATATATATCAAAATACACAGTGAAGTGCATCAAATTTTCAGGCTGAAACCTTTCAACTGGACTCATTTCCATAGATGCTGTCTGGCCTGCTGAGTTCCTCCAGCATTTTCCGTGTGTTGCTCGGGTTTCCAGCATCTGCAGGCTTTCTCTTGTTAGTGAAATGCATTGTTTGCATCAAATCAAATCAACAAGGATTGTGCCTGGGAGCCCTCAGATGCCAGCACAGTTCTGGTGCCAACATAGCATGCCCACAACTTACGAACCCCACCCTAAGCATATGTCTTTGTAATGTGGGAAGAAACTGGAGCAGCCAGATGAATCCTACGTGGTCACAGGGAGAATGTACAAACTTCCTGACGGACAGTGGTGGGAATTGAACCCCAAACTTATAGGCTGGTGCCATGAAATGATTTTGCTAACAGCTACACTGCTGTGTCGCCTCACTTGTACTGCAGGGCACTACCACAGTGGCTGCGTACGCACTATATTACTGAACTAGGAGACGAAGGCGGGAGGAGAGATAGCAGCGTGCCGCGCGTGTGCAGCCCTCCGGTGAGAATGATGTCGTATCCGTTAAATAGGGGCCGTGGACAATTCCAATTTGTTGGAGATGGATGTGAAAGCACAGAGGAATGTCTGGAGAAATTTCTGAAACGTAGGTTCGCTGCTGTTGTTACTGCGCAATCGAGAATCTTCCGCGGGAAGGCCTCAAAATCCCCGGCTTTGTCTGCTGTTGGCGACCGAGATTGAGGTTCGAATCGCTCGGATAGAGATGGTGCTCGGTACTCAGTGTTGGAGAGGTGATCGGAGGCTCGAAGTTTTTGGACGACGCAGAGTTGGACCGTGGTCGGGCATGGCAGGGAGAGTTTTTCTTCCTTCTCCCGTCTGTGTGAGATGTGGGACATTTAAGAGACTTTGAACCTTTTACTGTGCTCATGGACTGTTCTTCATCGGGTTATGGTATTGTTGCACTGTTGTAACTGTATGTTATAATTATGTGGTTTTGTTAGTTTTTTCAGTCTTGATCAGTCCTGTGTTTTGTGATATCACCGAAGGAAATATTGTATCAGTTCTTAATGCATGCATTACTAAATGACAAAAAAAAAGAGGACTGCGTGTCTTCATAATCTAAAAAGGGTACTTTACAGAAGCAAAGGGCAAAACAGCCTTCTGCAATATTGGCTATTGAGCTCAATAAAGTGGCAGCTCATAGAGGCGAATTCTCTGCCTGTGGAGCCTATGTCATGGGGTCCATTTTATTTACCATTATACCCATCACTTCTGAAAAATATTTCCTTCAGTAAGTAAGCATCTATTCAGTACAACAGTGGGCTAAGATTCTTGAGAGAGACTACATGGTGAAATCTTCACCATGGACCCAAGGTTCATGGATGTGAAAGTCCTTGGTGCTTACCCGCTGTTGTAGCGGAACAAGCATTTCCTTCCCTCCTGTCATAATAAATGCTCTGAAGATAAATCATGACATAGACGTCATACTTGAATTAATTATTTTGAAACTAAAGTGACAATATTTGTATGCTGGAGTTTCCATTTCTCCCAATAATGCTTTTTCTCCCCCTCCGTGCCTCCTCCTGCTTTGCTTTGCGGAGCAGAGATCTCTGTATCGCTCTAGTGTCATCCTGTGCTCTCATTCCCAACCCCAGCCATTCCATTCTGCTGATCTGTCCGAAATATCATGAACCTATGATAATACAGCCTCTTGCTATTTTTAACAGAGCATCCTCTCGATAGAGCATCCACCTCAAACCCCCGTATTTCTACCCTCAGTGGCCACTTTATTAGGTACACCTGTAAACCTGCTTGATAATACAAGTATCTAATCAGCCAATCGTGTGCAGCAATTCAGTGCATAAAAGCATGTAGACCTGGTCACGAGATTCAGTTGTATTTTCAAGCCAATCATCAGAATGGATATGAAATGTGATCTAAATGACTTTGACTGTGGAAATATTGTTGGTGAGAGACGGGGCAGTCTGAGTATCTCAGAAACTGATCTTCTGGAGTTTTTACACACAACAGTCTCTAGAGTAGTGGTCACCAACCGGTCGATCTTTGAAACTTTCCCAGTAGATCCTGAAAAAAAAGAAAAATAAATACACAAGTACATTATGCCTGATAAACCCTTTGATGCAAAAGCAAATTTTACCCCTAGAGTGCATATGTGAGTCGTTTTTAACCCACACTTAGTTGCTTTCCCTGGTTATTGTGTTTCTCTTTTCCCACTGCCCAGCATTGTGCGTCACATGTGTGCTGACATCATGTGACTATTGCCGCTGTCTGTCAAATTTCCATGGAGTGTGGGAGAGCTGAAAAAGTGCTTAAGATAAACGAACAAATGGGCAAACTGTCCAATGGCGAAAGAAAGCAACATGTGTGGGTAGAAATGACTCACTTATGCATTCATGACTTAACTAGAAAATTTCTCAGTATAGCGCAGACCTCTGCCGAGGGGGCAGTTAACTGAGGAATAACTGTTAAAATTTGTAATACAGATAACGTAACTGCAAAATGCAGTCCTCTTTGGCATAAAAATTTGATCAGCTTTAATCGGTTTAACTCTATTATGCTGCTATTTATATTACATCAGTTATGCAAAAGTTTGATCAGTTGTACTGCTTTTTCTTTCTTTCAAATTTTTTGCCTTTGATAGCGTGAATTCATGTATAGCATTTCAGATAGTGTGCTAGTAATTAGCATTAACTTTAGTTTTTACTGAAAAAGTTAGCGCCCCTCTCTCTCTTTTGATTTGCTGTTGTATTTTTTTCAGCATAGCCTGTGCTGCATCAAAGTGACCAATTAGATTAGATAAGAGTGCAGACTGTCGCAAACATCAATATACGGCACTCGCTGGTGATATCCTGCAAGGTAGCCAGCATGGTGGAGGCTCCACGAAAGAAGGCAAAAATGTACAAATTCCATCCAGAATGGGAAGAGGAATTTCTATTTACCTTGGTGAAAGACAAGTGAGTATGTATGTTTTGCTGCCGAACACAAGCACTGACTAAAAGAGGGATTCTGGAGCAGCACCACTACACCATCCACCAGGAGTTTAAAGACACCTACCCCCCAAAGAGCGCAATCCGTGCCTGGAAAGTTGAGGAGCTGAAATCAGGGTTGAAGACCCAGCAATCGTTTTTCACAAAACATGCTGCTCAAAATAAGGCTGCTATTGAAGCATCATTTCGTGTAAGTCACCTTTTGACTAAACACAAGAAGCCTTTACAGGTGGCGATTTATTCAAGGAAGCAATGGCCATTACCGCAGAGACTGTTTTTAATGAATTTAAAAACAAAAACGACATCACAACCGCAAGACGTAATATACCGCTTGGCCCTGCAACAGTGACAAGGAGGGTGGAGTCACTGTCAGAGGGCAAAGATCGACAAGTGTTAAAGGACTTGTCACTCTGTAAATATTTTTCATGACAGTTCAATGAATCCCTGGGTGTAATGCAAACAGCTCAGCTTGTATTTGTCAGAATGGCTTTCCAGGATTCTACAACAAAGGAGGACTTCCTCACTCTTTTGCAATTAAAGGAGAGAACGAGAGGTGAGGATATTTACAATGAGTTTAAAAAATATGTCCGTGAAAATGACATCCCCATTCATAAACTGGTGACAATTACTCCTGATGGGGGCCGAGCAATGCGCGGTGTGCGCGTTAGTTTTATAGCACTGTGCCGTAGGGACCCTGATTTTCCCGACTTCCTGGATTATCAGCAGGCCTTGGCTGGGAAGGTGGTGGACTTTTCCCATGTAATGACACTGGTGGCCAAACTGATAAACTTGATTCGAGCAAAAGCGCTTCAGCACCGCTTAGTCAAGGCGTTATTGGATGAGCTCGATGCTGCTTCCGGAGACATAATTCTTCATGCTGATGTTCGGTGGTTGAGTCGCGGCAAAGTGCTGCAATGATTTGTTGACTTGCTGCCTGAGATAAAGACTTTTCTGTCGACAAGAAACAAGGAGCACGAGGAGCTGTCAGATGACGCATGGCTACTGGATTTAGGGTTTCTGACAGACTTAATGGCTAAGTTAAACACACTGGACAACAAGCTCATGGGAAAAGACCGACACCTGCCCCACATGATAAGCGCAGTAAATGCGTTTAAGGCCAAGCTAGGTATTTGGATTTCAAATTTAAAGTACGGGAGGCTGACTCACTTTCCCAACTTGGAGAAAATGTTACAGGCCATCAAGGAAAAAAAATGATTTTTGCCCTGAGCAGTTGTGCAAACTGGCAATAGAGTTCGACTGACCTTTTGGGGAGTTAAACGTCATGAAAGATATTGCTGCATTTATTTCAAACCCATTTCTGCCGATCGATATAGAACAGATAGCAGCCAAACTCCAGCAAGTATTTGGTGTGCCAAGTGCTATTGGAATGGAAATAATTGATTTGCAAAATGATATCGAGCTTAAAGCAAGATCAGGGGACAGTGACTTTTGGGGGCTTGTCAGCAGGGAGAAGTTTCCTCGTCTCACCACATGTGCACTAAAAGTCAGTTCTTACTTTGGGTCAACTTATCTGTGTGAAACTGCGTTTTCTCAGATGAAAATTATTAAACCTAAGTACAGGAGCTGTCTTACCGACAGACACCTCACAGACTGTCTCAGACTGGCTGTCTGTAGTTATGAGCCAAATTTCAGGGAACTAGCAGAAAGTATTCCGCCCTAGCCATCACACTGAGTGCAACAGTCAAATTTTATTCATTTATTTTTCATGTTGAAATAAAATTAAATAATGAAACAGAATTAAAGGTGTGAAGTATTGAAATATTCTTAAAGAAAGACAGCTATGGCCTGTTCGATATGCTAGTTACAGCGTTTTCTTTTTTGAATTAATTTGAAAGTTTAACAAAAGTATTTTGTGTAATTCAAATGCAATTCGCCCAAATAAAAGGCCTCAAGTTGGAAGAACAATCTGAGCTGTTTTTTCCTCTGAACGATTTAGTAGGTAGATCTTGCCTTTCACTGAGGCTGAGGTAGGGGACCTTGGGCATAAAAAGGTTGGCGACCACTACTCTAGAGTTTACAGAAAATGATGTGAGGAACAAAAAACATCTAGTTCTGTGGATGAAAACTCCTTATTAATGAAAGAAGTCAGAAGGAATGGCCTGACAGGAAAGAGACAGTAACTCAGACAACCACACGTTCCAACAGAGGTGCGCAGGAGAGCAGCTCTGAATGCACAACATGTCAACCCTTGAAGTGGATGTGCTCCAACAACAGACCGGTTTCTGCTCCTATGGCCACTTCATTAGTCGCTCCTGTGCCTAAAGATGTGTCCACTGAGTGTATTTATGCTACCAATTCAACTATTTTGCTATAAATTCTTCGTGCATTCAGATAGAGGCTTCAATCCTGGTTTATTACTGTTTTTCACTTTGTCTCTGTTTGCTGCTGCACGATTGTTCTACGTCCTTTTCTTTCCTGGCCTGTTCATGTAGCCATACTTTGCCTAATGTTAAATACAAGAGATTCTGCAGATGCTGGAAATGCAGAGTAACAAACACAAAACGCTGCAGGAACTCAGCAGGCCAGGCAGCATCTATGAAGAGGTGTAAATAGCTGATGTTACGGACAGAAGCCCTTCATCAGGACTCTGCATGATCTTTACCTTTCTCTTTACATTTCTAAGTTGCTTTTCATTTGGACCCTCCCACCCCCATCAGCCTCAAACCTGCGATCACTACCACCCAGAAGGGGAAGGACAACAGGAGTGTGGTCATGTCATGTGCTACGGAAACTCCTCCCGAGCACACACTGCGCTGACTTGGAAATATGTCACGTGCGCTTCCTTGTTGGGCTAGAAGCCTGGAAAACTCCATAAAGCCTTCACGAGAGAGGGGATGGCAGGTTAAGAGAGTGGCTTACCACTGGCTTCTCAAGAGCATGAGAGATAGGTATTGCTCACTTCCAATAAAGGCTTCCAGGCTTGAAACAAGTAACGTTGAGTTTTTTCTAGCATTTTATTAAAAAAATTTCCTATTGGAATTTTTACTGTATGATCCAAAGTCAGCCATGACTGAATGGTGGAGCAGACTAGATGGGATGAATGGCCTAATTCTGCTCTGATTTGTTTTGGTCTGATGGTCTCATGAACTATGAAATCCATTCACTCTGCTTACACCTTTCCCTCCTGCAAACTATGCACGTGGATCTTGGTTGCAGAGGGTGAAAGAAAGGTAGAACTTCTCTTAAGTTCATTTGAGGATGAGTTGACTTGTGCCTTCATTAGATTCTTCAACATTTGGAGCCCCCCAACATCTATGTGATGATTTTGTTGGTGGATTTTAGCTTTGCCTTCAACACTATAGTTCTGGAGCTGCTCCACAGCGAGTTGTGCCCTGCAGTGTCTGTGGATTACAAACCTTCTGACAGGAAGGAGGCAGTGTGTAAGGCTTGTCCAATCCAATGTCTGTAAGCACAGGCTGTCCCCAGGGCTGTGTCCTTTCACCCCTCCTGTTCTCACTTTATTCAAGTGACTGTACCTCCACACACAAATCCATTAAAATTCTGAAGTTTGCAGATGACCCGACTGTAGTTGGTCTCATCTCTCGTAATGATATGGCCTTCTATCAAAGAGAGATAGACCAGTTTGCAGCTTGGTGTGCTTGGTGTGCTCAGACCTTAATGTACAAAGACAGAGGAAATGAAGATCGGCAGCGCTGACAACACCCTGCCTGCCCCCTTTGGAAATGAAGGGTCAGACTGTGCCTGTCAAATTCCTGGGGACTACCATTGCCAATACATTGAAGTGGGACAAGCACGTTCCACTCATCACTAGGAAAGCCCAGCAGACATTGCTATTACTACTCCAGCTTAGGACGCTTAACATCTCAGGGCGTATCCTGTTGAATGTCTACTCAACCATCATTGAGACTGCTGTGACCACCTCTATCACTGTTTGGTTTCCGGCCACGTCCTCTCTCTCCAAGTCCAGGTTACAGCAAGTGGTTCACTCAGCGGAGAAGATCATTGGCTGTTAGCTACCGACAGTGGTGGTGCCAGAGATTTTTTCTTGCTGGTGCTACAGTGGGGCTGAATTACTCAGTGATGGTGCTGACGGATGTACTGTATGGTAATATGTATTCGCAAGGCCAGACGCGTGGCGTTGAAAAGTCAGTTTCAAGCTTTATGTGCCTACTATAAATGCCTCTGTTGATTCACAAGCAACAGCAATTGACAGATCTAATATAGGAGTGAACTGTGACAGTGTCAACAGCATCGGAGACAACCCAGGCTACACAGAGCATAAACAAACAAACCAACAGGGCATCCGACCCACAGCGCACAACGTGAATCACGCACCAATCCTGCAATCAGTGTCAAATGCGTGCTTTTCAACTGAGAAACACAACACTAACAAGTCAAGTCAATTTTATTGTCATTTAGACCATAACTGCTGGTACAGTACACAGTAAAAAACAAGACAACGTTTTTCAGGACCATGGTGCTACATGAACAATACAAAAACTACACCGAACTATGTAAAAAAAAACACAAAACTTCACTAGACTACAGACCTACCCAGGACTGCATAAAGTGCACAAAACAGTGCAGGCATTACAATGAATAATAAACAAGACAATAGGCACAGTAGAGGGCAGTAGGTTGGTGTCAGTCCAGGCTCTGGGTATTGAGGAGTCTGATGACTTGGGGGAAGAAACTGATACATAGTCTGGTCGAGAGAGCCTGAGTACTTCAGTGCCTTTTGCCAGATGGCAGGAGAGAGAAGAGTTTATATGGGGGGTGCGTGGGGTCCTTCATAATGCTGTTTGCTTTACGGATGCAGCGTGTGGTGTAAATGTCTCTAATGGCGGGAAGACAGACCCCGATGATCTTCTCAGCTGACCTCACTATCCGCTGCAGGGTCTTGCGATCCGAGATGGTGCAATTTCCCAACCAGGCAGTGATGCAGCTGCTCAGGATGCTCTCAACACAACCTCTGTAGAATGTGGTGAGGATGGGGGGGGTGGGAGATGAACTTTCCTCAGCCTTCGCAGAAAGTAGAGACACTGCTGGGCCTTCTTTGCTATGGAACTGGTGTTGAGGACACCAGGTGAGATTCTCTGCCAGGTGAACACCAAGAAATTTGGTGCTCTTAGCGATCTCTATGGAGGAGTCATCAATGTTCAGCCGAGAGTGGTCGCTCCGTGTCCTTCTGAAGTCAACAGCCATCTCATTTGTTTTGTTCACGTTCCGAGACAGGTTGTTGGCTCTGCACCAGTCCGTTAGCCGCTGCACCTCCTCTCTGTATGCTGACTCATTGTTCTTGCTGATGAGACCCACCACGGTCTCAATGTCCACTGCTATTCGCATTACATAGATAGGCAAGGCCAAAAGATACACCGTTATTAAAGTCAAATAAGGCAAACAACAGATGTAAGGCTTTACCAGGAGTTGAACAAATTGTACTCTGACCATGCAATACGTCAATTAATTCGGCTACTGAATTTAAAACAAAAATCAACAGAATCTCCACTTGGAAGTCTAAGCAAAACCAGTAGGCTTAATAGCAGTAAATGTAATATTTTAGGATTTGCAGGAAACATAAGGACTATGGGGTATCCACCACAAAATAATAATAATCAGCATTAGTCTTGGCCCAAATTAAAAAAAAATCAACTGCACTCACCATTGATGTTTTCAGAGAAGCACAACCCGTCTGTTGTTGTGATTGGTGGCGAAAGCATCAATGATTTCCTGCATGTCAAGTGCTTTGGTCCTCCGGCTGTCTATGGCCAACAGAGCCAAGTTGCTGTTCCGAGCGTCGCCGCTGCTATTCCTTAGGTAGTTTTTGAGGCCTCTGGGGCAAAAGAAACTCCATTTGCATGAGGCAGATGTCACAGATAGAGTCAGTGATATGCATTAGAGCTAGAAATTCCACTGTGTCATTCACTGCCTGTCCTTGCTTTTGTATATTTCCAGCAGACGCCGAACCTGATGTAGCCCTCCAGTCACTCCATAGTATTGGACCACTGGCCAAACACAACTCAGGTCTAGGAATAGCTTGTGTTTGGGACTCAATGCTGAGACTCCAGTCAGAACACCCCCAGTCTCAATTGAGAACCGTCTGTCTATAACCAGATAGAAACAGTGCTTGCAAAGGTCATCAGAGGATGTGACAGGTGTGTGTTTAGCTTGAGGCTTCAACAACAAAATCATGTAGGCGGTGGGGTGGCTGGGCCTGTCTCCTTTCATGTGGTCTGCTCTGTATACTGGCCTTGATGCACAGGTCCCCAATTCTTGCCTGAATTTCACTCCATGATTCCTCTCCCCATTTTGTTGAGAGTGCATCGATAACAGACTAAGCCAAGTGCACAGTGGTTGAAAGCTCCAAACTGGGAGATTGTAGCTGATCTGACATGAACTTGGTGACTCGGAATAAATCCTCAAACAGAGTGAGAAGTAAAGCAAACTGCTCATCAATCAGTCTGTTTACAGCTCCGTGTTTCCCTCCGTGTATTTGGTTGACTCATAATATCCTATAGTGTAGCTAGAATGGCAGGGAGTGATTTCCTTGTAGCCCACAAAGCTGTATACTGCCATGCCCAGCGTGTATCTGACAATTTCTTCAGTGGAGGAGGAGGAGAAGATGGTGGCACGATGCAGCACTTGTGGCCTCTCCGGTGGTGAATATCTGTCAAGTAGGGGACTGTGCACAATTCTGATTTGATGGAGGCAGACGTGAGAGCAGGGAGGAACATCTGGTGAAACTTCTGAAATGCCTGTTTCGTTGCCGCCGCTACTGTGTGATCCGAAATCTCCGAAGGGGAAGGCCCCGAATCCTCAGCTTTGCTTGTTGCTCAGCGGCTGGGGTGGAGTCGAAGTGCTTGGCAGAGATGGTGCTCGGTGCTCGGTGTCGGAGGGCTGGTTGGGGGCTCGAAGTTTTCGGACGGACTCAGAGTCGGACTGTGGTCGGGTGCTCCCAGGGTGTTGCATCGGCAAGTTTGCGGTGCTGGAAGCTCATGGCAGGGAGAGTTTCTCCCTTCTACCATCTGCGTGAGATGTTGGAGCTATCGGGAATTTGAGACTTTTTTTTACCGTGCCCATGGTCAGCTCTTATCAAATTACGGTATTGTTTTGCACTGTTGTAACTATATGTTATAATTATGTTGTTTTTGTCAGTCTTGTGTTTCTGTGATATCATACTGGAGGAACGTATCATTTTTTAATGCATGCATTTCTAAATGACAATAAACGAGGATTGAGTGTCCTCACAATCTAATCTAATCTAAAAAAAACTCCTCGGGCTGTGCAGTTGATTCCAGTTCTCTCTGTTTCTTCATGAAAAGATCGAGGGCAACAGAGTTTGAAAAGAAGTTGTAAAGCAGCTGCACAGTTTCAAAAAACTCACCCGCTTGTGGTACATTGCTCACAACATCCACTAAAACAAGGTTAGGTCTGTGAGCATGGCAGTGTATATATAATGCCAGCGGGACCTCTTTCCTGAACCTCTCTTGTACCCTGTTATTGCACCCGGACATCACTGCCGCCCCGTCATAACACTGACCTATACATGTGTTCTATCAATAACACACTGGGCAAGTGTCTGTTCAATGCTTTTAAGAAGCGACTTTGCATCCAACCCTTCTGCTGGAGTGAAGTGTTAAGAATTCTTCAAGCACTGTTTCGTTATTCAAATACTGCATCACCACTGATACTTGCTCCTTTTTACTCAAGTCTTTACTTTCATCCACCATGATGGCAAAATATCCAGCCTCTTTGATTTCTGCACTTACTTGACGTCTGACCATATCTGCCATAATACCCATAATTTCATTCTGGATATCGTGATGGGTGTTTTTTGCATTTCCAGGATTGTCCTCTTTTTTTTAGCTACAGTCTTATCAAACTGCCCAGTTACACTGAGCAACTCAACAAAGTTTCCCCTATTGCCAGATCCATCATTATCCCAGTGTCCTCGCTGGGCAATGCCTTGGCACGCAGTATAGCGTAGAGACTCAACCACAGCTCTCATATACTCACGATTTTCTTGGACAATCTTTGCATGTCCTTTATCAAGCATATTTCCCAATCTTGAACCGTCTTTTTTTCTCAATCTGAATTCGGCCCATGCCTCCATAGCAAGCTTATGAGCTGCACTTACATGGTGGGTTTTGAAAGCTGTTGTAGTTTTCCGCCAGTTGCGGTAATCGGTGACAGTGAAGGTAGACTCAGAATAGAACCCATGTCCTCCACACAGGAAATGCCTGCATGCAAAGCAGGATGTAGTATCTTTTGTGATCGAATATTCCAGCCAGAAGTACAGGTTAAACCAGTCACAAATAAAACTCCTTTGCTGATTGCCAAACTGTTGTGAAGTGTAATTTTTCCAATGCTGGCCGACAGGGTCCTTCCTCAGGCTGCTGGCTAACATCACTAACAGTATTCCCACTAGAACTAAGAGCAGCTTCATCCATGTTCTCTTCCAAGTCCCGCTCCATTTCTTGTTCCTCTACTTCGCCCTCACACTCCTTTGATGAACTGCTGTCATCCTCATCCCCACTTACTTCTTTCTGCATGTCACTTTCAATTAAGACAGGCTCAGGCTGAGACACCACTGATTCCTCTGGATGAGGTTGTTTTCTCACTAAAAATCGATCTATTTTTCACGCCGGCCAAAATAATGCATGTGCCAGACCCACGCTAGCTTGTAAAAGCACAGTGTGTGTGTGGCATCCGTTAGTCTCGCGAAACCGTGGATCTGTGCCTGGATCCTGCACAATGTATGTATACAATCAATCTCTCGCGTGAGTGAGAGTGAGTGACATCACCACCTTAAGTGATCTTAGATCAGCTTAACTGATCTGAGGACAGCAACAGCAAGACATTGACAGCGAACGAATAAGCAGAAGTGTAGAGTGGATCTGACCTTAGACCAGCACAGAGTTTATAACTTTATTGCGGTGTGGGTGCTATGGTAATTGGGGGCACTGTTTCACTAGATCAACTGGAGAAACCAGCTGTATTCAAAACTATACAGAGAAAGCAGCTGCAATTTGTATGTCAAATTTCAGTTAATTTTTTGGTGGTGCTATGGTGGTGCTATAGCACCAGCTAGCACCACCTCAGCGCCGCCACTGGCTACCAATCATAGAAGACCTGTTCATTGCCAGAGTGAAGAGAAGAGCTAAAAAATTACTGCTAACTTCACCCATCCTAGCAGTCACCTATTCACCAATTTGCCATCACGAAGATGCTACAAGTCCATCACCACCAGGACTACACATCATCTCTGAGGTTTCTATCCTGTAGCTATCCGGCTTCTCAACAAATCTCATTCAGGTGTAATGTCTCTGCACAACATCTGTTAAATGGTCTTTCCTACTTTCCCTGCTCTGTTAATAATTATTTAAGCTGTTCAGATGTTCACACTTATTTAAGTTTAAGAAGAGGAAGTACTGGTGCTTTTAAAGAATATAAATGTGGATAAGTCTCCCGGTCCTGACAGGATATTCCCTAGGACCTTGAAGGAAGTTAGAGTGGAAATAGCAGGGGCTCTGACAGAAATGCTTCAAACGTGATTAGAAACCGGGGGGGGGGGGGGGGAGGGGGAGGGGGGTCGCGTGATGACGTGGGATTGAGACGTATGAATCCAGCTCTCCCGCAAAAAAATCAGCAAAGTGCCATTTAAACAGAGCAAAGTTAATAAGTACTTTCCAAAAACTACTTAAAAACTTCTCAAAACTATTTTACGATATGTCTCGTAAACCACAACAGAAGAAATCTGCTGTTGTGAAGTCGCCGCGAGACAAGAAGAAAAAAGGCCTACTGCAGCGATGGAACCTTGGACTCAGGTTGGATCTCCTTCGGAGGAGACACGTTTTATCTCTGGCGTAGAAGAACAGGGAGCAATGGCAGCGGTAGCGGTCCCTGGGAAGAAGATGCCGGAATTGCGCATGCGCAAATTGATACAACACAAACTACAAGAACCGACAGCCACTGCAAGCGAAAGTGACTCAGAGTCAGAATTGGATTCCGCAGAGAACACAGATGAAGAAGAGGAAGAAGAACTGGAAGAGACTAAAAGTAAAGGATATGATGGAGACATAAAAGAGGCTTTATTGCAAGTAATGATTGAATTAAAAGGATTAAAAATAGAGATTAGAAACATGAAGCTGAGCTATGATAAATCTATGAAAAGACAGGAGAAAATGGAAAAGAAACTTCAAAAGTTGGAAAGAACAATGGAGCATATTAACAATAGAGTGGAAAAAACAGAAAATGATATGCTTGTCTGGAAAACGAAAAGAAATCGACTGTTGGAAAAAGTGGACGTGTTGGAGAATTTTAGTAGACAAAATAATATTAAGATTATTGGTCTTGAAGGTATAGAGGGAGACAATCCAATAGAAGTTTTTCAAATTTGGATCCTGGAAACTTTGCAAATGAAAGAGGGAGACCGATCAATTGAAATTGAACGGGCACATAGAGCTCTAAGACCAAAACCACAAGATGACCAGTATCCATGATCAATTTTTAATAAAATGTTTAAGATTTCAAAACAAAGAAAGGATTCTACAGGCGGCTGCTCAAGCTGCCAGGAATAGAAAAGGGCCATTGATGATAGAAGGGAACAAAATTTTTTTCTACCCTGACATAAGTTATGAACTTTTAAAGAGAAGGAAGAAATTTAATCCAGTGAAAAAAGTCCTGTGGGTTCACGGTTATCAATTTATACTGTGCTATCCTGCAACCTTGAAGATTTTTTTGGCTGGCGGAGAAAAAAGATTTTTTGACCATTACCAGAAAGCGAAGGAGTTTGTGCGAGATTCTTTGAAGATACAAGAACAAACCCAGGGGAGCGAGATGGATTAAAGATGAAGACTGGGTCAAGGAATAGACTTGGTAGGTTTTTAAAGGTGAAAGAATATATAAATATATTATTAATTATATGATAGAGGGGAAGAAAAGTTAAAGTTTGAAGAATATTAGTTGGGAATAGTGACATTAATTTTTCTACATATATATATATATATATATATACATACAATTTTTTTGCTACGGGGGAGCTGGAAGAAATACTGAACAATCACTATGGAATTCATGTGTGCAAGCGTGGCTATAGCCACAACCCGCAAAAAAGAGGGGGGTAGCGTTGTGCTTTTTTTCATTCACAACATTAGTAGGGGAGTATTTTGTTATTTTTCTTTTTGTATCATATCTATCTTTTATTTCTTTCTTTTTGCCTGGATGATTGGGAGGGAAACACATAGCAACATGTTGAAGTTTAAAGAGATTCCCCAAGGAATTATGAGAGTTAAGATGTTAAGTAACGTCTTAGATTGGAGTAACTTTGTTAAGAAAAATGACTAATTTATTGAATTTTTTGAGTTTTAATGTTAGTGGGCTTAATGGACTGGTGAAAAGAAAAAGAATCTTAACACATATTAAGAAAATGAAGGTAGATTTAGCCTTCTTGCAGGAAACGCATCTAAAAATCGGGTGGGTAGCGTTGTTGCAGCTTCATTTAATTCAAAAGCGAGGGGAGTAGCAATTTTGATCAATAAAATGTTACCAATTAGAATACAAAATGTAACAATCGATTCTGTGGGGACATATGTGATTATACACTGTCAACTTTTTTCCAAATTATGGATTCTCATGAATATTTATGCACCAAATGAAAATGATGCAACACTTATACAAGAAGCTTTTTTGAATTTGGCTGATGCACATGAAAAAATATTAATAGGAGGAGATTTTAATTTTTGCCTAGACCCAGTCTTAGATAGATCAACTAAGGCTGTTACAAAATCGAAGGTAGTAAAACTAACTTTATCATTGATGAAATATTTAAATTTGATTGATATATAGAGAAGAATCAATCCCAAAGAAAGAGACTATTTGTTCTATTCTAATAGACACAAAACTTATTCAAGGATAGATTTTTTCCTATTATCAATCAATATTCAACACAGTGAAAAATATGGAATATAAAGCAAGAATATTGTCAGATCACTCTCCTTTATTAATGACAATAATGACTGATAAGGAAGAAGTGACTTATAGATGGAGATTTAATTCAACATTATTAAAATGTCAAGATTTTTGTGATTTTATCCAATTTTTGTGATTTTTGTGTTTGTATCCAATATTTTTTGGATACAAACTCTCATTCAGTGGATGATAAATTTATACTATGGGATGCGATGAAAGCATATTTGAGGAGCCAGATAATAAGTTATATGTCTAAAATTAAGAAAGAATATATGGCAGAACTAGATCAATTGGAAAAAGAGATTACAAAATTAGAAAAAGAATCTCAAAGACAAAGAAAAACGCAGACAACTTGTCAATAAGAAGTTACAATATAATATGCTTCAGACATATAGAATGGAAAAAGCAATCATGAGAACTAAGCAAAGGTATTATGAGTTAGGTGAGAGAGCACACAAAATCCTTGCTTGGCAGTTGAAAACAGAACAGGCTTCCAAAATGATAGATGCAATTAGAACAAGTGCAAATAAAATTACTTATAAACCTTTAGAAATTAATGAAACCTTCAGAAGTTTCTATTCTGAATTATATCAATCGGAATCACAAAATAATGTTAATGAGATAGAAAGGTTTTTATCACAAGTAACTCTTCAAAAATTGAATTCCGAAGAACAGAAGGGATTAGATATGCCTTTTACATTAAAAGAGGTTGAAGAAGCTTTAGGATCACTTCAAAGTAATAAATCTCCAGGAGTGGATGGTTTTCCACCTGAATTTTATAAAAAGTTTAAAGATTTATTATTTCCTCCTTTTATGGAGTTAATACGTCAAGCGGAAAAAATACATAAACTCCCAGAATCTTTTTCAACAGCCATTGTAATAGTATTGCCAAAAAAAGATAGAGATCCTTTAAAACCAGCATCATATAGGCCTATTTCTTTGTTGAACACGGATTATAAAATAATAGCAAAAATTTTATCGAATACATTATCTAAATATTTACCAAAATTAATACATATGGATCAAACAGGATTTATTAAAAATAGACAATTGGCAGATAATGTAACTTGGCTACTCAGTATAATTCATTTGGCACAAAAAAGGGAGGAGATGAGTATAGTAGTAGCCTTGGATGCAGAAAAAGCATTTGATAGATTGGAATGGGATTTTTTATTTAAAGTATTAGAAAAATATGGGTTAGGAACACCTTTTATAAACTGGATTAAAACTTTAAATACTAACCCTAATGCTAAAGTAGTGACAAATAGTCAAATTTTAACACCATTCCAGTTAAAAAGGTCAACTAGACAAAGTTGTCCATTATCACCTGCTTTATTTGTATTGGCGATAGAACCATTAGCAGGACTAATTAGAATTGAGTCAGATATTAAGGGTTTTAGAGTTAATCAGGAGGAATATAAAATTAATCTATTTGCTGATGATGTTTTGATTTACTTGACAAACCCACAGCATTTCTTAGGTAAATTATCTTCTAGATTGGATGAATATGGGGAAGTATCAGGGTATAAAATAAATTGGGATAAAAGTGAAATTTTACCTCTTAGTAAAGGAGACTATAGCCAATGTCGATTAGTAACCCAATTTAGATGGCCGGTAAATGATATAACGTATTTAGATATAAGACTTGATAATGATGTAAAGAATTTATATAAATTTAATTATTTACCACACCACTATTGAAAAAAATTCAAGAAGATCTTGACAAATGGATGATACTACCAATAACATTAGTGGGTAGAGTCAATGTTGTAAAAATGAATATATTTCCTAGATTACAGTATTTGTTTCAAACATTACCAATACAATTGCCACAGAAATTTTTTCAAGAGTTAAATAAATGTGTGAGAAAATTTCTTTGGAAAGGTAAGATGTCAAGAATATCATTGGAAAAATTGACATGGAATTTTGAGTTAGGAGGGTTACAACTTCCAAACTTTAAGAATTATTATAAAGCAAATCAACTTAGATTTATTGCATCTTTCTTTGATGAAGAAAAATCGGCATGGATTAGAATAGAATAGAATTAGATAAGATAGGAGAAAATACACCGGAAGATTTTATATATAAATGGGAATCTAAATAGATATGGGAAAAGAAAGAATCTCCTATATTAAAACATTTGATTGATCTATGGAATAAGATAAACGTTGATAATGAAATAAAGAAATCTTTATTAGCAAGGAGACCTTTGATCAAAACAGACTTATTCCTTTTACAATGGATAATCAACTTTTATATAATGGGTACCAAAAAGGGATTAGACCTATAGGAGACTGTTATGAATGAGGTATATTGATGTCATTTGAGCAATTAATGAATAAATATAAAACATTAAATAACACTTTCTTTCGTTACCTTCAATTAAGGGCTTATTTAAAAGACAAACTGGGTCAAACAATGTTTTTGCCAAAACCCAATGAAATTGAAATTTTAATTCAAAAAGGAAAAAATCAAAAAATTTATTTCTTTTATGTATAATTTGATTCAAAAACAGACAATTAAACAAGGAATCCACAAGTCAAAACAAAAATGGGAAACAGATCTGAATATTAATATTGATGAAACAAATTGGTCAAGACTGTGTCTTGACAGTATGACAAAGACAATAAATGTTCGATTTAGATTAGTACGATGTAATTTTTACACCAATTATATATTACACTGCAAAAAATAAATAGATTAAATTCGAACTTATCTGATCAATGCTTTCAGTGTAATCAAGAAATTGGTACTTTCTTACATTCTATTTGGTCTTGTTCCAAAATTCAACCTTTTTGGATAAATTTAAGAGTTTTATTGGAACAAATTACTGGAACTCAACTTCAACATAACCCTCTATTATTTCTATTAAGTGATATTGAAGGGATAAAACCGAAACTTAAACTGAATAAATATCAGAAAGAATTTATAAAAATTGCATTGGCAGTAGCCAAGAAGGCTATAGCAGTTACTTGGAAATCGGATTCGTATTTAAGTATGGATTGTTGGAATAATGAAATCTCTAGTTGTATTCCACTCGAAAAAATTAACTTATAATTTAAGAGATAAATATGATACATTTTTGAATATTTGGCGCCCATATTTACAGAAGATAGGATGGCATATTTAGTTGCTCCGATGATAAAGATGTTGGTCCCTTGGGGAAAATAATAAATAAATATACTAAATTTATTTTGAATCCCATGGAGCACGTGGAAACTTTCCAATATCCAGGCAGTCTTTCTTCTTTCTTTTTCTTTTTTTTTTCAGGTAGGGGTATATATTGGCGGGAGGGGTTAAGGGGGGGAGGGTAGATATTATCATTCTATGTAATCATTTCGAAAACTCAATAAAAATTATATTTTAAAAAATGTCATTAGAAACGGGGATGGTGTCGGAGGATTGGCGTATTGCTCATGTTGTTCCATTGTTTAAAAAGGGTTACAAGAGTAAACCTAGCAATTATTGGCCTGTGAGTTTGACGTCAGTGGTGGGTAAATTGATGGAAAATATTCTTAGAGATGGTATATATAATCATCTGGATAGACAGTATCTGATTAGGAACAGTCAACATGGACTTGTGTGTGGAATGTCATGTTTGACAAATCTTATTGAATTTTTTGAAGAGGTTACTAGGAAAGTTGACGAGGGTAAAGCGGTGGATGTTGTCTATATGGACTTCAGTAAGGCCTTTGACAAGGTTCCACATGGAAGGTTAGCTAGGAAGGTTCAATTGTTAGGCATTAATATCGAAGTAGTAAAATGGATTCAGCAGTGGCTGGATGGGAGACGCCAGACAGTAGTGATGGATAACTGTGTGTCAGATTGGAGGCCGGTGATTAGTGGTGTGCCTCAGGGATCTGTACTGGGTCCAATGTTGTTCGTCATATATATTAATGATCTGGATGATGGGGTGGTAAATTGGATTAGTAAGTATGCAGATGATACTAAGATAGGTGGAGTGGTGGATAATGAAGTAGGTTTTCAAAGCTTGCGAAGAGATTCAGGCCAGTTAGAAGAGTGGGCTGAAAGATGGCAGATGGAGTTTAATGCTGATAAATGTGAGGTGCTACATTTTGGTAGGACTAATCAAAATAGGACATACATGGTAAATGGTAGGGCATTGAAGAATGCAGTAGAACAGAGGGATCTAGGAATAATGGTGCATAGTTCCCTGAAGGTGGAATCTCATGTGGATAGGGTGATGAAGAAAGCTTTTGGTGTGCTGGCCTTCATAAATTAGAGCATTGAGTATAGGAGTTGGGATGTAATGTTGAAATTGTATAAGGCATTGGTAAGGCCAAATCTGGAGTATCGTGTACAGTTCTGGTCACTGAATTACAGGAAAGATGTCAACAAAATTGAGAGAGTACTGAGAAGATTTACTAGGATGTTACCTGGGTTTCATCACTTAAGTTACAGAGAAAGGTTGAACAAGTTAGGTCTTTATTCTTTGGAACATAAAAGGTTGAGGGGGGACTTGATAGAGGTATTTAAATTATGAGGGGGATAGATAGAGTTGACGTGGATAGGCTTTTTCCATTGAGAGTGGGGGAGAGGGGAGATTCAAACAAGAGGACATGAGTTGAGAGTTAAAGGGCAAAAGTTTAGGGGTAACATGAGGGGGAATTTCTTTACTCGGAGAGTGGTAGCTGCGTGGAATAAGCTTCCAGCAGAAGTGGTTGAGGCAGGTTCGATGTTGTCACTTAAAGTTAAATTGGATAGCTAGATAGACAGGAAAGGAATGAAGGGTTATGGGCTGAGTGCAGGTCGGTGGGACTAGGTGAGAATAAGCGTTCGGCACGGACTAGAAAGGCCGCGGTGGCCTGTTTCCATGCTGTAATTGTTATATGGATATATGGTTATTGACATTTATGCATGTAACCGTTCTGCTAATTGTCGATTGCTCATGGCTGTTTGCACTATTGTCTTGTAAATTGTTGGTTGTTATTCTGTTGTCTGTTATGGCATTGTTCCTGTGTTTTATGCTTGGCACTGAACCACAATCAGTTCTGGTAGGTTTCACATACTGGCAATAAAGTGATTCCGATTAACTGTATCACTAATATATCTTGTGTTTTCCGATAACTTTCCTCTAACATTGGAGATACCTAATGCAGATGACATGAACACCAGCGTTCAGTCCACAGGATGACCCTGAGCCTCTTGGTGCTTTCCACTTTAATTCCCCGTTCCATTCGCAAGCTGACCTCCTGTCCTGCTACACAAGGCCCAACATAGCCATGATGAAAAATACCTCATCCTCTGTTGGTGACGTGGAAGCCTTCTGACCTCAGTGTTCACTTCTACAGCTTCAAGAAACTAGATTTTTCCAGTCGATATCAATCAATCACCGATGAATTTGGCTCAGTTTATTTGTTAATTTCTCCTGTTTTGTTTTTTCCCCTGCTGGAAGTGGAGGACAAGCCCAGCCTGGTTTGCCAGGCATGTCTCCCTGTTCTGCATTGCAGAACTCCTACATTCTTCTGTGCGTGTTCTCACTCTCTAACTGTTTCCACTTACATACTGGCCAGATAGCTGGCAGGCACTCGCTTTTCCCAGCAATCAAACTATCTTCTCTTTCTACCAGAGTGTATCTATCTCCCATGCAACATCATGGGGCAGGGGATGGATGGGTACATATTCATCTGCTGTCCAGTGAGAGCTAAAGTCAGGTTGGCTAATTGTACTTAACAGCACACAATGAAAAAATCGTTTCTGGCTAAGTGCTGCATTAAGTTAGAAATAATAGGAGAAAATTAATCAGCCATGATTGAATGGCAGAGTAGACTCGATGGGCCAAATGACCTAATTCTGCTCCCATGTCTTTTAAAAATTTTTTCTTAAGATGCTGTATGGAATAAGCCCTTCCAGCCCACGAGCTGTGCTGCCCAGCAATCTTCTGATTTAACCCTAGCATAATCACAGGACAATTTACAATGACTAATTAACCTAACAACTGGTACGTATTTGGACTGTGGGAGGAAACCGGAGTACCTGGAGGAAACCCACGCGGCCACGAGGAGAACGTACAAACTCCTTACAGTCCAGGGCAGAAATATAGTCTTTTGGTTTTATAACTTTGTTTACAGTTTATCACAGTTTTACCCTAACCGCAGCATAGGCCGCACCCCAGCCCCCCCACATCTTGACAAGCTTCTTTTCTCTCCTTCCCGGTTGTGACAAGCAATCTTTGGCTTGAAACGTTAACTTCATTTCTCTTCCCACAGATGTAAACAGATCTACTGAGTAGTTCCAGCATTTCCTGTTTTGATTTTATATTCCACTTACTAAATCATCCATTTCCCATTCTTCTTTGCTTTAGATGACAGGAGTAATTTTGGATCGAATTCCCCTCGCCCTGCAGAGATTGATTTTTCTAATATTCCAGCCAGAGCCTGGGAGTTTTGTCAGGCTCTGGTTCCCTTGGCCTCTTGACTTGAAAACACTACATTCACCCTTCATCCTTGACCCTTGCTGGCTCAGATATTGTAGTCACATCACCATTAGATAAACCTGCAATACACGAACTGCAGTACTTCAAGTAGTCACCCAAGGTTTACCCTACCAGAGGCAAACACCCTATCCCACTCTAGTAGAGCCATTGTCTCAGAGTGCCAGAAACCCAGGTTTAATCTAGACCTCGTGTACTTTGCATGTTGTCCCCTTAACTGTGTGGGTTTCCTCCGGGTGCTCACATTTCAAAAATAAGTGGGTTAGGAGGTTAATTGGCCACTGTAAACTTCCCCTAGTTTAATGGAGCTCTAAAGTAGTCCAGTTTTAACCCAAGTTGTCCATGCCAGACAAGAAATTCATCTACACTTTGGCCCTCATCCTGTCCTACACATCAACCTGACCAAATGCTTCAAGAATGCTGGGATTGCATCCATCTCTACCTTCTTTTCCAGAGGCTGTCCACATATTCACCACCCCGTGTGGAAAACATTCTCCTCAGATCTCCTTTAAACCTTTCCTTCCTCGCTTCAATCCATGTCCTGTAGTTTTAGAGTCCCCTAACTCTGGAAAAGTGCTGTGACTGTACCCAACCTCTGCGCCTCATTCTTTTATAAACCCTTCAGATTGCTGCACTCCTGTGAGGACAATCCCAGCCTATCCAATCTTTCCTTATAACTAAAGACCTTCATTCCAGGGAACATCATGATGAACACCTCCTTCCTCCTTTCTGGAGCTGTTGCAATATCTGATAATAATGAGTGTCTATTGTTGATGAGGTTGGGGGTCATTCACGTTCTTGTGCTGATGTCACAAATGATATCAATTTCAGTGCTCCCGCAGCTGATACTTTAGTTAGTAATAGTTTTAACAGTTTTAGAATCAGAATCAGAATCAGGTTTATTATCACCGGCATGTGTCGTGAAATTTGTTAACTTAGCAACAGCAGTTCAATGCAATATATAATATAGAAGAGAATCAATCAATCAATTACTATATATATATTGAATAGGTTAAAAATAATGCAAAAACAGAAATAACATATTTTAAAAAGTGAGGTAGTGTTCACAGGTTCAATGTCCATTTGGCAATTGGATGGCAGAGGGGAAGAAGCTGTTCCTGACTCACTGAGTGTGTGCCTTCAGGCTTCTGTACCTCCTATCTGATGGTAACAGTGAGAAAAGGGCATGCCCTGGGTGCTGGAGGTTAATAATGGACGCTGTCTTTCTGAGACACCACTCCTTGAAGATGTCCTGGGTACTTTGCAGGCTAGTACCCAAGATAAAGCCGACTAAATCTACAACCCTCTGCAGCTTCTTTCGTTCCTGTGCAGTGGCCTCCCCATACCAGACAGTGATGCAGCCTGTCAGAATGCTCTCCATGGTACATTTATAGAGGTTTTTAAGTGTTTTTGTTGACATACCAAATCTCTTCAAACTCCTAATGAAGTATATTTTCTGTATTGTCTTCTTTATAGCTGCATATTGTCTTCCTGAAGTCCACAATCAGCTCTTCCGTCTTACTGACATTGAGTACAAGGTTGTTGCTGCGACACCACTCCACTGGTTGGCATATCTCGCTCCTGTACACCCTCTCGTCTCCATCTGAGATTCTACCAACAATGGTTGTATCATCAGCAAATTCATGGATTGTATTTGAGCTATGCCTAGCCACACAGTCATGTGTATATAGAGAGAGAGCAGTGGGCTAAGCACACACCCCTGAGCTGCACCACTGGGGATAGAATATCTGTCTCCCAGCTTTTATAGGAGGTAGATGTTCCCTTTAGCTGGGATTGATATTGAAGGAATGACAGAGATATATCGATAATTACATTGACTCCATGCCACTAGGTATTCAGATGATGTTATCAGGGATAATGAAGATGGATTCAAACACCGGGGTTCAATAGCGTAGTGATCAGAACTGCACTCATTATTCACGTGTAGCCTAACCAACATCTTGTACATCTGCTTGTCCTCATCTAGGTATAGGTGGGTTGATGGAAATTTGGACAAAATGGGTGATGGTAGGATTGGTGTGGATAGGTGATGGAAACATGATGTGGGGTGATCAGCCAGGCTTGATGAGTTGAAGAGCCTGTGCTGGATCTCTGTAGCCGTATGGAAATCACTGCCTGGGCAACACGGAGTGGAAGCAAGATGTTGGACTTATCAAAGGCAGCATATTCTGAAATCAAACACTTTTTTTCTTAAGGATCTATAATTGACTGTAGATTACAGAGTCATAGTGTACCACAGCTTAGAGACAGGCTCTTCGGCCCATCTAGACCATGACGAGCTAGTAATTTACCTAGTCCCATTGACCTGCACCTGAACCAACGCAATTCGTATCTCCACTATTCATGTACTTATCCAAATTTCTCTTGAATTCTGTTTGTTCCACACTCAGTCCCCTCTCTGATTGAAGAAATTCCCCCTCATTTCCCCACCACTTCCTCTGGCAGCTCATTACACACTCTCACCACTGTGTGTGAAAAACTGCCCCCTTAAATATTTCACCTTTCACCCTCAGCCTATCACCTCCAGTTCTTGTCTCACCCAACCTGAGGGAGAAAAGCCTGCTTGCATTTAACCTATCTATATCTTTCATAATTTTGTACATCTCTAGCAAATCCCCCCACATTCTCCTATGCTGCTAACTTATTCACCCTTTCCCTATAACTCATATATTACTTAGATTTATTAATAACTTATATTTCCAGACAGGCCTTAAAGTACAACACAGGTTCAGAATTCATGTTGAAGAAGTCCATTTATTTTCATTTGTATTTCACATGTTGTTTTGCACTTAGTTGTCAGCAATGGTGCTATCGATCCAGTCCCTCAGCTCCGTCACGCGGGCATAGACACCAGGAGTGCTGGTGGAGCAATAGCCACTGCCCCAGGAAACGATGCCAACCAAGTTCCAGACGTTGTCCTTCTGACAGACAAGTGGGCCGCCAGAGTCACCCTGTAAACGAGTCACAGCCTCAGACTTGGTCTCATTGCCTTTTTGCAACTTGAAAGAGGTTGAAGTACTTTGAAAAGGTTTCATACCATGCAAGACGAGGCACCAGCTGCCCCAGCGCAGATCATGACATCGGTGACACTGCTACCCCAGTAGTTCCTGCAGTTCACGTTGGAGAGGAGAGGAAGAGCAGCTTGCTGAAGTTTGTTAGGTCGCTCAGCAGCTGTGGAAACGTTAGATGATACTTCAATCAGTTTTGCTTTATTTTTTTTTTAAGGGTCATATTCCAATGAAAGTTAAAGGGTATATTTTCAGCTATTAGAAAACTTTTATAAACCTACTGATTGACTATACCTCTTTCCGGCCTGTCTCCCTTTTCTCAGTTCTTGTGCTTCCACTGTATCTATTGCCAGGATAAGGCTTTTCTTTCCAGGACAGGGAGGAGGTGAACGGCGAGGTGTAGCATTTCTGTTGCATGCAGGGATATGTGAGAGAGACTAGTGGGGAGGGCTGAATGGACAAAGGAATCATGGAGGGAGCAATCCCTATGAAACGCGGATAGTGGGGGAGGCGGGGTAAAGATGTGTTTGGTGCTAGGATCCCACTGAAGGTGTGGAGAGTGGAGGGAAGGTAACGATGTGTTGGTGGTAGGATCTCTTTGCAGACGGCGGAATTTGTGGAGAATGATGCGTTGGGTGCAGTGGCTCATGAGGTGACAGGTCAGGACAAGAGGAACTCTATCCCTGTTCAGGTGACAGGAAGATGGGGTGGACGTGGATGTCCGGGAAATGGAGGAGATGCAGGTGAGGAAGAGAAACCGTTCTTTATCCTTATCCCTGGGACAGATGCGACAGAGGTGAAGGAACTGAGCAAAGGGAATGGCGTTTTTACAGGAGATCGGGTGGAAATAGTATCGTCAAGATAGCCGTGGGAATCACCAGGTTCATAAAAGATGTCAGTAGATAGTTGATCTCCAGAGATGGAGACAGAGAGATCGAGAAAGGGGAGGGAGGTGTCAGAAATGGACCAAGTGAATTTAAGGGTAGGGTGGAAGTTAAAGGCAAAGTTTATGATATTGATGAGCTCAGCATGAAGGTGTGAAGCAGCATCTATGCAGTTGTCAATGTAGTGCAGAAAGAGTTGGGGAGTTTTACCAGAGCAGGCTTGGAACGTGGACTGCTCTACGCAGCCACTGAAAAGGTAGGCGTAGCTGGGGCCCATACAGGTAACCACGGCTACTCTGAGGGTTTGGAAAAAGTGAGAGAGACCAAAGGAGGAATTGTTAAGGGTGAGGACCAGTTCTGCCAGACAAGAGGGTATTGGTGGAGGGGAACTGGTTGGGTCTTTTGGAGGGAAAAAATACAGAGAACTTTAAGGCCTTCTTGATGGGGATAGAAATTTATAGGGACTGGACATCTATGGTGAAAATGAGGCGGTCAGGGCAGGGAATTGAACATTATTGAGGAGATCGCAAGCATGAGAAGTGTTGCTGTGTTGATCTGGGAAAGGACTGAACCAAGGGGGATATAATGGAGTTGAGGTATGTGGACATGAGTTCAGTGGGGCAGGAGATGGCAGAGACAATGGTCTTGCTCGTACAGTCATGTTTGTGGATCTTGGGTAGAAGGTAGAAACAAGCATTGCGGGTTAAGGAAACTATGAGTTTGGTGGCAGTGAATGTGAGGTCACAAAGTTGATGAGATCAATGATGGCGACACTGAGGGTCCAGAATATGGTCCTTTTCAAGGAGGTGTCTTGAGAGTTTCCGACTGGCGTCAGCAAGGTCAAAGTCAGTCCGCCACTCAGCAATAGCACCCCCTTTGTCTGCAGGTTTGCTGGTAAGGTTGTGATTGGTGTGGAGAGAGTGGCGGGCAGTGCATTCAGAGGGAGTAAGGCTGGAGGAGGAGGAGAGGAGTGCTGAAATTGTGGCGGTTGATGTTTCGTTGGGAATTGGAGATGAAAGATCTGGAGCTGGCAGTTGCTTAATTTAATTTAATTGCTTATTAAAAATAGAATTCAAAAGCCCTTCATTAGAAAAAATAAAGTCAGCAATTTGAAGAAAAACAGATAGACTTACAAGCTGGAAGTGGAAATAAGTGGCTGCATCCTGTGGTTTACCATTACACTGCTGCTGTCGTCTTGTATAAAACATCTTCAGTTTTTCCTTTCTGAATCTACTAACTTTTTTGAGATAATTGGTTTTTTTTAGTTGCCCAGACAGTTCGATCAAGCCAGCAGTTCATGTGCTCATTTCTAAACTCTATATGAGCAAAACAGCAATCACCTCAGCACAATAGACAACCACTTCTCATTGCATGTACATCTGTCTCAATTGCTAATGAACTTCTTGCAAACCACTCGACACCAGGACCCAACGATGGTCGGAAGACAAAAAGAAGATGCAAAAATCATTCAGAAGTGTCAGCAATCAATCCCAAATCATTGACTCAAAATTGCTCTACTTTGCAACGGATTAAGCAATCGTTGGTAATCTGTTGATACACTAACCTTATCTAGGACAAGGAGACAAAGGATGAATCATGTAGAGAAAAGGGTGCCAGTCCAGCTACCAGGCCAGAGAGGTTTAAATGTTACCAAGTGTGCAGCCATATCAGACACTGACATTCAGGCATACATCTGAAAGACTGGACCTTATACCGACCCACACATTATCAAATTCCTCGATGGGCTTTACAGGCAACCCTTAGTGAGCAGGACACCAGGATCAATGGCCACTCTATGTCATCACGTGGGACAATATATCTTTCCACCATTCATCTGCAGTGACTGGCTGGTTTCAGGCTTATCTATCCATGTCTGTGAAACTCTTTTCACTGCACTCCCCATTCCTCAACCCTACTGGGTTTTTACCTTCCTGCAGGCGTTATTCCGACCAAAGGCCGCTGATGGACAGTATGATTGCGGATCACCATGCAGACGTCCAGGGCTGGATTTGGCATCCCGGGGGTGCATTGCTAGGGAGCACAATCGATGTGATATTGATGAAAACATGAGGCCAAACCGGGGACAAAATAGATCAGAGATGACCATTATTGTACGGCATTTCTGTTATCAGAGATGAATGACTTTGTTCTCCTGAAGGTGTGGGCAACTTTGTCTTTGACTTTCATGTAATGACAGTTGAGATTCCAGACTGTGTGTGTAGGTTTGCATTCTTGCATCTCATCCTGTTGATCCTTCAAAGTTCTTACTGAAGATTGGAGTTGTAATCATTGTATTTACGATGATAGACAAAGTGTCCTGATCTCTGGCGTTATACATAGTATGCACCAAGCATCACACTGTACGACTGACTACACTGATCATCTTATGCCGCTTTGAGAAGGATGGCCTAGAACTTTATAAACAAAGAGCTGAACTTCAAATGGAACATAATCTCTTATTATCATCTTCGATTGAAAGTCAATCAATCAAAACTAAGAGTCAGTTTTATATACATGGTGATAAAACTGGGAAACTTTTAGCTAATCAATTGAAATTGGCATTGGTTAAACGACAGATTCTTAAGATTCGTGAACAAGATGGCACTTTGACAGTTGACCATGATGAGATTAATAAATCCTTTCAAGAATTTTATACCTCCCTATATCAATCAGAATTTCCTGATGACTCCACTATAATGCATGAATTTTTTAAGAAACTGAATATTCCAAAATTATCATCTAATGAACGTTCAAAACTAGATGTACCTATTACAGTAGAGGAAATAAAGAATGCTATTTTTTCAATGAACTCAGGTAAAGCATCTGGCTCAGATGGATTTACTGTAGAATTTTAAAAATTTTCCTCAACTACACTGACTCCTTGGCTATGTAGTGTTTTTAGGGATGCATTGTCAATAGGTAAATTACCACAATCTTTTTATCGAGCTTCTATTTCCCTAATTCTTTAAAAAGATAAGGATCCTACTGAATGTGCATCTTATAGGCATATATCTCTGTTGAATGTTGATTCTAAGATTCTTTCTAAAATATTGGCAACGAGATTGAAGAATGTATTACCCCAAATTATTTCTGCTGATCAGACTGGATTTATTAAAAACCGTTACTCTTTTTTTAATATTAGGAGATTAATGAATATTGTTTATACACTTTCACCCAAAATTCCAGAATGTGTTATTTTATTGGATGCTGAGAAAGCTTTTGATAGAGTTGAATGGATATATTTATTCAATACCCTTGAGAAATTTAATTTTAGTCCGATATTCATTTCCTGGATTAAACTGATATATTTTACTCCTTTGGCCTCGGTATTTACTAACAATCAAAGATCCCCTTTTTTTCATTTATTCTGTGGTACTAGGCAGGGTTGCCCTCTTAGTCCACTACTATTTGATATTGCCTTGGAACCGCTAGCTTTTGGCATTTGTGACTCCCCTAATATATTTGGCATTACCCGTGGAAATGAGACTCATAACTTATCACGAGATGCAGCTGATTAACTATTATATATTTCTAACCAAGGAAAATCTATTCCGGCAGTATTAACTTTGCTTGCTCAGTTTAGTAGTTTTTCTGGTTATAAATTGAACCAAGGTAAGAGTGAACTCTTTGCATTAAATATGCAGGTTCCCATTTATAGAAACTCTCCATTTAGAGTGATTACTGACTATTTTACTTATTTGGGAGTTAAAATTACTAAGAGACATAAGGATCTATTCAATTTCAACCTTTTACCATTAATTAATCAGGTTAAACAACTGATTACTAAATGGTCCCCTTTGTCTCTATCACTGATTGGCCGTATTAATGCTATTAAAATGATTATTTTACCCAAATTTTTCTATTTATTTCAAGTGATACCGATTTTTATTCCTAAATCTTTTTTTGATACTATTGACTCTAAAATTTCCTCTTATATATGGCAAAATTGAAATCCCAGATTAAGTAAAAAATACTTACAGAAACCTAAATACTTACAGAAACCTAAGGTGGTTTGGCATTGCCTATTCTAAGATTTTACTACTGGGCAATTAGTATCGGATATTTAATATTTTGGACACAAGATTGGAATACAACTCCAAGCCCATATTGGGTAAACCTTGAAGGCCATTCTGTACAAGGGTTTTCTTTAGCTTCCATTTTAGGAACTTCACTGCCTTTTGCACTATCTAAATTGAATAAACAAATTTTTAACCCTATAGTTAAACATACATTGTGAATATGGTTTCAATTTCATAAATTTTTTGGCCTGAATGAATTTATGTTATCAAGCCCTATTATATTTAATTTCTTTTTCCAACCCTCAGTAATGGGCCAAGCCTTTCTGATATGGAAAACGAAAGGTATAATATGTTTTCGTGATCTATTTCTGGATAACTGCTTTTGAGCAATTATCTGAGAAATTTGATTTGCCTAGATCCCATTTTTTTAAGATACCTACAAATAAGAAATTTTTTAAATACTAGGTTGCCGACCTTTCGGACTTCAAATCCTTCTGGCATTTTTGATAAAATTTTAGGTTTTAATCCTTTGCAGAAGGGATTAATAGCAGTAATTTATGATATAATTATGAAATTACAGCCAGATATATCTGATAAAATCAAAAATGAATGGGAAAGGGAACTTCAACTTTCCCTACCTATAGAGAAATGGGAAAACAATTTTCAATTAGTTAGTACTTCTTCTATATCTGCTAAACATACATTAATACAATTTAAAGTAGTACACAGAGCTCATATGTCCAAAGATAAACTAGCTCGTTTTTATTCCCATATAAACCCTACTTGTGATAGATGTCACTCTGAAGTGGCTTCTTTAACTCCTATGTTTTGGTCCTGTCCTCTTTTGGAAAAAATATTGGAAAGACATTTTTGATATTATTTCAACAGTTCTATGCTTCGATTTAAAACCTCATCCTATTACGGCAATCTTTGGATTGCCAATGGTAGAACATAGATCTTTGTCTTTTTCAGCCTGTCGAATGATAGCTTTTGTTACTTTAATGGTGAGAAGATCTATTTTGTTGAACTGGAAGGAAACTAATCCTCCAATTACATTCCAATGGTTTTCTCAAACCATATTAAGTTTAAATTTAGAAAAAATTAGTGATATTTTTGACCCTTTGGTTAAATTTGAAGAAACTTGGAAACCTCTTATGCAACGTTTTCATATGATGCAATCTGACCATTCCGAATTTTTTTTCTAAACTTAAATTATATGATGAGAAGAGCAGAGTTAACAACATTATTGAACGTGTCTGATACAAGCTGTTGGTCTAGCCCTGTTTTGTTTTTTTTGGGGTTTTTTTTTCTCTTTTTCTTTTGGGTTTTTTTTGTTTATATATATTTTTTCTTTTTATTTCTTTTTTTTAATGATTAATTTCATTATGAGTTTGGAAGTCTTTTATATCTATGTTACTTAAAATTCATTTTATATATGCTGATGAATATTATTCCAATCTCTTTGTACCAACTTTGTTATTGAGTTTATAATTTTGAAAAATTAATAAAAAGATTTAAAAAGAAAAGAAAGATAAGGATGGCCAGTGTGTTGCCAGTGATTACCCAGTGATCACTGATATATGTTAGTGATGTAATGCTGTGTGCTACTGTTTTAATTGAATTATTCACTTTTGCTGCAAATATTTATTGTTTTGACTTGCTGAGTGTAATTTGCAGTGAGGATGAGGAGTTTCGCACAATGGATTAGTCTTTTGCAGCCTGTGTCAACTGTTTAGAGAATGTGGCTACTGTTTTGAACTGTGTCGTTAAGCGGCTGAGAAAAACTGTAATAGGGCTAATAGTATGTTCTCTTTTAATTTGATCTAAAATGGCCATAATACCAAGCATTAATGACTTAAGTTAGCTCTCACTTGATATAAGTGAGATAGGAATAAGACTTTAGTTTATTTTGTTGGTTCCAAGCTATAAGTATTCAACAGTCTTGAGACTGACCTCATTTTGTTCTGGCTGTGAGCCTAATGATTTGTCAGCATTGACATTTCCAGAGAGTCATGCATTCCAACGTGAAATGTCTAATCTGTTTGCTTCATGTTTGTACTTATGACTGAGTTTGTCTTTTCACTTACTACACTGCAAGTAACATTTATTGCTGGAAGGCCCATGTGTCAGGGTATTGGGGCTAGTGCAGAGGAAAATTAATCTGATTAAAACTGGGGCCCCAATGCCTGAGGGAAGTGACGTGTAATAATCTTTTATCATCTTTGTCAGCACCTGAAATAATTCTTGCCTTGCTTGTTATCAATATCTAGTGATTCTATTATTGGTGCTATGAAGTTTATCATGGCGAGGCATATTCATATTGGAGATTGAAACCACTTTTGGTGTTGGACACCCCTTACTAAGATCCTGTGTCCTGTCTGTATGGCATCCATCTCTGCACATCATTTTGGATCCTAACAGTACTGTAGCCCAAATTTGACCTGAATTTAAACAAATTCCTAGTTTTACAGGGAGCAATGTACCTTAGCAATGGACATGGATTTCTGGCTGGCTTCAGCTTTTGAGCTTTTGTCATGGCCACCAACAATAGCAAAGTCGTTCGTACTGTATGTGACAAAAGAAAAACAAAAGCAGTGACAGAGTTTGCTTGTTGCAAGATACCAGCAACTCCAAGCTTCATCAGTGGTCGGGGTGAGTGGGGGTTGTGGAGGGAAAATTGTACTTTCCAGTCAACGATTTCCCAAACTATTCATGCAAGGATCTTCCCTCGTTAGGTCAATGTTCATGCCCACAAGAGCAATTTTTCTTTGCCTCATATATCACTTTGAACAAAAATATCAGTTAAAGCTACATCATCCCTCAGGAATTAGAGAATGATTCACCGCACATTTCTTTCTCTCTTTGTAGGTGTTAAGACTTACCTCACTTCACAGTGTGCAGCGGCGACAACCCAGTTTTCATTGATCAAGGAACCGCCGCAGAAATGCCGACCAGAGTCAGTCTGTTACACGAGGAAAAAGGATGCTCATAAAAACAGCTTAAGTTTTTCTCCACCATATGGAAGTAGTTTTATTGAAAGTTGACAGTGACTCCATATTGCAAATTGGGTAAAAGGAAACAAGGAAGTTATCAAACGTCAATGGATCATGAGTCCTCTCCTCTGTTATCAAGGTCATATTAAGCTCTCTTTCCCAATCTTGCTTGATCTTAAGTGAAGGATAATTGTCCTGTTGTAATAGTAAATTATAAATTTTCTCAATAAAGCCTTTCACTAAAGGGTTCATTTTTAAAATAATATCTAATAAGTCAGAAACTTGTATATATGGAAAATTATTTAAATATTTTTGTACAAAATGTCTGACCTGATGTTATTGCAAAAAATGTGAATATGAGAGAGAGTATTTAGTTACTAATTTCTCAAAGGCCGTCAATCGACCTTTTTGAAACAAGTCCATAAAGGAAAAAATTCCTTTATTCCTCCAAAGAGAAAAGGTAGGATCATTAAGTGAAGGTTTAAATAAATAGTTTCGATAAATTAAACTAAGAAGGTTAATTTTTTTAAGATTAAAAAACTTACGAAACTGATACCAAATTCGTAATGATTGATTAATCATAGGATTTATATTTAGAATAGAAATTTTGGCTAATTGTACAGGTAAAGGAGCTCCTAATAACGAAGCTAAATGAAACTGTTTCACAGTTTTCAATTCCAAGTCAACCCAAGATGGTCATTCCTCTTTATCGGTCCAATACAACAAAGAACACGCATAACGTATATTAACCGCCCAATAATACATTCTTAAATTAGGCAAATTAAGACCTCCATTCTTTTTTAATTTTTGTAAATGACATTTTCCAATTCTTGGTCTTTTATTATTCCAAACAAAAGATGAAATAATAGAGTCAACTTGATCAAAAAACTTCTTAGTTAGAAAAATAGGAATGTTTTGAAATACATATAAAAATTTTGGAAAAATCATCATTTTAACGTCATGAATTTGACCTACTAAGGAAAGTGTAAGTGGATTCCACCTAAAAAGAAATTGCTTCATAAAATCCACTAAGGGAGCTAAATTAGCTCTATAAAGGTCTCCATAATTTTTAGCAATGGTAATACCTAAATATTTCTCAAGAATCCGTAACTTTTCAAGTAATATTATCATATATAGAAGCAGAATCATTTAAAGGAAATAATTAACTTTTATGCAGGTTTAAATTATATCCTGAAAACAATCCAAATTCATTTAATAATTTCAATAAGCTAGGAATAGATTCTTCCAGAGTCGAAATATAAACCAAAAGATCATCTGCATAAAGGGAGATCTTACGAATAGTCCCATTTATAGAAATACCTTGAATATTTTTAGCTTCACGAAGTGCAATAGCCAAGGGTTCCAACACAAGTTAAATAACAGAGAACTTAACGGACATCCTTGTCTCGTACCCCGAGAAAGTTGGAAAAAGGGGGATCTACAATTATTAGTGATAACAGTGGCAATAGGGCTTTTATATATCAATCTAATCCATTTATTAAAATTAGTACCAAAGCCAAATTTCTCTAAAACTTTAAATAGATCTTTCCATTCAACTCTATCAAATGCCTCTTCAGCATCTAGAGAAACAACACATTGGGGAGTCTTAGAGATGGAAGAGTATATAATATTTAACAATCTCCGAGTATTAGAAAAAGAATAACGGCCTTTTATAAAACCCGTTTGATCCTGAGGAATAATTTTAGCTAGTTTAGTTTCCATCCGATTAGCCATTATTTTTGAAAGAAGTTTGGCATCCGCATTTAATAATGAAATAGGTCTATATGAAGCACAATCAGTAGGATCTTTATTTTTCTTAAGGATTAAGGAAATAGAAGCTTCATAAAATGTAGAAGGTAACTCTCCTGACATAAAAGAATCTTTAAGCATTTCCAACATATAAGGAGTAAGCAAATATTCAAATTTTTTATAAAATCCTGCAGTAAAACCATCTAATCCAGGAGCTTTACCAGATTGCATTGAAAGAATAGCTTTCTGAATTTCTCTTTCAGTAAAAGGAGCATCAAGAATTTGCTGATCTTCAACAGATATTATAGGAAAATCAATCTTTTGTAAAAAGGCATACGTATTAGAAGGGTCAGCTGGAAACAGATTTATAAGGTTCACTGTAATAGTCTAGAAAAAATTTATTAATATCTTCATAATTACAAGCTAAACTACCATCTCTCTTACGAATTTTTAAAATTTGTCTTTTAGCTCTAACTGCTTTAAGTTGAGATGCTAATAGCTTGTTACTTTTATCTCCAGACATATAAAATTGACTTTTTAATTTAAGCCAATTTCTTTTAATTGGATAATTTCATAGTAAATTATATAGAGATTGAAGTTCAAACCTTTGTTTAAATAAATCAACATTAGGAGAAACTGCATAAGTATTACCTAGATCTTTAATTAGTTTGGAAATTCTATCTAATTCTATTTTTGTCTGTTTCTTAAGTTTAGCCAAATAAGATATTATCTGACCTCGCAAATATGCTTTGAGTGTATTCCATATAATCAATTTCGAAACATCTCCCGTATTATTAAAAAGAAAGAAATCTTTTATCTGAATCTCTATAAATTTAACAAAGTCCAAACTTTGTAATAAATTTTCTGGAAAGCGCCAAGGCAAGTTTACATTACTAACATCATTTAACTCAAAAGTTAAACTTAAAGGCGCATGAGACTGCAATAGCATCATATTCACATTTCTGAACTTTGGACAAAAATCGGAAATCAGCTATAAAATAATCAATTCTCGAATATTTATTATGAACATGTGAATAAAAAGAATAATCTCTGTCATTAGGATGTAAATTTCTCCAGATTTCTATCAAACCATAATCAGTTAAAAAGGAACTACGAAGTGTTGCCGAACGACTCAGAGGCTGCTGATTGGTTGAACTTTTGTCAATCAAAGGATTTAAGCAACAGTTGAAGTCACCTCCCATCAGCAGCATATATTCATTTTAGTCTGGTAATAAACCAATTACATTTTTAAAAAAAGGATCATCTACATTAGGTCCATATAGATTAACCAGGACAATTTTTCTATTACAAATAGTTCCTATCTGAAACAATGTCTTCTTGAATAAATAAAATATTAGATTTAATAAAAATAGATACTCCCTTTGTTTTATTATGACAAGTAGCATGATATTGAAGGCCCTTCCATGTTTTAAAAAATCTATTTTGATCGCCCGTTCTGAAATGCGTTTCTTGTGCAAAAATTATATCGGACTGGAATCGATTAATAACTTTAAATGTCTTCCTTCGTTTAATAGGGTGATTCCAACTAATAACGTTTATCTGTTTAAATATTCTGAACCCGACAATACACGCATACCATCGCGGGCTAATCAAAGATGGCGGTGATGAACATAACCAAATAGAAAATGCGCATGCTCCGGAACTCCATAATGGAGAAAAATACAAAGAGTGTGTGTGAATAAAAAATCCCACAATAAACCCCAAAATACAAAAGTACCCCCAAACATCCCACCATCCCCAAGGAAGAAAATCCGGCGAAAGAAAGAAAAAGCCGGAGCGCATCCCCAAGAAAAAGACATAAGAACAGGGTTCCGCGTGCCGCTCAGTTTAAATAATGATTAAAAATTTTTTCTCCTAATTCCCCCCTTCCCCTTACAAAGAAAATACGTAACCTTAAGATAAAAAAAGCCCAGCAAAGAAAAAATGTTTCTACTTAATAAATATAAGCTAAAGGAATGCAAACAGTCTCCAAAGACGCCAAAACAATACTATTAACCCAAACAGTTTAGAGAGAAAAGCAGCGCCATTATTCTTTAACTTACTACCTTATTTAACAAAAGAATTAAAGCTAATTATCTATTACTAAACACTCCAAAAAACAAGAAAAAATCTATATAAACTGCAAGCAACCTATCACTTAATTAATAAAGAAAAAGACAAATAGAAACGGATAGTCAAACCAGTTCACAATCTATCCGCTGTATTAATTCACTCCGTATACTAAAGTCTTCAAAAAAAAGTCATTCTTTAATCAAACCAAGAAGGCCACCTCTTCTTTAAGTAATCCAGCGATCAAAAAATATCTTCAGCATACCGAGATCTTCAAAACCTGTTTTCTTTCGGAGAATTATTCAGCGACTCTAATATCTTTCATACATCAGACCATTCCACAATAGAATTGACAAAATCCAATGCCGCTTGGGGATCCAAGGAGACACGAGGAGTAGAGTCTTTAGGGAATAGCTTAAGTCTCACTGGACATCTCAGGGATGGAAACAGAATTTTTTCGTAAGCAATCTTCATGACCGGTATGAATTTAATCCGTTGTTGCATAACTTCCCGTGGATAATCTTCATAAAAACGGATCTCGGAACTGTTAAATTTAAAAACTTTCTGTTTTCTTGCACATTTTATAATTTGGTCTTTAACTTTAAAGCGAAGAAAGTTGACTAAAATTGGTCGAGCTTTACCTGACGCAGTGAAAAATCTGTGAGCTCTTTCAATATCGGGAGGCTGAGATAGAATATCTGGGAGCAGAGAGTGAAACAGATTGGCAAAATATTCCAATAGATCCTCAAATTCTGAGCCTTCCGAAAGACCTAAAATACGAATGTTGTTTCTTCAAGACTTTGCCTCTAAATCGACAATTTTGCGTTGAGTCTGTTCCAATCGGGTTGAAATTTAGGGGAAGCCTTTTAGGACGGAGATTAGGAAAAACTTCTTCACACAGAGAGTGGTGAATCTGTGGAATTCTCTGCCACAGGAAACAGTTGAGGCCAGTTCAGTGGCTATATTTAAGAGGGAGTTAGATATGGCCCTTGTGGCTACGGGGATCAGGGGGTATGGAGGGAGGGCTGGTGCAGGGTTCTGAGTTGGATGATCAGCCATGATCATAATAAATGGCGGTGCAAGCTCGAAGGGCCGAATGGCCTACTCCTGCACCTATTTTCTATGTTTCTATGTTTCTAAATATCCGCAATCTGACATTTCGATTATTTAAGCTCAGTATTCAGGGAAAGAATATTTTCCTCAATAGTCTGTACACTCTGTCGGAACGACTTCAATTCAGAAGTGTTATTATCCACTTTGTTATCGAGATCCATCAACGCACGTTTCGAACGCTCAGCTCAGACAGGCATGTCTTCTGATTTTTCTTTTGAAGTTTTTCCCTTTCCATTGCTGGGTTCAGAAGGCTGTTTTCCACTTCTTAAAGGATACGACATAATGACCACTATTTCCCTCCAAGATACAGAAAATAAAAGTTGAATAATTCAAGAATTAAACTGGGGAAAAGGAGGAATTAAAGGCAGCCACAGACTTTAGACGTTACTCCGTTGAGCAGTAGGCAGAACTCCATCCAGTGCTTCATATCTTGCTGCCATTTCATCCCGCACAATTCATCTCCGTCTCTCATCTCAGATTGGTTCCAGGCTCTCCTTACTTTAAGTATTCTTCAGGAAAATATCTTATATCCCCATAAACTGCCTTACATTATCTTTTATTCATTTTTCAAACTCCTTTTAAGCAATTCTTATCCAACTTTTCAGATTTCCACATCATTTTCTAAATCCCAGTTAACTGTTCTTGGTATTACAGTATTAGCCCTATTTCTAATCATATGTTTCATTTAAAATTAAAGTTTAGTTTTGCAGTAGTTATTTATTGCATCTTTAGAACTTTTTTCTTCAACAAATTTCTTTGAATTCATGATCCAATGACGTTTGATAACTTCCTTGTTATATTATGAGTCTTGTTTCCTTTTACCCAATTTGCAATCTGGAGTCACTGTCAACTTTCAATAAAACTACTTCTGTATGGTGGAGAAAAACTTAAGATGTTTTTATGGTAATACTGAGCATCCTTTTTCCTCGTGTAACAGAGTGACTCTGGTCGGCATTTCCGCGGCAGTTCCTTGATCAATGAAAACTGGGTTGTCACCGCTGCACATTGTGAAGTGAGGTAAGTCTTAACACCTACAACGAGAGAAAGAAATGTACTGGTGAATCCTTCTCTAATTCCTGAGGGATGATGCAGCTTTAACTGATATTTTTGTTCAAAGTGATGTATGAGGCAAAGAAAAATTGCTCTTGTGGGCATGAACATTGACCTAACGAGGGAAGATCCTTGCATGAATAGTTTGGGAAATCGTTGACTGGAAAGTACAATTTTCTCTCCACACCACCCCCCACCCCACCACTGATGAAGCTTGGAGTTGCTGGTATCTTGCAACAAGCAAACTCTGTCACTGCTTTTGTTTTTCTTTTGCCACATACAGTACGAACGACTTTGCTATTGTTGGTGCCCATGACAAAAGCTCAAAAGCTGAAGCCAGCCAGAAATCCATGTCCATTGCTAAGGTACGTATCTCCCTGTAAAACTAGGAATTTGTTTAAATTCAGGTCAAATTTGGGCGGCAATACTGTTAGGATCCAAGTTGATGTGCAGAGATGGATACCATACAGACAGGACACAGGATCTTAGTAAGGGGTGTCCAACACCAAAAGTGGTTTCAATCTCCAATATGAATATGCCTCACCATGATAAACTTCATAGCACCAAGAGTAGAATCACTAGATATCAATAATAAGCAAAAGCAAGATTATTTCAGGTACTGACGAAGGTGATAAAAAATTATTACACGTCACTTCCCTCAGGCATTGGGGCTCCAGTTTTAATCAGATTAATTTTCCTCTGCACTAGCCCCAATACCCTGACACATGGGCCTTCCAGCAATAAATGTTACTTGCAGTGTAGTAAGTGAAAAGACAAACTCAGTCATAAGTACAAACATGAAGCAAACGGATTAGACATTTCATGTTGGAATGCATGGCATAGAGTGGGCCATTGATCCTGGCGTCCTTTTCACTAAGGGTTGCCTGTAAAGCCCATCAGGGAATTTGATAATGTGTGGGTTGGTATAAGGTCCAGTCTTTGGGATGTATGCCAGAATGCCAGTTTCTATATGACTGCACACACGGTAATGTTTGAACCTCTCTGGCCTGATAGCTGGACTGGCACCCTTTTCGCTACATGATTTGCCCTTTGTCTCCTTGTCCTAGATAAGGTTGGTGTATCAACAGATTACCAACGATTGCTTAATTCGTTGCAAAGCAGAACCATTTTGAATCAATGATTTGGGATTGATTGCTGACACTTCTGAATGATGTTTGCATCTTCTTTTTGTCTTCCGACCATCGTTGTGTCCTGGTGTTGAGTGGTTTGCAAGAAGTTCATTAGCATCTGAGACAGATGTAGATGCAATGAGAAATTGTTGTCTATTGTGCTGAGGTGATTGCTGTTTTGCTCATATAGAGTTTAGAAATGAGCACATGAACTGCTGGCTTGATTGAAGTGTCTAGGCAACTGAAAAAAACTAATTATCCCAAAAAAGTTAATCAAATTCAGAAAGGAAAAACTGAAGATGTTTTATGCAAGACGACAGCACCAGTGTGATGGTAAACCACAGAATGCAGCCACTTATTTCCACTTCCAGCTTGTAGGTCTATCTATTTTTCTTTAAATTGCTGACTTTGTTTTCTAATGAAGGACTTCTTAATTCTATTTTGAATAAGCAATTCCCCATTCATGAGTGCAGCTGCATTGACATGAGATCCAGGAGAGTCTGAAGTTATCGGTTTCAAGCAAGTGCCAACTCTAAAAGATGAGTACTAGGCACAGCCATCATCCATGTTCTCTCTGTTACAGGTCATTACACACCCCAAGTGGAACCCATCCACCATTAATTATGATGTTTCTGTGGTGAAGCTTGCAAACCCCGTTCAGTTCAACAGTCATGTGTCGCCAGTCTGTCTCGCCGCTGTATCTGATAACTACCCTGCTGGCATGATGTGTGTCACAACGGGATGGGGAAGGACTCGTGCTTACCGTACGTCAGTTCAAAACTGTACAAATTACAGTGTTGCAGTTCCGAGCTCTGTGCCTTTGTACCCTTACCCTGACAGGGAGCAGTGGATAGATTCCCAAGATGATTGGCAATCTGGAAGGTTATGCTATGAATAATACTTCATGGCTGCAACAAGTTTCTCTGGTCAAGGAACAGGATAATTCTGTTCATCAGAGGGATATTGTGGGCTTCTACAACTGATCCAGCGATAGGGTGTTCACAGTGTCATATAGATTGGAAGTGGGTCCTTCTGCCCAATTGGTCCAAGCAGACTACGGTACTCCATCCAATTTAGTGCCATTTGCCAATGTTTGGCCCATAACGTTCTAAACCTTTCCAATCCACAGACTCATAGCCTTCCAAATCTTTCAAAACCATAGACCCATAATCTAACTCTTTCCAATCCATGGACCCATAACCTTCTAAACCTTTCTAATTCATAGAACAATAACTTCATAACCAGATCTCTCTGCATTCTATGTAATCTCACCTTCCGGAGCAGCCTACCATGTGGAACCTTATCAAAGGCCTCACTGAAGTCCATAGAAACTAGATCTACCACCCTCCCCTCATAGACTTTCTATGACACATACTCAATCAAGTTCGTAAGACATGATCTCCCATGCACAAAACCATACTGACCTAATCAATCCCTGACTTTCCAGATTGACATATATTTTGTCTCTCAGAATCCTTTCCAGTAACTGACAGATGTTAGACCTACTGCTTTATAGTTCTCAGGTTTTTCTTTGCCCCCTTCTTAAATAAAGGCACAACATTTGCTACTGTCCTGTCTACTGTCTCCTCAGTTGTGGCTAACGATGATGCAAATATCTCAGACAAGGCTCCCACAATTTCTTCTCTAGTTTCCCATAGTCTTCTCTGATAAACCTGGTCAAACCTGTTGATTTGTCTACTTTCCTACCTTTTAAGTCATACAGCACCCTTCTACTGTAATGCAGACTATCCCCAAGACAACTCCATTTAAATTTCTTAGTTGTTAAGGTTTCATGCAACTCTCAATGGTAAAAAAAACAGAGGAGAGATATTCATTAAGAACTTTGCCTGCCTCCTGTGGCTCCACAAAAAGATATGTCTCTGTGATTTTTGAGGGGCCTTATTCTGTTTCTACGTTAATATACTTATACAATCTCTGTAGAATTTTGTTAATATTCTCTGTCAAAGTTCCCTCATGCCCCCTGTTTGCTCTATATCCCTCCAGAGATTTGCTTGAACCCAGCTGCTTGTACCTAACCCATGCCTCCTTTTCTCCAGGGACAGGGCCTCAATATCCTTCATTATCCAATGTTCCGTACTTCTATTGTACTTGTAAATGCCTGCAATCAAAATGAATCTCAATTCGGCAGACGATAACATATATGTACGCACTTTCATGATAAATTTACTGGCATTTTGACTTTATTTTTAATCAGACTGAATCGGTTATATGGAGGAGAGGGGCAAATCCTAGGAGCCTAGATAGAGTGCCGTGGACAGGATGTTTCCTAGAGTGGAGGAGTCTAAGAGCAGAGGGCTCAGGCTTACAATAGAAGAATGCTCCTTTAGAACAGGGATGAGGAGGAAATTCTCTCCAACCCCAGGTCTCTCAAGATCCCCCGTCACTTTTTGGGTCCTCAGAGCCACCATCTTCTTCCCACCTAACCTTCCCAGAACACCCTAACACTCCACCCTGCTCTCCTCCCCTTCCAATCCCAGCTCGAATCCTTGCCATGTCTTCCCTATTTCCTCCAACCTTTCCCTCTCTGAGGTGGAATGTCCTGTCCTCAGCAAAGGTCTCACGTTGCCCTCCTTCGCCTGCATCAGAGTGAGTTCTGTGCCTGGCAGGTTGCTGAAGTCCTCTTTTGTCGCCTCCGTCTCCAAGCCCAGTTCTTTGGCAAGATTCCCCCACCCTGCACCAATGACCCTTCTCCCATATCCAATCCTACACCTTCTCTTGGACATCCCGCTTTAGTTCTCTGCCAGCTCCAGATCTTTCACCTCTAATTCCCAATGAAACATCAACCGCCACAATTTCAGCACTCCTCTCCTCCTGCTCTAGCCTTACTCCCTCTGAATGTACTGCCCTCCACTCTCTCCACACCAATCACAACCTTACCAGCAAACCTGCAGTCAAAGAGGGTGCTATTGCTGTGTGGCGGACTGACCTTGACCTTGCTGATGCCAGTCGGAAACTCTCAAGACACCTCCTTGAAAAGGATCATATTCTGGACCCTCAGTGTTGCCATCACTGATCTCATCAACTTTGTGACCTCACATTCACTGCCACCAAACTCATAGTTCTCTTATCCCACACTGCTTGTTTCTACCTTCTACCCAAGATCCACAAACGTGACTGACTGTAAAAGCTTTTATAGATATGTAAAAAGGAAAAGACTGGTAAAGACAAATGTAGGTCCCCTACAGACAGAAACAAGTGAATTGACTATGGGGAGCAAGGACATGGCAGACCAATTGAATAATTACTTTGGTTCTGTCTTCACTAAGGAGGACATAAATAATCTTCCAGAAATAGTGGGGGACAGAGGGTCCAGTGAGATGGAGGAACTGAGCGAAATACATGTTAGTAGGGAAGTGGTGTTAGGTAAATTGAAGGGATTGAAGGCAGATAAATCCCCAGGGCCAGATGGTCTGCATCCTGGAGTGCTTAAGGAAGTAGCCCAAGAAATAGTGGATGCATTAGTGATAATTTTTCAAAACTCATTAGATTCTGGACTAGTTCCTGAGGATTGGAGGGTGGCTAATGTAACCCCACTTTTTGAAAAAGGAGGGAGAGAGAAACCGGGGAATTATAGACCGGTTAGCCTAACGTCGGTGGTGGGGAAACTGCTGGAGTCAGTTATCAAAGATGTGATAACAGCACATTTGGAAAGTGGTGAAATCATTGGACAAACTCAGCATGGATTTGTGAAAGGAAAATCATGTCTGACGAATCTCATAGAATTTTTTGAGGATGTAACTAGTAGAGTGGATAGGGGAGAACCAGTGGATGTGGTATATTTGGATTTTCAAAAGGCTTTTGACAAGGTCCCACACAGGAGATTAGTGTGCAAACTTAAAGCACACGGTATTGGGGGTAAGATATTGATGTGGATGGAGAATTGGTTAGCAGACAGGAAGCAAAGAGTGGGAATAAACGGGACCTTTTCAGAATGGCAGGCGGTGACTAGTGGGGTACCGCAAGGCTCAGTTCTGGGACCCCAGTTGTTCACAATATATATTAATGACTTGGATGAGGGAATTAAATGCAGCATCTCCAAGTTTGCGGATGACACGAAGCTGGGTGGCAGTGTTAGCTGTGAGGAGGATGCTAAGAGGATGCAGAGTGAATTGGATAGGTTGGGTGAGTGGGCAAACTCATGGCAGATGCAATTTAATGTGGATAAATGTGAAGTTATCCACTTTGGTGGCAAAAATAGGAAAACAGATTATTATCTGAATGGTGGCCGATTAGGAAAAGGGGAGGTGCAACGAGACCTGGGTGTCATTATACACCAGTCATTGAAAGTGGGCATGCAGGTACAGCAGGCGGTGAAAAAGGCGAATGGTATGCTGGCATTTATAGCGAGAGGATTCAAGTACAGGAGCAGGGAGGTACTACTGCAGTTGTACAAGGCCTTGGTGAGACCACACCTGGAGTATTGTGTGCAGTTTTGGTCCCCTAATCTGAGGAAAGACATCCTTGCCATAGAGGGAGTACAAAGAAGGTTCACCAGATTGATTCCTGGGATGGCAGGACTTTCATATGAAGAAAGACTAGATGAACTGGGCTTGTACTCGTTGGAATTTAGAAGATTGAGGGGGGATCTGATTGAAATGTATAAAATCCTAAAGGGATTGGACAGGCTAGATGCAGGAAGATTGTTCCCGATGTTGGGGAAGTCCAGAACAAGGGGTCACAGTTTGAGGATAAAGGGGAAGCCTTTTAGGACCGAGATTAGGAAAAACTTCTTCACACAGAGAGTGGTGAATCTGTGGAATTCTCTGCCACAGGAAACAGTTGAGGCCAGTTCTGTGGCTATATTTAAGAGGGAGTTAGATATGGCCCTTGTGGCTACAGGGATAAGGGGGTATGGAGGGAAGGCTGGGGCGGGGTTCTGAGTTGGATGATCAGCCATGATCATAATAAATGGCGGTGCAGGCTCGAAGGGCCGAATGGCCTACTCCTGCACCTATTTTCTATGTTTCTATATTTCTATGTTAATAAGACCATTGCCTCTGCCAACTCCTGCCCGACTGAACTCATGTCCACATGCCTCAACTCCATTATATCCCCCTTGGTTCAGTCCCTTCCTAGATCAACACAGCAACACTTCTCATGCTCTTGATCTCCTCAATAATGTTCAATTCCCTGCCCTGACCACCTCATTTTCACCATGGATGTCCAGTCCCTATAAATTTCTATCCCCCATCAAGAAGGCCCTAAAGTTCTCTGTATGTTTCCCTCCAAAAGACCCAACCAGTTCCCCTCCACCAATACCCTCCTGTCTGGCAGAACTGGTCCCCACCCTTAACAATTTCTCCTTTGGTCCCTCTCACTTTTTCCAATCTCTAGGGGTAGCCGTGGGTACCTATATGGGCCCCAGCTACGCCTACCTTTTCATTGGCTGCGTAGAGCAGTCCATGTTCCAAGCCTTCTCTGGTCAAACTCCCCAACTCTTTCTGCACTACATTGACAACTGCATAGATGCTGCTTCACACCTTCATGTTGAGCTCATCAATTTCATAAACTTTGCCTTCAACTTCCACCCTACCCTTAAATTCACTTGGTCCATTTCTGACACCTCCCTCCCCTGTCTCGATCTCTCTGTCTCCATTTCTGGAGACCAACTATCCACTGACATCTTTTATAAACCTGCTGATTCCCACGGCCATCTTGACGATACTATTTCCACCCGATCTCCTGTAAAAACGCCATTCCCTTTGCTCAGTTCCTTCACCTCTGTCGCATCTGTCCCAGGGATAAGGATAAAGAACGGGGTTTCTCTTCCTCACCTGCATCTCCTCCATTTCCCAGACATCCACGTCCACCCCATCTTCCTGCCACCTGAACAGGGATAGAGTTCCTCTTGTCCTGACCTGTCACCTCATGAGCCACTGCACCCAACGCATCATTCTCCACAACTTCCGCCGTCTGCAAAGGGATCCTACCACCAACACATCGTTACCTTCCCTCCACTCTCCACATCTTCAGTGGGATCCTAGCACCAAACACATCTTTACCCCGCCTCCCCCACTATCCGCGTTTCATAGGGATTGCTCCCTCCATGATTCCTTTGTCCATTCAGCCCTCCCCACTAGTCTCTCTCACATATCCCTGCATGCAACAGAAATGCTACACCTCGCCATTCACCTCCTCCCTGTCCTGGAAAGAAAAGCCTTATCCTGGCAATAGATACAGTGGAAGCACAAGAACTGAGAAAAGGGAGACAGGCCGGAAAGAGGTATAGTCAATCAGTAGGTTTATAAAAGGTTTCTAATGGCTGAAAATATACCCTTTTACTTTCATTGGAATATGACCCTTAAAAAAAAGAATAACTGATTGAAGTATCATCTAACGTTGCTGAGCGACCTAACAAACTTCAGCAAGCTGCTCTTCCTCTCCTCTCCAACGTGAACTGCAGGAACTACTGGGGTAGCAGTGTTCCTGATATCATGATCTGCGCTGGGGCAGCTGGTGCCTCGTCTTGCATGGTATGAAACCTTTTCAAAGTACTTCAACCTCTTTGAAGTTGCAGAGTGACGTAGGGATGGGGAATGGAGGGGGAGGGAATTACCGCGAGTTGGAAACTTCTATGTTCGTACCAAGGGGCTGGAGACTACCTAGACGGTATTTGAGGTGTTGTTCCTCCAAACTGAGTTTAGCCTCATCATGGCAGTAGAGGAGGCCATGTATGGACATATCTGAATGGGAGTGGGAGGCAGAGTTGAAGTGGGTGGCTCCTGGGATGAAAGGTGAAATATTTAAGGGGACACTTTTTCACACAGAGTGGTGAGAGTGCGTAATGAGCTGCCAGAGGAAGTGGTGGGGAAATGAGGGGGAATTTCTTCAATCAGAGAGGGGACTGAGTGTGGAACAAACAGCATTCAAGAGAAATTTGGATAAGTACATGAATAGTGGAGATACGAATGGCTTTGGCTCAGGTGCAGGTCAATGGAACGAGGTAAATTACTAGCTCGGCATGGTCTAGATGGGCCGAAGAGCCTGTCTCTGTGCTGTGGTACACTATGATTCTGTAATCTACAGTCAGTTATAGATCTTTAAGAAAAAAAGTGTTTGATTTCAGAATGTGCTGCCTTTGATAAGTCCAACATCTTGCTTCCACTCCGTGTTGCCCAGGCAGTGATTTCCATACGGCTACAGAGATCCAGCACAGGCTCTTCAACTCATCAAGCCTGGCTGATCACCCCACATCATGTTTCCATCACCTAACCACCCTAATCCTACCATCACGCATTTTGTCCAAATTTCCATCCATCAACCCACCTACACCTAGATGAGGACAAGCAGATGTACAAGATGTTGGTTAGGCTACACGTGAACAATGAGTGCAGTTCTGATCACTACACTATTGAACCCCGGTGTTTGAATCCATCTTCATTATCCCTGATAACATCATCTAAATACCTAGTGGCATGGAGTCAATGTAATTATCGATATATCTCTGTCATTTCTTCAATATCAATCCCAGCTAAAGGGAACATCTACCTCCTATAAAAGCTGAGAGATAGATATTCTATCGCCACTGGTGCAGCTCAGGGGTGTGTGCTTAGCCCACTGCTCTACTCTCTATATACACATGACTATGTGGCTCGGCATAGCTCAAATACCATCCATGAATTTGCTGATGATACAACCATTGTTGGTAGAATCTCAGATGGAGACGAGAGGATGTACAGGAGCGAGATATGCCAACCAGTGGAGTGGTGTCGCAGCAACAACCTTGTACTCAATGTCGGTAAGATGAAAGAGCTAATTGTGGACTTCAGGAAGGGTAAGATGAAGGAACACATACCAATCCTCATTGAGAGATCAGAAATGGAGAGAGTGAGCAGTTTCAAGTTCCTGGGTGTCAAGATCTCTGAGAACCCCACATGGTCCTAACATATTGATGCAGCTATAAAGAAGGCAAAACAGAAAATATACTTCATTAGGAATTTGAAGGGATTTGGTATGTCAACAAAAACACTTAAAAGCCTCTATAAATGTACCATGGAGAGCATTCTGACAGGCTGCATCACTGTCTGGTATGGGGAGGCTACTGCACAGGATTGAAAGAAGCTGCAGAGGGTTGTAGATTTCGTTGGCTTCATCTTGGGTACTAGCCTGCAAGGTACCCAGGACATCTTCAAGGAGCGGTGTCTCAGAAAGACAGTGTCCATTATTAACCTCCAGCACCCAGGCCATGCCCTTTTCTCACTGTTACCATCAGGTAGGAGGTACAGAAGCCTGAGGGCACACACTCAACGATTCAGGAGCAACTTCTTCCCCTCTGCCATCCAATTGCCAAATGGACATTGAACCTGTGAACACTACCTCACTTTTTAAAATACATATTATTTCTGTTTTTGCATTATTTTTAACCTATTCAATATATATATAGTAATTGATTGATTGATTCTGTTCTATATTATATATTGCATTGAACTGCTGTTGCTAAGTGAACAAATTTCACGACTCATGCCAGTGATAATAAACCTGATTCTGATTCTGATTCTAAAACTGTTAAAACTATTACTAACTAATGTATCAGCTGTGGGAGCACTGAAATTGATAGCATTTGCTACATCAGCACAAGAATGTGAATGACCCCCAACCTCATCAACAATAGACACTCATTATTATCAGATATTGCAACAGCTCCAGAAAGAAGGAAGGAGGTGTTCATCATGATGTTCCCTGGAATGAAGGTCTTTAGTTATAAGGAAAAATTGGATAGGCTGGGATTGTCCTCACAGGAGTGCAGCAATCTGAAGGGTTTATGAAAGAATGAGGGGATGAGGTTGGGTACAGTCACAGCACTTTTCCAGAGGTAGGGGACTCTAAAACTACAGGACATGGATTGAAGCGAGGAAGGAAAGGTTTAAAGGAGATCTGAGGAGAATGTTTTTCACACGGGGTGGTGAATATGTGGATGGGCCTCTGGAAAAGAAGGTAGAGATGGATGCAATCCCAGCATTCTTGAAGCATTTGGACAGGTTGATGTGTAGGACAGGATGAGGGCCAAAGTGTAAATGAATTTCTTGTCTGGCATGGACAACTTGGGTCAACTCAGGAGCCTGGGAAGAACACATCAGATAATACCCTGTGACCTGAAATGGAATTAATGCCTTATGGAAAAAAAAGACTTCTAATAGTTCACTGCTCTTCAGCATTGTACTAAAGTGGCATGTTGGATTTTGTGCTCAGATCTCTGCAGTAGGACTCAAATGTACAGCTTTCTGACTGAGAATGCTATTCATTCAGTCAGGACTAACATGAAACGAAATTAGGTGACTTTAAAGAAACATTGCTAAAGGTGGATCCAAATCCCATTTCAGTGATGGCGTCAGAGTGACGTTGAAGTTAATAAATCCAGTCGATACAAACTAGGAACTGTGAACACAGGAGTTCAAAAAAGAATAGCAGCTCTCAGCAACCACCGACTGGGGAAGGAAAAAGTTCACTTTCACTTCATGAGCTGTTCCTTGTAGGTAAATGGAGATTATTAAATCAAAGCGATTTCTGAGATCCAACTTCAGCAGATGCGTTATACGCTGATGATAGAGAGAGTAGGGTTATTGCTCAGTGTATTAATAGAAACAGATTATTTTTCTTGTGGTGGGGTGTTGCTGCCCTGCTGAGTGTTGTGCCATTATCCTGCAGGTATCATGGTTAATGCCATGCTGCTCTACTGCTGTGCTCTACAGCTCATTCTCTGCTTCGGTGCCATCAGAGCTGAACTGGATTCCAACGCCATTAGAGATGTGACCACAAATGCCGACTTTACATCCCTGAGCAGGGGCAAGACCCTATTTTCTGCTGCAGGTGGGTATTAACCATCTCCATTTAATTCTGCACTCTCTGCATTAATCCTGGTCTGAGGCTCTCAGCGTGACTAATTATCTACTGCTTCAGTCGCAGTTGACTGTTGCATTTTATCCAAGAATATTGAATGGATTTATGACTCCAGTGGGAGAGCATGGTACAGGTTCCGCATAGGAAACCTACAAAAATATATTTCACTGGAAGAAAAATAAGTGACCAGCTCTTGTTTACCGTGAAGCCAATACTCTCATTCAATGTACATAGGCAGTTTGTTAGAGTAGTCTCTAATTAGCAATGTAGAACTCATTTTGGATATCCCTGACATTACACCCAGAACATGCTTTTGTTGTGCTCTGTCACCTTTAGAAATAAATTAATCTTAAACCTCACTTTACCATTGAGTGAGTCTCCTGTATGGCTGAGAGTCTGTTGGAGATTGAGTGCCTTTCTATTGTCTCTTATTCTTTGTTCTTACAGTTCACTCTGTCAGTTTTGTTTGTCACTACTCACTTAATTCTCTTGGTTCTTCTCCTAACTTCTGGGGAATGTTAATGTGGTAGAACACAAATCCATTGAGAAAGGTACAGAATGGTTTGTGTGGCAGCCTTTATTTTAGGTCAATATTATTGCCATCTACCAGGTCACCATTTCATGCACTGAAATTTAATGTTTGCATGAACAACAGGATAGACATTTGATGAATTCTGTTAATGTTGTGAATTCAGGTCCACTGACTAAACCCACATTGGAAAAAGAACATCAAATGTCAGAAAAGATGATGCCCAATCCTGAGGTAAATCCAGTTTTTATATATTATCGTTCCAAAGGCAGAGTGACTGATATCTGGTAAACTGATTAAATTTTAATTACTTTTCAAATTTGACTTTTTATAACAAATATTGTAAAATATAATACAAATCAAAGCTGAAACATCAGCAGTTCAATTAAATTCTGTTATTCACTGTTCTGGCCCAACATTAGTACACAATCATCTGCTATTTAATATTTAGGATTCTTTAATATGAATTGTATTTATTTAATATAAAATTGTTTCTTAGTTAAAATAAAAGAAAATTATGAATGAGGAAATATTCTCACACAATTTTTAATCCCAACGGCACTGTGATATTGGGGTACCTTAGGTGTTTCTGCAATCATGTTCTGTCCTCTCCAGCACCAGCAAGACCTGCATTTTTCAGCCTCAACTAATCTGTTATGAGGTCATTTCTGTTGCCTTGTGTTTCTAAAGCCGAATATTGCCTTGTGTTTCTTAAAGCTGAATAACCTGGACACATCTGCCTATTGGCAGGCTTAGCTCTGCTGAATGCCAAGACACCCTCCTTACCCGGGCTAGCCCAGGTTGGTTTAACCACTCCCTGACTTATGTATGGAAGAGGCAATGCTGGTTTACATAGTCCCAGGTTTACGGCATTATATCTCCTTAAAGAACGAGGAGACCACTTGGTCCACAGGGTATATAGTCGGTAGTCCATGTTTAAATGTTAAATGCGATTAGTTATTCTTGTTGCAAAATTGGAGAAATTGAAAATGGTATGTGACTCATGCAAACAACAGGAATTCTGCAGATGCTGGAAATTCAAGCAACACACATCAAAGTTGCTGGTGAACGCAGCAGGCCAGGCAGCATCTGTAGGAAGAGGTACAGTCGACGTTTCAGGCCGAGACCCTTCGTCAGGACTAACTGAAGGAAGAGTGAGTAAGGGATTTGAAAGTTGGAGGGGGAGGGGGAGATCCAAAATGATAGGAGAAGACAGGAGGGGGAGGGATGGAGCCAAGAGCTGGACAGTTGATTGGCAAAAGGGGATACGAGAGGATCATGGGACAGGAGGTCCGGGAAGAAAGACAAGGGGGGGGGACCCAGAGGATGGGCAAGAGGTATATTCAGAGGGACGGAGGGAGAAAAAGGAGAGTGAGAGAAAGAATGTGTGCATAAAAATGAGTAGCAGATGGGGTATGAGGGGGAGGTGGGGCCTTAGCGGAAGTTAGAGAAGTCGATGTTCATGCAATCAGGTTGGAGGCTACCCAGACGGAATATAAGGTTTTGTTTCTCCAACCTGAGTGTGGCTTCATCTTTACAGTAGAGGAGGCCGTGGATGGACATGTCAGAATGGGAATGGGATGTGGAATTAAAATGTGTGGCCACTGGGAGATCCTGCTTTCTCTGGCGGACAGAGCGTAGATGTTCAGCAAAGCGGTCTCCCAGTCTGCATCGGGTCTCGCCAATATATAAAAAGCCACATCGGGAGCACCGGATGCAGTATATCACTTCAGTCGACTCACAGGTGAAGTGTTGCCTCACCTGGGAGGACTGTTTGGGGCCCTGAATGGTGGTAAGGGAGGAAGTGTAAGGGCATGTGTAGCACTTGTTCCGCTTACACGGATAAGTGCCAGGAGGGAGATCAGTGGGGAGGGATGGGGGGGACGAATTGAGAAGGGAGTTGTGTAGGGAGCGATCCCTGCGGAATGCAGAGAGGGGGGGGAGGGAAAGACGTGCTTAGTGGTGGGATCCCATTGGAGGTGGCGGAAATTACGGAGAATAATATGTTGGACCCGGAGGCTGGTGGGGTGATAGGTGAGGACCAGGGGAACCCTATTCCTAGTGGGGTGGCGAGAGGATGGAGTGAGAGCAGATGTACGTGAAATGGGGGAGATGCGTTTAAGAGCAGAGTTGATAGTGGAGGAAGGGAAGCCCCTTTCTTTAAAAAAGGAAGACATCTCCCTCGTCCTAGAATGAAAAGCCTCATCCTGAGAGCAGATGCGGCGGAGATGGAGGAATTGCGAGAAGGGGATGGCGTTTTTGCAAGAGACAGGGTGAGAAGAGGAATAGTCCAGATAGCTGTGAGAGTCAGTAGTCAAAGTGTGGTCGAAAAGTTGAAGAGCCGAAGAATGGGTCCTAGCTATGCCTGTCTTTTTGTTGGCTTTGTGGAACAATCTATGTTCCGTGCCTATTCTGGTATCTGTCCCCCACTTTTCCTTCGCTACATCGATGACTGCATTGGCGCTGCTTCCTGCGCGCATGCAGAACTCGTTGACTTTATTAACTTTGCCTCCAACTTTCACCCTGCCCTCAAGTTTACCTGGTCCATTTCCGACACCTCCCTCCCCTTTCTAGATCTTTCTGTCTCTGTCTCTGGAGACAGCTTATCCACTGATGTCTACTATAAGCCTACTGACTCTCATAGCTATCTGGACTATTCCTCTTCTCACCCTGTCTCTTGCAAAAACGCCATCCCCTTCTCGCAATTCCTCCGTCTCCGCCGCATCTGCTCTCAGGATGAGGCTTTTCATTCTAGGACGAGGGAGATGTCTTCCTTTTTTAAAGAAAGGGGCTTCCCTTCCTCCCGATGTGGCCTTTTATATATTGGCGAGACCCGATGTAGACTGGGAGACCGCTTTGCTGAACATCTACGCTCTGTCCGCCAGAGAAAGCAGGATCTCCCAGTGGCCACACATTTTAATTCCACATCCCATTCCCATTCTGACATGTCCATCCACGGCCTCCTCTACTGTAAAGATGAAGCCACACTCAGGTTGGAGCAACAACACCTTATATTCCGTCTGGGTAGCCTCCAACCTGATGGCATGAACATCGACTTCTCTAACTTCCGCTAAGGCCCCACCTCCCCCTCGTACCCCATCTGCTACTCATTTTTATGCACACATTCTTTCTCTCACTCTCCTTTTTCTCCCTCTGTCCCTCTGAGTATACCTCTTGCCCATCCTCTGGGTCCCCCCACCCCCCGTCTTTCTTCCCGGACCTCCTGTCCCATGATCCTCTCGTATCCCCTTTTGCCAATCACCTGTCCAGCTCTTGGCTCCATTCCTCCCCCTCCTGTCTTCTCCTATCATTTTGGATCTCCCCCTCCCCCTCCAACTTTCAAATCCCTTACTCACTCTTCCTTCAGTTAGTCCTGACGAAGGGTCTCGGCCTGAAACGTCGACTGCGCCTCTTCCTACAGATGCTGCCTGGCCTGCTGCGTTTACCAGCAACTTTGATGTGTGTTGTGACATTTCATATTCTGTAAACTTTAACATTTTCTCTTACAGGTGATGTTTGATGCAGTGGAGATGGATAGATCAGAGCGTTCGCCCAGGAGATGCGTTCGACACCTGGAGTCCTGCTTTGGCCATGCTCTGCCTTGCTGTGATCCATGCGCCATTTGTTACTGCAGATTCTTTAATTCTATTTGTTACTGCAGGAAAATCGGTAGTGACTGTGACCAGGGCAAGAACTAGCTTTGTAGTTGTCCTCTTGACAACTTTTCTGTTTTAGATATAAACAGATTTATATTATGTTATGTTGCTTTCCATGTGCAACTTGTAAGTTTGCAGTTGAAACAAACGTTTTACTTTGATGAGAAGGACAAACTTGCAGTGGAGTGCAGCCCAGCTCAGCTTGTAATTTAGTGTGAGAGAGTCATAGAGCACTGCAGCCCAGAAATAGGCTCTTCAGCCCATCTAGTCCATGCCAAACTGGTCTTCTGCCTAGTCCCTAAACCATAGCCCTCTATACCCCTCTTATCCTTGTACCTGTGCAAACTTTTCTTAAACTCCTGTTGTGATAGGAAATAATGGATCTACCAGTAATTTGTCACAAATGCCCCAAAATTTCTAATGACAGAGAGAATTTGGTGATTTATTTGGCTAACTTAAAGCTCAATTTTTACCATACGGTTAAAGGGCAATTACAAAATTCCTTAAATTTGCTACCAGTTATTTGGGGGGAGGTGAAGGACTCTGTTACATTTTGTAGAATACAAATGTATTACACAGAAGTGTCTTTCTTTGCACTTTGAACAGAAACTTTAACCATGTCTACTTAAATAAACAGAAGAAAGAAATGTAATTTCAATTCTGCAATATCTTACCAATTAAAAATTTAAATATTGTTCATCTTTAGTTGATAGCGATGACCTAGAGGGCACTCATGTTGCTGAAATATACTTCTGCTTGCGGAAGCTGCTTCTAGAATCTCAGTCTGGTACAAATTTAGAACCTGAGATTGATTATCTCATGGGTTTGGCATTACCAGTTTTCGACCTGCTGAGTTCCTCCAGCCTGTTGTGAGTGGTGTTTTGACCCCAGCATCTGCAGATTATTTTGTGTTCTGAGGGAGAAAAGCCTGCTTGCATTTAACCTATCTATACCTTTCATAATTTTGTACACCTCAAGCAAATCCCCGCTCATTCTCCTATGCTGCTAACTTATTCACCCTTTCCCTATAACTCATATATTACTTAGATTTATTAATAACTTATATTTCCAGACAGGCCTTAAAGTACAACACAGGTTTAGAATTCATGTTGAAGAAGTCCATTTATTTTCATTTGCATTTCACATGTTGATTTGCACTTAGTTGTCAGCAATGGTGCTATCGATCCAGTCCCTGAGCTCCGTCACGCGGGCATAGACACCAGGAGTGCTGGTGGAGCAATAGCCACTGCCCCAGGAAACGATGCCAACCAAGTTCCAGACGTTGTCCTTCTGACAGACAAGTGGGCCGCCAGAGTCACCCTGTAAACGAGTCACAGCCTCAGACTTGGTCTCATTGCCTTTTTGCAACTTGAAAGAGGTTGAAGTACTTTGAAAAGGTTTCATACCATGCAAGACGAGGCACCAGCTGCCCCAGCGCAGATCATGACATCGGTGACACTGCTACCCCAGTAGTTCCTGCAGTTCACGCTGGAGAGGAGAGGAAGAGCAGCTTGCTGAAGTTTGTTAGGTCGCTCAGCAGCTGTGAAAACGTTAGATGATACTTCAATCAGTTTTGCTTTATTTTTTTAAGGGTCATATTCCAATGAAAGTAAAAGGGTATATTTTCAACCATTAGAAACCATTTATAAACCTACTGATTGACTATACCTCTTTCCGGCCTGTCTCCCTTTTCTCAGTTCTTGTGCTTCCACTGTATCTATTGCCAGGATAAGGCTTTTCTTTCCAGGACAGGGAGGAGGTGAACGGCGAGATGTAGCATTTCTGTTGCATGCAGGGATATGTGAGAGAGACTAGTGGGGAGGGCTGAATGGACAAAGGAATCATGGAGGGAGCAATCCCTATGAAACGCGGATAGTGGGGGAGGCGGGGTAAAGATGTGTTTGGTGCTAGGATCCCACTGAAGATGTGGAGAGTGGAGGGAAGGTAACGATGTGTTGGTGGTAGGATCTCTTTGCAGACGGCGGAATTTGTGGAGAATGATGCGTTGGGTGCAGTGGCTCATGAGGTGACAGGTCAGGACAAGAGGAACTCTATCCCTGTTCAGGTGGCAGGAAGATGGGGTGGACGTGGATGTCCGGGAAATGGAGGAGATGCAGGTGAGGAAGAGAAACCCCGTTCTTTATCCTTATCCCTGGGACAGATGTGACAGAGGTGAAGGAACTGAGCAAAGGGAATGGCGTTTTTACAGGAGATCGGGTGGAAATAGTATCGTCAAGATAGCCGTGGGAATCACCAGGTTTATAAAAGATGCCAGTGGATAGTTGGTCTCCAGAGATGGGGACAGAAAGATTGAGAAAGGGGAGGGAGGTGTCAGAAATGGACCAAGTGAATTTAAGGGTAGGGTGGAAGTTGAAGGCAAAGTTTATGAAATTGATGAGCTCAGCATGTAGGTGTGAGGCAGCATCTATGCAGTTGTCAATGTAGTGCAGAAAGAGTTGGGGAGTTGGTGGAGGGTTAGGGTGTTCTGGGAAGGTAGGGTGGGAAGAAGATGGTGGCTCTGAAGTCCCAAAAAGTGACGGGGGATTCTGAGAGGCCTGGGGTTGGAGAGAATTTCCTCCTCATCCTTGTTCTAAAGGAGCATTCTTGTATTGTGAGCCTGAGCCCACTGCTCTTAGACTCCTCCACTCTAGGAAACATCCTGTCCACGGCACTCTATCTAGGCCCCTAGGATTTGCTTCTCTCCTCCATATAACTGATTCAGTCTGATTAAAAGTAAAGTCAACGTGTCAGTAAATTTATCATGAAAGTTCGTACGTATATGTCATCGTGTGCCAAATTGAGATTCATTTTTCTTGCGGGCACTTACAAGTACAATAGAATTTATGAAAAAGCTACATTAACAAATACAAATAGCCACTGTGCATAGGAAAACAACCTGTGCAAAAATAAATAAACAAATAAATAAATACAGAATATATGATTTCAGTGTCCATGAAAGTGAGTGTGGTATCAGTTCAGAGTTGAGGTGAGTGAAGTTATCCTATGATGCAATAATATTATGTTAAAACAAATAAAGCAAGAAGCTAACTCAGGAATTCTTTCCACAATCTGTTAAAAACTATGTTTTCCAATGTCAGCACAAATTGATTGATGACCATATATCTCTAAGTTGCTGTTTCTTTGAAAATTTACCTTTGCTGATGTTCAAGTCGAGTACCCGACAAATGACTCTGGAATGGACAGACTGCATCAGGTTTGTGGTTTATTGAAGGATCGTCCAGTGAGGCTTTGTGGGTGGAGCCGAGAAATAATGTTGGGATTGTACTATAGGCCTCCCAATTGTGAACGGGAAGTAGAGGAATAAACATGCAGGGAGATTGTCGAGAGATGCAAGAATAATAGGAGTATTCTTGAAGGAGATTTAAACTTTCCTAAAATACTGAGGAACATACATACAGTTAAGGGCTTAAGGTGATTTCAAGGAAGATACCTTGGACAGTATACTGAGGGTCCGACAATGGAGAGGCCAAAACTCGACCTAGACTTAGGAAGGAGACACTGAGGGAGCAATTAGGGACCAGTGACTATAGTTCTATTAGTTATTAAAGGGTTATGGAAAGGGACAGAACTGGTCCACAGGTTCAAGTTCTAAGCTGGGGCAAGGATAATTTTAACAGTATGAGACAGGAGGATACAGCGATTGTTTGGAGTAGGTAGTTTATTGGCACAGAGCCCACAGGTAAGTGGGAGTCTTTTAAATGTGATCTAGTGAGAGCTCAAAGCCTGCATGTTCCTGTTGGAGCATAGGGCAAGGCAGGCAGGAGTACGGAACATTGGATAATGAGGGATATTGAGGCCCTGACCCTGGAGAAAAGGAGGCATGGGTTAGGTACAAGCAGCTGGGATCAAGTAAATCTCTGGAGGGATATTGGGCAAACAGGGGGCATGAGGGAACTTTGACAGAGAGTATTAACAAAATTCTACAGTGATTGTATAAGTATATTAACATAGAAACAGAATAAGGCCCCTCAAAGATCACAGGGACATATCTTTGTGTGGAGCCACAGGAGGCAGGCAAAGTCCTTAATGAATATCTCTCCTCTGTTTTTTTTTCCCATAGAGAGTTGCATGAAGACTTAACAACTAAGAAATTTAAATGGAGTTGTCTTGGGGATAGTCTGCATTACAGTAGAAGGGTGCTGTATGACTTAAAAGGTAGGAAAGTAGACAAATCAACAGGTTTGACCAGGTTTATCAGAGAAGACTATGGGAAACTAGAGAAGAAATTGTGGGAGCCTTGTCTGAGATATTTGCATCATCGTTAGCCACAACTGAGGAGACAGTAGACAGGAGAGTAGCAAATGTTGTGCCTTTATTTAAGAAGAGGGCAAAGAAAAACCTGGGAACTATAAAGCAGTAGGCCTAACATCTGTCAGTTACTGGAAAGGATTCTGAGAGACAAAATATATGTCAATCTGGAAAGTCAGGAATTGATTAGATCAGTATGGTTTTGTGCATGGGAGATCATGTCTTACGAACTTGATTGAGTATGTGTCATAGAAAGTCTATGAGGGGAGGGTGGTAGATCTAGTTTCTATGGACTTCAGTGAGGCCTTTGATTAAGTTCCACATGGTAGGCTGCTCCGGAAGGTGAGATTACATAGAATGCAGAGAGAGCTGGCTAATTGGATACATGATTGTCTTGATGGTAGAAAGCAAAGGGTGATGGTAGAAGGTTGCTTATTGGACTAGAAACACATGACAAATAGTGTGCCTCAGGGGCTGTGCTGAGCCCATTGTTTATTAATGATTTGGATAATAATCTGGGCAAGGCACGGTTAATAAGTCTGCATTCAACATTAAAGCAGGTGGTATAGTGGACAATGGAAAAGGGTTATCAAAAATTACAGGCAGATCTTGATCAACTGGGTAAATGGGGCAAAAAGTGGAAAATTGGATTGAATTCAGATAAATATGAAGTGCTATATTTTGGAAAGTCAAATCCAGGTAGGATTTTCACAGTGAATGGCAGGGCACTGGGGAGTGGTGTAGAGCAGAGTGCAAGTCACAGGTAGGTGAGGAGGTGAAGAAGGCTTTTGACACACTGGCCTTTATCTCTCAGACCAATGAGTAGGGAAGTTGGGAAGTCATGTCATGTTGTGGTTGTATTGGATGCTGGTAAGACTGCTCTTGGAATTTGTATTCATTTTTGGTCGCTTTGCTGTAGTAAAGGTGTTGTTAGACTGGAAGAGGTATAAAAAAGATTTATAAGGATGTTGCCAGGATTTGAATAACTGAATTATAGGGAGAGGTTGAAGAGGCTAGGACTTTATTCCTTACAGCATAGAGGACTGAAGATGATCTTATGGAGAGGTATAAAATCATGAGTGGCAAAGATAGGGTGAATGTATTCCATCTTTTTCCCCAGAGTTGGGACATCAAGACCAAGAGGGCATAGGTTTAAGGTGAGAGTGGAAAGATTTCAAAGAAACTTGAGAGACAACCTTTTTCGTTCCACAAAGGGTGGTATCTATGCAGAATCAGCTACCAGAAGAAGTGGTAAGGCAAATAAAATGACAACTTTTAAAAGACAGTTGGACAGGTACCTGGATTGGAAAGGATTAGAAAGTTATGATGCATGCATTAAAGAGGTTTTGAAGGTTATGGGACCATGGATTGGAAAGGATTAGAAGGATATGGGTCCATGGATCAGAAAGGTTTAGAAGGTTATGGGTCCATGGATTGGAAAGAGTTAGATTATGGGTCTATGGTTTTGAAAGATTTGGAAGGCTATGAGTCTGTGGATTGGAAAGGTTTAGAAAGTTATGGGCCAAACATTGGCAAATGGCACTAAATTGGATGGGGTATCTTAGTCTGCTTGGACCAATTGGGCAGAAGGACCCATTTCCAATCTATATGACACTGTGAACACCCTATCACTGGATCAGTTGTAGAAGCCCACAATATCCCTCTGATGAACAGAATTATCCTGTTCCTTGACCATGCAGCCATGAAGTATTATTCATAGCATAACCTTCCAGATTGCCAATCATCTTGGGAATCTATCCACTGCTCCCTGTCAGGGTAAGGGTACAAAGGCACAGAGCTCGGAACTGCAACACTGTAATTTGTAAAGTTTTGAACTGACGTACGGTAAGCACGAGTCCTTCCCCATCCCGTTGTGACACACATCATGCCAGCAGGGTAGTTATCAGATACAGCGGCGAGACAGACTGGCGACACATGACTGTTGAACTGAACGGGGGTTGCAAGCTTCACCACAGAAACATCATAATTAATGGTGGAGGGGTTCCACTTGGGGTGTGTAATGACCTGTAACAGAGAGAACATGGATGATGGCTGTGCCTAGTACTCATCTTTTAGAGTTGGCACTTGCTTGAGACCGATAACTTCAGACTCTCCTGGATTTCATGTCAATGCAGCTGCACTCATGAATGGGGAATTGCTTATTCAAAATAGAATTCAAAAGCCCTTCATTAGAAAACAAAGTCAGCAATTTAAAGAAAAATAAATAGACTTACAAGCTGGAAGTGGAAATAAGTGGCTGTATTCTGTGGTTTACCATTACACTGGTGCTGTCATCTTGTATAAAACTTCTTCAGTTTTTCCTTTCTGAATTTGATTAACTTTTTTGGGATAATTAGTTTTTTTTCAGTTGCCTAGACACTTCAATCAAGCCAGCAGTTCATGTACTCATTTCTAAACTCTATATGAGCAAAACAGCAATCACCTCAGCACAATAGACAACAATTTCTCATTGCATGTACATCTGTCTCAAATGCTAATGAACTTCTTGCAAACCACTCGACACCAGGACACAACGGTGGTCGGAAGACAAAAAGAAGATGCAAAAATCATTCAGAAGTGTCAGCAATCAATCCCAAATCATTGACTCAAAATGCAATGAATTAAGCAATCGTTGGTAATCTGTTGATACCCCAACCTTATCTAAGACAAGGAGACAAAGGACAAATCATGTAGAGAAAAGGGTGCCAGTCCTGCTACCAATCTATAGAGGTTCAAACGTTACCATGTGTGCGGCCATATCAGACACTGGCATTCTGGCATACATCCCAAAGACTGGACCTTATACCAACCCACACATTATCAAATTCCTTGATGGGCTTTACAGGCAACCCTTAGTGAACAGGACGCCAGGATCAATGGCCACTCTATGCCATGCATTCCAACATGAAATGTCTAATCTGTTTGCTTCATGTCTGTCCTTATGACTGAGTTTGTCTTTTCACTTACTACACTGCAAGTAACATTTATTGCTGGAAGGCCCATGTGTCAGGGTATTGGGGCTAGTGCAGAGGAAAATTAATCTGATTAGAACTGGGGCCCCAACGCCTGAGGGAGGTGATGTGTAACAATCTTTTATCATCTTCAGCAGCACCTGAAATAATTCTTGCTTTTGCTTGTTATCAATATCTAGTGATTCTATTCTTGGTGCTATGAAGTTTATCATGGCGAGGCATATTCATATTGGAGATTGAAACCACTTTCGGTAATGGACACCCCTTACTAAGATCCTGTGTTCTGTCTGTATGGCATCCATCTCTGCACATCATTTTGGATCCTAACAGTACTGTAGCCCAAATTTGACCTGAATTCAAACAAATTCCTAGTTTTACAGGGAGATACGTACCTTAGCAATGGACATGGATTTCTGGCTGGCTTCAGTTTTTGAGCTTTTGTGATGGGCACCAACAATAGCAAAGTCGTTCGTACTGTATGTGACAAAAGAAAAACAAAAGCAGTGACAGAGTTTGCTTGTTGCAAGATACCAGCAACTCCAAACTTCATCAGGGGTGGGGGTGGGGGTGGAGTGAAAATTGTACTTTCCAGTCAACGATTTCCCAAACTATTCATGCAAGGATCTTCCCTCGTTAAGTCAATGTTCATGCCCACAAGAGCAATTTTTCTTTGCCTCATATATCACTTTGAACAAAAATATCAGTTAAAGCTGCATCATCCCTCAGGAATTAGAGAAGGATTCACCAGCACATTTCTTTCTCTCTTTGTAGGTGTTAAGACTTACCTCATGCCACAATGTGCAGCGGTGACAACCCAGTTTTCATTGATCAAGGAACTGCCGCGGAAATGCCGACCAGAGTCACTCTGTTACACGAGGAAAAAGAATGCTCAGTATTACCATAAAAACATCTTAAGTTTTCCTCCACCATACAGAAGTAGTTTTATTGAAAGTTGACAGTGACTCCAGATTGCAAATTGGATAAAAGGAAACAAGACTCATAATATAACAAGGAAGTTATCGAACGTCATTGGATCATGAATTCAAAGAAATTCGTTGAAGAGCAAAGTTCTAAAGTTGCAATAAATAACTACTGTAAAACTAAACTTTAATTTTAAATGAAACATATGATTAGAAATAGGGCTAATACTGTAATACCAAGAACAGTTAAGTGGGATTTAGAAAATGATGTGGAAATCTGAAAAGTTGGATAAGAATTGCTTAAAGGGAGTTTGAAAAATGAATAAAAGATAATGTAAGGAAGTTTATGGGGATATAAGCTATTTTCCTGAAGAATATTTAAAGTAAAGAGAGCCTGGAACCAATCTGAGAGGAGAGATGGAGATGAATTGTGCAAGATGAAATGGCAGCAAGATATTAAGCACTGGATTATATGATGCAAGTACTAATGGAATGAGAATCTGGATGCTACACAGAGGGATATGTCACTGCAGGAAGGGAGCAGTTCTAAAATGAAGGAATCAGGAAGCTCCATGCAGTCGAAATAATTTGTAAAGGAGGATGATGTAATCTTAGTATTCAAATTGCCATTTAGCACTGGAGAATTACTAATCAAAGGATAGAGAAAGATAGGCCAAGTAATCATAAACCAACTGGTATGAGGACATTTAAGGATCAACTCTGAGAATTTATAATTTCCCACAATTAGTAAGAATTCAGAAATACATTAATTGAGAATAGCCAGCTTGGATTTGTTGAAGATAAATAGTGATTTAGTAGCATATTGTAGAAAGTCTATATTACATCAAGGTTTTAAGAAAGTAATTCACGTGAAGCTTGTTAAATAAAAACAGACAAACATATATTAGGACAGATAAAAAATTAATTGACAGAAACAAGAGAGACAGAGAGAGAGGGTGAGAAAGAGAGTGCGAGAGAGTGAGAGTGAGACAGAGAGAGAGAGGGTGAGAAAGAGAGAGAGTGTGAGAGAGAGAGAGAGAGAGAGAGAGAGAGAGAAAGAGAGTAGACTGGGTGGGACAGAGAGGGAAACTGTGCACCCCAAACAATGGCATTGAGTTCACTTTCCGACAAATGAAAGACACTTCAGGAAAACCTCTGTAATATTCAAAATTAGGAAAATAGATAATTTTTTCGAGAGTTGTGGTGACTGAAGGCAAAACAGGATTATTTAAAGAAAATAATCCTGTTGTTTTAAAACTGGAATGCAAACATATTTACTTTTTAATCTGTCAAACAGGAATGAGCAGAGACAGCTCTTCATATAACTTCACCTTTTGGGCAAAGAGCAGCAAGTATTGCCCATTACTGTGTCTATTAACCAAACAGGATGCAATATAAATACAGAATTATTTGGCCTTTTGTAGCAATTTCAACAGTTCTAAGGCTTTCGTATTTTTACAAAGCCAAGTTGCTAGCTGGACGTTCAACCCAGCATGGATGGAAAGCGTGCAAGGGAGCCGGCTGGATTCGAACTTGGGAGCCTTTGCGCTGAAGTCCAGCACTGATGCCACTATGCCACCAGCTGGTGAGTCTAGTGATTAGGTTAGGGTTAAATCGAGTGTTGCTGGGCAATGTGGTTCGAAGGGCTGGAAGGGCCTATTCTAAATACAGTGGTATGCAAAAGTTTGGGCACCCCTGGTCAAAATTTCTGTTACTGTGAATAGCTAAGCGAGTAAAAGATGACCTGATTTCCAAAAGGCATGAAGTTAAAGATGACACATTTCTTTAATATTTTAAGTAAGATTACTTTTTTATTTCCATCTTTAACAGTTTCAAAATAACAAAAAAGGAAAAGGGCCTGAAGCAAAGGTTTGGGCACCCTGCATGGTCAGTACTTAGTAACACCCCCTTTGGCAAGTATCACAACTTGTAAACGCTTTCTGTAGCCAGCTAAGAGTCTTTCAATTCTTGTTTGGGGGATTTTCACCCATTCTTCCTTGCAAAAGGCTTCTAGTTCTGTGAGATTCTTGGGCCGTCTTACATGCACTGCTCTTTTGAGGTCTACCTACAGTTTTTCGAAGATGTTTAGGTCGGGGGACTGTGAGGGGCATGGCAAAACCTTCAGCTTGTGCCTCTTGAGGTAGTCCATTGTGGATTCTGAGGTGTGTTTAGAATCATTATCCTGTTATAGAAACCATCCTCTTTTCATCTTCAGCTTTTTTACAGATGGTGTGACGTTTACTTCCAGAATTTGCTGGTATTTAATTGAATTCATTCTTTCCTCTACCAGTGAAATGTTCCCCGTGCCACTGGCTGCAACACAAGCCCAAAGCATGATCGATCTACCCCCGTGCTTAACTGTTGGAGAGGTGTTCTTTTCATGAAATTCTGCACCCTTTTTTCTCCAAACATACCTTTGCTCATTGCGGCCAAAAAGTTCTATTTTAACTTAATCAGTCCACAGGACTTGTTTCCAAAATGCATCAGGCTTGTTTAGATGTTCCTTTGCAAGCTTCTGATGCTGAATTTTGTGGTGAGGACGCAGGAAAGTTTTTCTTCCTTGAAGGTCATATTTGTGCAGGTGTCGCTGCACAGTAGAACAGTGCACCACCACTCCAGAGTCTGCTAAATCTTCCTGAAGATCTTTTGCTGTCAAACAGGGGTTTTGATTTGCCTTTCTAGCAATCCTACAAGCAGTTCTCTTGGAAAGTTTTCTTGGTCTTCCAGACCTCAACTTGACCTCCACCGTTCCTGTTAAATGCCATTTCTTAATTACATTACGAACTGAGGGAACGGCTACCTGAAAACGCTTTGCTATCTTCTTATAGCCTTTTCCTGCTTTGTGGGCATCATTTATTTTAATTTTCAGAGTTCTAGGCAGCTGCTTAGAAGAGCCCATGGCTGCTGATTGTTCACCATTGACAATTCGACTGTAGCCTGACAGAACCGGGGTGATGGCTGGAGATCCGCAGCCTGCACCTGGGTGGAGAGAAGCAGTTGCTCTATGTAAATGTTGCTAATTGCATTCAACACGGCACCCTCTGTTCCAATGGTTAAAACTAGAATTCTAATTTCAAGTGATATTACCATAGGTGACCCCAATGAAAGCGGAGCAGGAGAGAAGCCAGAGAAACGCCATGGTGAACTTAGGGGGGAACGTCGACTCAGACCTTGAGAGGCCTGCGTCGGGCATTCTCATGCCTTACAAGGCGCAGATTGGAAGCCTGTGTGGGGCGCCACTCCTCGCACAGACTAGAGCAATGTGTGATTAAGTGCCTTGCTCAAAGGCACAAACCACGCTGCCACAGCTGAGGCTCAAATTTGTGACCTTGAGTCCACGTGCCCAGCAAGCTTATAACATTCTTTAAGAGACTGATGATTGGTTTTATAGGGTCTAGTTGCCATGAACTTTATAATTCAAAGTCATGAATAAAAAATGCTCTGTGTGCAAATGTTAATGACAGCATATGTTGCTTATTCCTTTTCCAAGTAAACAAACATTATACAAAGTTGTGCAGACTCTGGAAAAATGGCAATTATCCTAAACAAATGCAAATAAGGCACATATGGTCTTTGACGCATAACTTCTCAGCTCTCTGCATTCTAGCACTTGATCACAATGAGTTGCCGGTAAACACTTGCACAGGTCAATGCAATTCAGTGGCTGCTTTCCGAGCATCAGTGTCTTCACATTCAGTTGCTCCGATCCACCCCCATTTGTTGATCCAGTAAGAAAAATACAAAGATTGTTCTGGAAGACCAAATCAGCTGGCCTCAGCCCTAGTAAGTGCTAAACTCTCCGGAGACATACAGTATACAGTCACCTTGCAACACACACAAAATGCTGGAGCATCTCAGTAGGTCAGGCAGCATCTATGGAGGGGAATAAAGAGTCGATCTTTCAGGCTGAGACTCTTCATCAGGATTGAAAAGGGAGGGGGAAGAAGCCAAATGAGAAGGTGGGGAAGGAGTACAAGCTAAAAGGTGAAGCCAGGGTGAGGGGGAAGGTGGGTGGCGGAGGGGCGGAATGAAGTGAGGAGTTTGTAGGTGGATAAGGCAAAGGGCAGTAGGAGAAGATATCGGATTGAAGAGGACATGGGGAAATGCGAAGGAGGAGGGGCACCAGGAGGAGGTGACAGGCAGATTAAGAGAAGAGGGGATTCAGAATGGGGAATGCGAAAAAGGGAAAAAGTGGAGGGGGGAAAATTACTGGAAGCGACTGGGTGCAAACTTAATGAAGTGCAGGTGTCTTTGAGAATCAGAATTAAACGTACTGTTGCCATACAGGCCTAAGATGATCAGCCTCAACAATCTCACTGAAGTCTCATATTAACCTACTGGTGACACTTTCTTCAAAGCACTTTCAACGTCTTTTCCCAAACCTTTAATGTACCTCACTCGTGGCCCTCTGAGTTCTCTCTTTCTCCCGGTCAGGGAACTGAGCTGGAGGCTTGCTCTACTCTCACATGCAGTGTGAAGCTGGAGAGATCTAGATGACTGCCTTGGATTGAATTACATTTTTTGGAGATTATTTTTGGGTGCTGTATGTTTCTGATAACATGAACCCCTGGGTTTCACACAGTGGGAGTGTCATAAATAACAAAGAATGATATTTATAAGGAAAGCTAGTTTTCTTGCATAAAATTCATGCATAATATTTATCATACCCTGTACGTGTGAGAAAATGTCCTTACAGTTCTGATTTTCATTTGACTTCCATTTTAATAGGTGTTTAGATTCACCTAATATAGTACCAAGAATACTTACATGTAAACAAATCAGGAGCACTTGTAAGCCACTTGGCCTTTTGATATTGTCTACTGTTCCTTATGATTATGGCTAATCTGAATGACCCTACCTGCAGTAACCTTTTAGACTTTGGCTTACCAACAATCTATCTAACACTGCCTTAAAAATATTACAAAACTCTGTTTCCAACGCTGTTTAAGGCGTTGGAAACAGAGGTCCTGGAAACTTATGACCTTCTGAAAGAGAAAAAAAAATCTTATTTTAACATTTGTAACACTCATGCTATATATTAGTTTGTAAAGTGCTGAAAGATAAGACTGTATATATTGTGTACGTTGTAAATTTTATACCTTTGTATTTTTTTGTGTAAATTGTTAATTGTTAAAATTTTGCTCCTTAAGAGACCAAATTTTTTTTGGAGGGAAGTGTTACATGCCTCAAGGTGATCTTGTGAGAATGATGTAGTGGTCTTTTGGAGGTCACCTGATGTAATTTTCCCGCCGATATGAGGTCACGCGATGACATGTGCACCACGTGTATAAAAGGGAAGATCTCTGGTGACGCAGTTAGTTATTAGTTTTCCAACTAGAATGTTTGTCAATGTCTCCGTTCTGTTGTGTGTTTGTTTTTATGATGCAGTTTCATTTTTAAAATGGAGTGTTACGTTCTGTTGCAAGGTACAATAGTGCTGAATTGGCAGTTTACCCTTTTTGCCAGATTTGTTAATGTACCTTTTCAGTAGTATTGGAGAGCGAAGACTTCATCGAAGTACAGGATTGAAGGATTAAGAGAAGATGGTATCGTTCGTCAGAATTTGCTCTCTAGAAATTAAGGTCAGTTGTTTTAAGCTGTTTATTTCCTTCAGTATGAATCCTTTGGACAGAACCAGCAGGAAAGTCGCGTATATGAAGAAATCCTTCTCCAGAGAAGTCTCTCCCGTTGAATGTATAAATCTGTTGGGCTTTCGAATTTACCATTTTAAGAATTGTGTTTGACTTTACCGCTTTAAGAACTGTTTTCGCATTTATCGCTTTAAGAACCAGGCTTGTTTATAAAACAGAAATGCACAGTACACAAGGGAGCACAAAGGATGGGTAAGACATTGGTTAAAGGGCAGAAAACAAAGATGTTGATTTTTGTGTTTGAATTATTGTGTTGTCCCCTTTGCTGTCTCTTTCTCGGTCCTTTATGCCTGCAGGCATTCTGTTAAAAAGCACTAAACAGAAACTGTAGTTCCTTTCTTTTTATCCATGCTTTTAACCGGAGTACCAAGTGAGATTCAGAAACTGAAGGAAACATATTTACTTTCACAAGTTTTGTTGTGGACCAGAAATTCTATAGAACTTTCTCAGGGGCGTGACCATAAACCCATAAGACACAGGAGCAGAATTAGGCTAATTCATTCCAAATGGTCAGCTCCACCAGTCCATCATGGCTGATTTCATATCGCTTTCAACCCAGGAATTCTGCCAGTTTTCCACAGCAGACCTAAGGAAAACTCACATATGTACTGCATCAACTAATGTACACTATGGAAGTGTAAAAATAATGTCTCATTATTTGTCTTCAAATAATCAAAATATATAAGAAAAGAAGCAGATTAGCAACTTTCTGTTTGGAAAGGAACGACACTGTTCGTTAACAGCACAAGAGATTCAGTATCGTAGGTTATCAAATAACTGCAGAGAGAAAGCTTCCAACAGGTAACTGGATACACGTGACCTTGTCTTATGTAAATAACCGGTTTCTTGCACAACACTTTAGCAAAGTGGAAAATAGGAAACTCTATTCTATTTGCTTCAGCAGAGCCCAACTCAGGTTTTCCTCTAATTATTAGAAGTTTTAAACAGCAACTTCCCTTCGACCATTCAGTTCTGGAACCAACCCATACAACCCTAATCACTACCACAGCAGAGAAATGCTAGCTATGACCACTTTGACCTGCAATTGCATTTTTGTTGTAGTTGTGATCTTTCCTATATCATTTACGTTTTTCTTGTGAATGTTGTGTATGTCTCGCCTTGTCCCTTTGATACTGTTGCAACCAAGTTTTCCATTGCACCTGTGTTTGGTTTTTATTGAGAGACACAGCACGGTAACAGGTCCTTCTTGCGCTGCCCAACTGCACCCATGTGACCTGTTGAGCTAATGAACTGAATGTTGGAACGTGGGAGGAAATCAGAGCACCCAGAGGAAAGCCAAGCGGTGACGGGAAGAACATGCGAACTCCTTACAGACAGTGAGAGGAACATGCCCCTTATACATGCACTTGGGCATAAACTTAACTTCGACTTAGACCCACATTAACTTACTTCAAGCAACACACATCAAAGTTGCTGGTGATCATAGCAGGCCAGGCAGCATCTCTAGGAAGAGGGACAGTCTACGTTTCAGGCTGAGACCCTTCGTCAGGAACTTACTTCATGTCATGAAGTTATCTCTGGACTGGAGAAGGATTTGAATAAAAACCGAACATGCTGGAAACTTGGGAAGTCAGGCCCCTTCCATGGAAAGGAGAACAGCTCACTCTTCATGGGTTTTTCCAACATTTTCCGCTATGATTTCACCTTTCCATCTTCTGCAGTTCTTTTGATTTTCATCAAACATTGGAATATATGCCTGTTTAAATTTTACTTTAAGTGCTGATGATAAACCTACCAATAAGTCGGGTTGCTACTTAATGATTTTAATCAAATAGTGCATGAAGTAGAAATTCTGCTCTGTCAATAGCAGAAGGCAAACTGATTCACACACCCATTGCTCTGGAATTCTGCAGCCCTTTTCAGATACCCACTCCACTGTTCAGCTGTGTGACGGCAGCATATGAAATAAGACAGTGGCTTCATTTCTAGTCTGCTTTTATTGACATTAGCCCAGGATTTTAGTTGGGCCTACATTCATTACACCCTGCATTGGGGAGCTTTGCTGTTTTCGACTGCAGGAATTTGGAAGCTCTGTTGCTAATCCCATGCCCTGTAGGCAGTAGAATAAAGTAAACTTCAAATCATTCAGTTGCTCTGAACTGAAATATTGCTTCCATCCGTTGGAGATAGAAGCAGGCATGGGTACTGTAGGCACTTATTTTGGGAATTGCTCATGAAGCAATGGAGGGGAGGAGAGGTGTTACAGCCAGGATCAGAAATGTTTGGGATTTTCCAGTGCCTCTTTCAGTGCCTCGCTTCCCCAGAGCAGGACAAACCAGCAGGCTTGTTTATCAAAGTTTATTTCTTTCAATATTCAAGATTGTTTATCGCCATTCTTTGGTACAAGTGTAAAGAAGAGCAAAATGATCTGGATCCAATACAACTTTAAAAAGTACAGGAATGGGGATTGGTATTGAAATGGGTGGCCACCGAGAAATCCTGTCTGTTGTAGTGCTCGACAAAGCGGCCCCCCCCAATCTCCACCAGGTCTCACTTGGTGGGTTGAAGGGATGGAGTCCAAGCTGGAAAGTGATAGGTGAAACCAGGTGAGGGAGAGGGGATGAAATGAGAAGTAGGGAGAAGGTAGGTGCATGATGTAAATAATTGAAGAAGAAGGAATCTAATCGGAGAGGACAGTAGACCATGGGAGAGAGAGAAGAAGGAGGGGCACTGGGGAGAGAGGTGATGACAGGTGAGGAGAAGAGAAGGGTAAGAGAGGAGGCCATGGACTGAAATGTTGGAATGGGAATGGGGATTGGTATTAAAATGGGTGGCCACCAAGAAATCCTGTCTGTTGTAGTGTTCGATGAATCGGCCCCCCCAATCTCCACCAGGTCTCACCAGCATAGTGGGGCTTCGATGTGTTTGAAACACAATTGACTCTGAGGGGACTTGATAAAGTGAATGTGAAGAGGATGCTTCCTCATAGGAGAACCTATAACTGGGGATCGCTGTTTAAAAATACTCTTTGCTCAATTGAGAAAGAAATGAGGGGAGATTGTCTTCTCTTTCAGAAGGTCATGAGTTTCCAGGACCTTCTACCTTAAACAGTGTTGGAAACAGAGTTTTGTAATATTTTTAAGGCAGTGTTAGATAGATTGTTGGTAAGCCGAAGTCTAAAAGGTTACTGCAGGTAGGGTCATTCAGATTAGCCATAATCATAAGGAACGGTAGACGATATCAAAGGGCTGAGTGGACTACTAGTGCTCCTGATTTGTTTACGTGTAAGTATTCTTGGTACTATATTAGGTGAATCTAAACACCTATTAAAATGGAAGTTAAATGAAAATCAGAACTGTAAGGACATTTTCTCATACGTACAAGGTATGATAAATATTATGCATGAATTTTATGCAAGAAAACTAGCTTTCCTTATAAATATCATTCTTTGTTATTTATGACACTCCCACTGTGTGAAACCCAGGGGTTCATGTTATCAGAAACATACAGCACCCAAAATTAATCTCCAAAAAATGTAATTCAATCCAAGGCAGTCATCTAGATCTCTCCAGCTTCACACTGCATGTGAGAGTAGAGCAAGCTTCCAGCTCAGTTCCCTGACCGGGAGAAAGAGAGAACTCAGAGGGCCACGAGTGAGGTACATTAAAGGTTTGGGAAAAGACGTTGAAAGTGTTTTGAAGAAAGTGTCACCAATAAGTTAATGTGAGACTTCAGTGAGATTGTTGAGGCTGATCATCTTAGGCCTGTATGGCAACAGTACATTTAATTCTGATTCTCAAAGACACCTGCACTTCATTAAGTTTGCACCCAGTCACTTCCAGTAATTTCCCCCCCCCCCACTTTCTCCCTTTTTCGCATTCCCCATTTTGACTCCCCTCTTCTCTTAATCTGCCTGTCACCTCCTCTTGGTGCCTCTCCTCCTTCGCATTTCCCCATGTCCTCTTCAATCCGATATCTTCTCCTACTGCCCTTTGCCTTATCCACCTACAAACTCCTCACTTCATTCCGCCCCTCCGCCACCCACCTTCCCCCTCACCCTGGCTTCGCCTATCACCTTTTAGCTTGTACTCCTTCCCCACCTTCTCATTTGGCTTCTTCCCCTCTCCTTTCCAATCCTGATGAAAGGTCTCAGCCTGAAAGATCGACTCTTTATTCCCCTCCATAGATGCTGCCTGACCTACTGAGATGCTCCAGCATTTTGTGTGTGTGCAAGGTGACTGTATACTGTATGTCTCCGGAGAGTTTAGCACTTACTAGGGCTGAGGCCAGCTGATTTGGTCTTCCAGAACAATCTTTGTATTTTTCTTACTGGATCAACAAATGGGGATGGATCAGAGCAACTGAATGTGAAGACGCTGATGCTCGGAAAGCAGCCACTGAACTGCATTGACCTGTGCAAGTGTTTACCGGCAACTCATTGTGATCAAGTGCTAGAATGCAGAGAGCTGAGAAGTTATGCGTCAAAGACCATATGTGCCTTATTTGCATTTGTTTAGGATAATTGCCATTTTTCCAGAGTCTGCACAACTTTGTATAATGTTTGTTTACTTGGAAAAGGAATAAGCAACATATGCTGTCATTAACATTTGCACACAGAGCATTTTTTATTCATGACTTTGAATTATAAAGTTCATGGCAACTAGACCCTATAAAACCAATCATCAGTCTCTTAAAGAATGTTATAAGCTCACCATGGCGTTTCTCTGGCTTCTCTCCTGCTTCGCTTTCATCGGAGTCACCTATGGTAATATCACTTGAAATTAGAATTCTACTTTTAACCATTGGAACGGAGGGTGCCATGTTGAATGCAATTAGCAACATTTACATAGAACAACTGCTTCTCTCCACCCAGGTGCAGGCTGCGGATCTCCACCCATCACCCCGGTTGTGTTAGGCTTCAGTCGAATTGTTAATGGTCAAGAGGCTGTTGCAGGATCCTGGCCCTGGCAGATTTCCCTGCAGGTCAGTTAATGTTATCCAGCAAGTTATTTGATTTTGTTGTTTCTTACTTACAGTACTTAGAGAGACAACACGGAATAGGCCCTTCCAGCCCTTCGAGCCACATTGCCTAGCAACCCCCGATTTGACCCTAACTTAATCACTAGACTCGCTGGCTGGTGGCATAGTGGCATCATTGCCCACCTTCAGCGCGAAGGGTCCCGAGTTCAAATCCAGCCGGCTCTCTTGCACACTTTCCATCCGTGCTGGGTTGAACATCGAGCTAGCAACTCGGACACGTAAAAATACGAAAGCCTTAGAACTGTTGAAATTGCTACAAAAGGCCAGATACTTCTGTATTTATATTGCATCCTGTTTGGTTAATAGACACAGTAATGGGCAATATTTGCAGCTCTTTGCTCAAAAGATGAAGTTATATGAAGAGATTTCTCTGCTCATTCCTGTTCGACAGATTAAAAAGTAAATCTGTTTGCATTCCAGTGGCATTTCTTTAAATAATCCTGTTTTGCTTTTAGTCACCACAACTCTCAAAAAAATTATCCATTTTCCTAATTTTGAATATTACAGAGGTTTTCCTGAAGTGTCTTTAATTTGTCAGAAGGTGAACTCAGCACCATTGTTTGGGGTGCACAGTTTCCCTCTCTGTCCCACCCAGTCTACTCTCTTTCACTTTCTCTCTCTCTCTCACTCTCTCTCTCTCACACACTCTCACTCTTTCTCACCCTCTCTCTCTGTCTCTCTTGTTTCTGTCAATCAACTTTTTATCTGTCCTAATATATGTTTGTCTGTTTTTATTTAACAAGCTTCATGTGAATTACTTTCTTAAAACCTTTATGTAATATATACTTTCTACAATCCTCTACTAAATCACTATTTATCTTTAACAAATCCAAACTGGTTATTCTTAATTAATGTATGTCTGAATTCTTACTAATTGTGGGAAATTATAGATTCTCAGAGTTGATCCATAAATGTCCTCATACCAGTTAGTTTATGATTACTTGGCCTATTTTTCTCTATCTTTTGATTAGTAATTCTCCAGTGCTAAATGGCAATTTGAATACTAAGATTACATTATCCTCCTTTACAAATTATTTCGACTGCATGGAGCTTCTTGATTCCATTTTAGAACTGCTCCCTTCCTGCAGTGACATATCCCTCTGTGTAGCATCCAGATTCTCATTCCATTAGTACTTGCATCATATAATCCAGTGCTTAATATCTTGCTGCCATTTCATCTTGCACAATTCATCTCCGTCTCTTGTCTCACATTGGTTCCAGGCTCTCTTTACTTTAAATATTCTTCAGGAAAATAGCTTATATCCCCATAAACTTCCTTACATTATCTTTTATTCATTTTTCAAACTCCTCTTAAGCAATTCTTATCCAACTTTTCAGATTTCCACATCATTTTCTAAATCCCACTTAACTGTTCTTAGTATTACAACATTAGCCCTATTTTTAATCATAGGTTTCATTTAAAATTTAAGTTTAGTTTTACAGTAGTTATTTATTGCATCTTTAGAACTTTGTTTTTCAACGAATTTCTTTGAATTCATGATCCAATGCTGTTTGATAACCTCCTTGTTATATTATGAGTCTTGTTTCCTTTTATCCAATTTGCAATCTGGAGTCACTGTCAACTTTCAATAAAACTACTTCTGTATGGTGGAGAAAAACTTAAGATGTTTTTGTGGTAATACTGAGCATCCTTTTTCCTCGTGTAACAGACTGACTCTGGTCGGCATTTCTGCGGTGGTTCCTTGATCAATGAAAACAATCAAAAAACAAAAATATCTTCTCCTACTGCCCTTTGCCTTATCCACCTACAAACTCCTCACTTCATTCCGCCCCTCCGCCACCCACCTTCCCCCTCACCCTGGCTTCGCCTATCACCTTTTAGCTTGTACTCCTTCCCCACCTTCTCATTTGGCTTCTTCCCCTCTCCTTTCCAATCCTGATGAAAGGTCTCAGCCTGAAAGATCGACTCTTTATTCCCCTCCATAGATGCTGCCTGACCTACTGAGATGCTCCAGCATTTTGTGTGTGTTGCAAGGTGACTGTATACTGTATGTCTCCGGAGAGTTTAGCACTTACTAGGGCTGAGGCCAGCTGATTTGGTCTTCCAGAACAATCTTTTTGCTGCACATTGTGGCGTGAGGTAAGTCTTAGCACCTACAAAGAGAGAAAGAAATGTGCTGGTGAATCATTCTCTAATTCCTGAGGGATGATGCAGCTTTAACTGATATTTTTGTTCAAAGTGATATATGAGGCAAAGAAAAATTGCACTTGTGGGCATGAACATTGACCTAACGAGGGAAGATCCTGGTATGAATAGTTTGGGAAATCGTTGGCTGGAAAGTACAATTTTCCCTCCACAACCCCCACCCACCCTACCACTGATGAAGCTTGGAGTTGCTGGTATCTTGCAACAAGCAAACTCTGTCACTGCTTTTGTTTTTCTTTTGCCACATACAGTACGAACGACTTTGCTATTGTTGGTGCCCATGACAAAAGCTCAAATGCTGAAGCCAGCCAGAAATCCATGTCCATTGCTAAGGTACGTATTTCCCTGTAAAACTAGGAATTTGTTTAAATTCAGGTCAAATTCAGGCTACAGTACTGTTAGGATCCAAAATGATGTGCAGAGATGGATGCCAATCAGACAGGACACAGGATCTTAGTAAGGGGTGTCCAATGCCGGAAGTGGTTTCAATCTCCAATATGAATATGCCTCACCATGATAAACTTCATACCACCAATAATAGAATCACAAGATATCAATAACAAGCAAAAGCAAGGATTATTTCAGGTGCTGACAAAGATGATAAAAGATTATTACATGTCACCTCCCTCAGGCGTTGGGGCCCCAGTTTTAATCAGATTAATTTTCCTCTGCACTAGCCCCAATACCCTGACACATGGGCCTTCCAGCAATAAATGTTACTTGCAGTGTAGTAAGTGAAAAGACAAACTCAGTCATAAGTACAAACATGAAGCAAACAGATTAGATATTTCACGTTGGAATGCATGACCTCTCTGGAAATGTCAATGCTGACAAATCATTAGGCTCTCAGCCAGAACA